>NC_139770.1:7032500-7482500 GCF_965231275.1 Zosterops lateralis
GCGCCACGCCCCCTGCGGGCGGTGCCTGTCACCCCGCGTGTGGCGCCCGTGAGGGGACGGGGCAGGGTACACTGTGACACCCGTGAGGGGACGGGACACGGGGTGAGGGGACACTGTTAGTGACAACCGTGAGAGAGACAGGACACGGGGCAGGGCGACACTGTGTGACACCTGTGAGAGATGGGACCCAGGGGATGGGGCACAGACACACGGGCACTCGGGGATTTGGGATGCCGGGGAATGGGGGCCCTGTGGGTGACAACCCTGAGTGCTGGTGGGACCCCAGGGCATGGGGACTGAAAGGATGGGATCACCAGGGAATGGAGAGCTGATGTGGGGACCCAGGGATTTCACCTGAGGGTTGGACCCCTGGGAATGGGGACACTGGGGGACATCAGGGACATGGAGATGGGAGTCCAGGGGGCAAGAGAGACCTGTGGAGGCCAAAGGTGGGCGTGGGGATGGGGACAGGGGATGGGCAGCCCGTGGAGCCAAGGGGAGCACTGCCTTCCATGAAGCCTTCAGCTTCCTGAGCCCCACAGACCGGCAGCCCCTCTGGCCCCAGCATTCCATGGCTGGTGCTCCACTGGAGTGCCCTGGGGAGGGACCTGGGGGGGCTCAGCCCGGAGAAAAGGAGGCTCAGGGGGGACCTTATTGCTCCCCACAACCCCCTGACAGGAGGGTGCAGCCGGGTCGGGTCAGGCTCTGCTCCCAGGGAACAAGTGACAAGACAAGAGGACACAGTTCCAAGCCAAGAGATGTTTAGGTTGGACATTCCTTCCATTAGAAGGAATTTCTTCAAAGACAGGGATTGAAGGTGATGGGGGGTCACCATCCCTGGAGGTGTTTACGGAAAGACTGGTCATGGCACTCAATGCCATGGTCTGGTTGACACGTGGTGTCCAGTTGAAGGATGAATTTGATGATCTCAGAGGTCTTTTCCGACCTAATTGATTCTGTGATCAATCAAAGTCCTGTCTCCCCCTCAGCACGCAGCAGGGTGGGGTGTTTCTCTTTGGTTGGTAGCAAGGACTGACTCCACTGAACTTTGCAGATCATTAATGTGGGGGGGGAAAGTGAAGTGTTGAATGGGGACTCAAATCCTGTGTATTCCTCACAAAGCTGCAATCCCACATCCCGTAGTAGTGCAGCCCCTCACACCAGCATGTGGAATACAGACAGACCATCAGGGGTTTGTCAGTGGTGTTGTGGGTCTGTCTGACACATCCAATGCTCCTATTGCAATCAAATTGCCAAACTACAACCATAGCCAACCAGAGACCTGGGAAGATATGGGATTGCTGATTTGTGGGATGCTCCAGCCACACCTCTGAGTGTCTCCTGCTCCACCGACCCTGATGCCACAGGGACACCTGTGCAGAAGGCAGAGCCTCAGCACAGCCAGCCCTGCTCAGCCCTCCAGCACCATCCATCTTCTCAGCATGGGTCTGCCACACCCTCAACAACACAAACTGTCAGATTTTTGCAAAATATTTTACATGAGTACCAAAACTTCTGTGAGTAAAGCAATCTTTGAGCTATTAGAGTGTTACTGATATAGCTCGGTATTAATGACAGCATGTGCTGGAACATACAGTACACACTGTAATGAAACAACTCATTGCTCACCCTAAATCAGTCTTAAAAAAGATGCACATTCCATAACTGACTCAAGCCTATGATTTTAATAGCTCTGTCCTGGTTGCAAAGTCTGTGTTGTGCTTCCCTGCACTGCAATACATCTGTCTCCTGTTTATCCAAAGGACAGATGCCATTCAGCCATGTGTTTACCTTGCATTTGATGAGTGATCACACAGCAAAAATCAACAAGGAATGAGTTTTATTTTGTTGGACCATACTTGAGGGAAATACACTTGTCTCAGAGTCAGTGTATCACCATATAAATAACTTATTTTTTTATAAAGGGGAGGAATTGGTGCAAGGAGAGTTTTCCCTTAAAATATGCTTGTTCCCTTACATTCTTCCTAACACAATCTCCAGAACCCTGAGGAGTGATTACTGACAAGATGCCATCCCAGAATGAGCACATCATTTCTCATCCTCTGTTTTCAAACAACTCTGGAAAATAACAGGCAGCAAGGAAAGCCCTAGAAAAGTTCAGATGGTATTTGGGTAGTTACATATTATTCAATTATCAGGTTTTGTCCTTCCAGTGCTAACTAAAACATTTACAATTACATAATTTATCTTTATGACTCATTTGGGAGATAGGGAAGATTCTTGAGTTGCAGGCAGTGAAAATGAAGCACACAGGACAGGGTTCTCCACAGGGGAGCTCAGCCTGCAGGGGTGGCATTGATGTGGCTGTGGTGGTCCAAGGCAAACAGGAATATCTTGTCTTGGACCAACCAATACAAATAACAGCAACTGCCCCTCCCCATAAAACTCACCCACTGGGTAGTCAGTTTAGTCATTTAATAGATGAAGTTACAAATTCCTAATGAAATAGAAATCCCCAGGTCTCCTGCTGGCAGTGTTTTAGCACCAACTTTTATCCAGTTTGGATTCCATGCCAAACCCCACTCTTCAAAATCAGAGCTACCCCTAATGGAGCCATTCTTATGCCAGTTCTGCAATATGTTTTGTATTACTTTAGAATTTATATAAGGCATCAATTTGTTCTGCAGTGAAAAAGAAATCTTGGGACACAGTGCCAGATTAGTTTTTAAAATCAATATCCAGATCAGTTTCTCTAACATATTCCCTTTGAATTATGAGCTACTACAGCCAACGCAGCAACTTTGGTTTCTGATAGATTAAATGCTACTGGAGGCCTGCGGTGCTTGGATTCCTGCCCGATGAGTCTAAAACATCTCCAAAGGGAAGGCAGAGGAAGGGAACCTGTTTGGAGATTGTGCTGATTCAGCTGTAACTGGAAACCTCAGCCAGGACAGCTCCTAAACACCATCTTGATGGACATTTGTGAAACAATATGTTAGATCAGTGAGTGGGTATGAGGAAGCAATGAGACATTTTCTAAAAAACTTCCCAGTCTCGGCAGGGCTGAGGCCGACAGGCACAAAGATGGACAGGGACACGTATAATCTAAATGACTAAAAATACCATCAGAGTCTCTGCATGTCTTTTCAGAGAAATGCAAGGTTCACTGCCAGCCTAGTACTTTGCCTGTACCAGAAAGCCCCCACATTTCATTAGCCCATTATCTAATTGCTTCCCAAAACACTTCAGGATACACGTGAAGGTGTCATGTTTGCACAGGAGACAAATCAAAGGAAAAAAAAAAAAACAAAAACCCAACCCATAGCTAAGAGACATAGATCCAGAGGGAATCCCCTGTGCTGGTGTGGCTGAATCACACAACCCCTTTGATTGATCCAGGAAAACAAAAGAAAAAATAAATTGCTCATTCAGACTTCAGAATTAATTTACTGAAAGAGCAGTCCACTTCCTTGACACCTCTACAGAGGCAAGGCTGGTTTCCTTTCAGGGTTGTTTGTGTCACTGTCCTCCCCACAGCTGCACCGCTGCCTTTGCTGTATCCTCTTCCTTTGTTAATGTCTGACAGCTCTTCTGCCACTGCAGTCTGCAGCTCTTCAGGTGAGATGTACTAATCTACATCTCTTCTCCCTCACTTTGCATCTTTCTTTCCAGATCTAGGAACTAAAATTGCACTTAACCCCTTATTAATAAGTGAGCAATCTCACTTAATTTTATTCAAACCTTATGGAGAGCACAAGATTTAAATGTTCACTTAATTTACTGATTTAATTACCGTGTTAAGCAGGATTACACATATTATCTTTATATTCTATATACATGAGGGAAAACATATCCTCCTTCAGATATCCTTCCTCAGTTCAGTCCTAAATATGACAGCAAAGGTTTTCCTGCTTTACCTTCAATCTCCTGGTTTTACTGTCGCAGGAGTCTGACATTCACTCCTCCCTTCCAGACCCCTCTGCTTTCTCAGGGCACAGCTGGAGTGGGACAGATCCTCTTCTCTCCCACTGCTCTTCTGTCACCCCACAGCTGATGCAGAGTGGTCCTTCACAGCACCAGGGAGTGGTGAGCTCTCTGCACACCAGGTGATGCTCCACATGAAAAGCATCTGAGGTGGAAGTTCAGTTCAGTTGTGTCCATGTGTCTCTAGAATTCCCAGAAGGAATTTATAAGTCACCTGCACTGGCTGATCACCACCAGCTCTGGTCCACAGATCACTGTTTAATGGGGCAGGTGGAGGGGAACAGCCTTGCTGTGTTTTATGAGTGTCCCTGTGCTACCAAGAAACAGGGAACCTCAATTCCTAGAGCTGCCAATCCAGCAATTCCTTTTATATCGTCAAGCTAATTTTCTAATATTTAATTCAAATTTAAAATTAAGAAAAAAATAATATAAGCACAAACCAAAATAATGACAGTAAATGTCAGTGTATTTACTTATTGAGGTCCAGTAAAATAATTTATCAAGCTACACAGCTGGATCATTGTGCAGCTGCAGGTGACTCATCCTTTTAAGAGAACTGAACAATCACTGAACACTATTTAAATAGAAGAAAGAGGAGTGGGGATGTATGGATAGATGCTTTACGTGCAGCCTATATGTACTCACGTATTACTGGATATATTAGTATTTCTTTCAGATAAAATGATGACGGATACTCGTGGAACCACTGAAAGCACTCATTGTAAAAGAACAGTGGCAGAAATGAAAGGGGCTGAAAAAGCCTTTTGATCTGTAGTGCTCCTTTCTAAGATCAGTTTGACACCGGGATCAGTCGTGAGTTTCACGCGCTCGCTGTAATTTCCAGGGTATTTCACTGGTGTTATTTGCAGGGTATTTCACCGCTGTCTGAGATGACTCGGTGAGGCAAAGGCAAAGCTCATCTCACTCACGGTGCCTCTGCACGTTCTCTGCTGCTGCAGCCCAGCCCACCGGCAGGGATGGCAGTGAGGGCTGAGAAAACTCCACAGCGTGTTTTAGAAATCCTCCGACTCCTTCTGCAGGGGGAGAGGAGTAAGCAAGCAGAGGAAGGGGAACCTTATTTAAAACCCACACAGAAAAAATGTAAGAGTCTGCCTACGAATGCCAGACTCAGGGAGAGAAGGCTGACACCAGCTGTAACTCTGGCAGCACCTTTGCTTGCCCTGGACAGGGAGAAGGCTCATTTCTACCACGGGTGTGGGTGTGGAATTGTGAGAGACACTTCCATAAAGTGCTGTCCGCTCAAATGTCACGATGTTGGCTTTGTGCCCCATTTTCAGCAGCAGACAACAGCAGATGGGAGGGGCAGAAACAACGAAGATCCCTTTTTAACTCTCAGTCTGAAAAACCTCCCAGTCCTTTTCTGCCAAGTAGGTCTTCTCCCACCTATTCCGAGCATGGCGTTTTCTACATCCTGCTTTGGAAATTACACTCACTTTAGCATCTACCAAACCTATTCCTAACCTCACAGAATTTTACATTGTGTGCAGTAGGGAGCAAACAAGGACTAATGTGCTGCACAGAGAACAGCAATTGATCACTTTCTGTGAGTTTTCAGTTACTACCTCAACAAATGAAGACTATAATGTACACTAAAGTTGTGTGCCAGGTATACAGTGTAATGAGTGGAGACAAAAGAGAAAATGAATAGCCATAAAAGGAGCTTAACAAAGCATTCAGTAACTGACATGGGTAGTAGAAGTGTGGAATTAGGAAGAAAGGAGTATTAAAGGAGTATTATTCTGTTCAGTCTGTTCAGAAATTGTTTGGACTTTTCATGGAACAAGACAGGAAGCCAAGTGAATAAGCATGATCAGGTACATTAATTACCTTTAGAAATTCTTACAAATATAAGCCACTTTCCAATCACAACAAAACCAAATTGCTTTTCACGTTTTTAGTGAAAGATTCTCGCATTCCACTGCTACCCAATCTTAGGAAACCACAGGTGTAATATTTTTTAGTATGTGTATCCACATAGTGCCACCCACCAACTCATTCACATCCGAAGCCCTGCTGCAAATAACCTCAACACTGTCCCCTTGAGCCCTGTCCATGGCAGCTTCCCACAGGCTGCAGAGCACCAAGCTCCAGGTGCCACACTGGCAAAGACTTCAGTCAAGATCAGTAAAATGAACCAAGAATTTAACTCTGTGAGTTGCAGTTGCATTACAGTAAAGTTCACAAATTCACCTTTGGAATCTAAGCTAACCCTCTGGTGCAGTGCAGCAAGAAATACTCACTGCAGTCAGAATAATTACAGATGTGTTTCATCTTCCCCTGGACTTTGAGGCTGAGCTTACACCAAGCTGTCAGCAGTGCTTCTCAAGCTTGCAGTTTTGAAGTTTTGCCATTTAACTTACAAAACTTCAGCTACCTGAAGAGTTTTATTGTCATGAATCAGGAAACCTGATACAAAACCTGGGTTTCCAGGTCAGCAGGGAGACAGAGACCATTTTTAGGAAGCTTTTCAGCATAATGCTGCTGCTGGCTCTTTACCTCCATCAGCATCGACAGTGCTGCTCTGACCCCAGCCATTCCTGAGGGAAAAGGGATTCAGTTGGGAATTAATTATACTGGAAATGGCACCGTGGAGGTACAAGGCAGAGGAATGACACAGTCTCTGGTGTTATCTGCAACACTTTTATAGGGCTGTAAGTAATACAGAGTTATGTAACAACTGTGCCCTTAACAAACCGCTGTGCCCTGCTGGTGAACACTTTATCCAAATTAAACTGGGGAGGGAGGGAATAGAGAGAACATTAAAGTTTAAGGAGAGAGCACTTCATATCTTCTGCAGTGCCTGTGCAGACCTGTAATGTAGCTATATCCTAGTAGTTACTAGGATTTGCTACTTGCATATCACACCTGTTAAAAGGGCTGTGAACCCAGAATGTTTGGGATTTTTTGCAGGTTAAAGGCTAAGGTGTATGTGGTGGTTTGGATGTGTGCATCAATGAAGATGACTCAACATTTAGAACTAATTCGGAAAGGAAAAGAACAGAGGGTTACTGAGTTTACCTGATAGATATTTTAAGGAGCACATGGAATAAAATACCTGGTTTTACATGTGCTTGCCTTCAGTAAATAGCACTAAGTATCTGCACCATTCTTTTTTTGTCAAAGATTTTGAACTGCTCTTCAACTATAAATCTCTTTCCCTGGAAAAGTAAGGCACAGAGTGGTGTAAACAGCTTGCCAAGCAACCAGTGGCAGAGCCAAAATCAGAATTCAGATTGCTTGCCCACCTGTTTCCTTCTATCCTTGCTGCTGAGCAAGTTCCCCAACATGTGAGCTTTTCAGATGGAAGAACAAGTGAGCAAACAAAGGAGTGAAATTAAATACAAGCAGAGTGAAAATGACCAGTATGAGAGACTAAACAAGCAAATTGCAAGAAGGAAATAGTAAAAACATAAAACAAACTTAGAGATTACAATGAAGAAGCAATTTCCACTTTAACGCATGAGAGCTAATGGTGTGCTAATGATTTCCCTCATACACAGAGGGCTTCGGTCCAAAACTCTGAATGAAGCTATTCATGCTCTTGTGTGTGTTTTTTACCAGCAGATATCCGTGCTCCTAACCCAGGATGCTCCTGATTTCTGTTCCCGCTGCCAGCATGTTTTCACTGCGTGTCATCGCAGTGCTGGGGAAGGCATCAGCCTGACAGCTCCAAGGCTGGCGTTCCCCCTCCGTGTGCAGGGGAGGATGCGAGGCAGGAGGCAGCTGCTCCCCCAGAGCCTCGGCTCTGCCCTGCCCCAAAACAGCCCCGGCTTGCGAGAGAGTCACTTGGGGACAAGGGCAGCGCTGGCTTTAGTGATGCTCCTTCTGCTGGAAGCGGCCCGAGGCACAGCTCACATCATCCATCAGCCTGTGCTGACACGGGAGCGGCTCCTGGTCACTCGGGCTGGGCTGGGCTGGCAACAGGCCATGAGCAAAAAGCCTGTGAGCCGTTCCCAGCTCCTCGGAGCCATTCAAGCCCCGGTAACGCAGCGAAAGAAGAGGCACTTTGTAAAATGAGGCTTCTCACAAATGACAGGGAAGGAGTCGCCCCCGCACACACCTTGTTCACTCACGGCTCTGAACTGGCATTCCTTCAAGAGCTGGGATGGGCCCAGAGCTGCTGATTCAAAGACACTTGGAATAAGAACTCAAGATTGAAAGGTTTTTGTTCCTTCCTGGCTTGTTGCTTCTTTTCCTTGGCGAGCTCTGCCTGCCCATGCTGAATGTCAACCAGCAGAGCAGGAGCACCTTTGCAAAGAAGCCCCAAGTATCTTGGCAAATGAAAAAAACCCAAGGTTTGCCCTACTCCAAAGAAGAAAAGGCTGGAGTAGAGTAGTGGAGCTGTTGGACAGGGACAAAGGGTCAGGAATTGATAAAGCTGTACATTCTTGTTCAAAATATAGCAGACACAGAGGTGTCTTTTCTAGAAAAGATTTCTAAACGATCCTCATAGTGCATCCACAGCTGATTCTCAGAGACATTTGCATCAAATATCCCTGGAAAAATTCCCACAAGGAAACTGCCAGAATGAGTTGCTAATTGCACATGCAGAGAATCTTACGTCAAAGTGGCTGCGTTCAACCCAAAGTATTTCTCAAAAAAGACAGTTGCATTTTTATTCAAGTCTCTGCACCTTGTAATTGACAGCGACTTGATGTTCTTGGAATGAGTAACAGCTCAGTTTATTACAATTTCTTAAATCCTACAGTTAGGACCAGCCTAAGTGAGCAAACAGAGAAAACTGATTTGAATTCAACAAATTCAAGTCTCCCTCTTTGATGGTCTGATGAAACCGGATCATCTTGATCTTTTGTTACTACTGAATAGCTGGGAATAGGTTTCTTTTGCAACCTGTCACTTTGACAGCTCCATTTAGAACAGGAGCTGTTTTCCTGATGATTTCCATGTGAAGCTCTAAGTGACTGAGCATTTTATCTTTTCATTTTAGGAAGCGAATGTTTTGTATTTACTGTGTTTAACAGCATTTTCAAGGTCAATAGAACAGGATTTTCCCTGCAGTTGTTTAAATTAATAATATAACATTTTCAATCTTACAAATAAATACAATGGTTTTAAGATGGCTGGTTAAATTCTGCAGCTCCATTGATTAAAATCCAAAATAATTCCATTCATTTCATGTAATTTATTGCAGTTTCAAGCACCTGTAACAGAGTACCTAATTTTTTTGCAATGCTAAAACAGAAAGAACAAATGAGCACTCAGTAGTGCTGATATGGGCCCTAGCATTGTCTCCACTGAGATATAAGAAAAAGATATTTAATCTTTTAAGGCTAAATCATGTTCACCAGTGCCTATTTCACAGGCAGGGTAGGCTACTCAGAGCAAGTATGAGAAGAGGTTTGGCTGTTCTTTGGATTTCTTCAAGTTTTCTGCAAGATCCCACCACAACAGGGAAGTGGAGAGTTGAGCAACAGACCTGGTACAGTAACCTCATTGATCCCTCAATTATTTTTTCTAAAAGAAAGACAAATAAATATAGCAAGAAAAATTGAAGAAGTCAGGCCATGCTGGCCCATTTGTGCACAGCAGAAATGAGTAGCTAAGGCAGAAATGGGATAATGTCCCTGCATGATTATCTTCAGACTACCCTTATTAGTGGCAAATAGTAGCGAGCTGGAGATCTATACAAATGTCATTAGACTGAGGGCTGTAATGTGATTTAATGACTAGGCTGCAGTGGTTCCCTTGACACAGCAAAACAGATGGTGTTTTAGAAGTGTTGGTTCACTACTGTGCTAAAGAGCAAGAATCCAGCAGAAATGTGTGTCTGTGTGAGGAGAGAAGCACAGGGTTAGTGTTTATTGGCATCACTGTGTATCAAACTGGTGACTTAAACTGGCTTGGAGACAGTCAGGGCCTAAGACAAAACATCCTTCAAAACCCTGCACCAGTGCAATGGGGTTTTATCTTTCCAGCACACAAAGTAAAGGATATTTCCTTTTCCCACGTTCCCTTTCCTTTTTTTTTCTTTCATTCCTGTTCACTTTGCATCACCTTGGACTCCCACAGGCCAGGCTGTCTCTGCTTTTCCAAGCAGCACCTGCCAGGGAACCTCTGCAGCAGCTTCTGCTGCACACTTTTGTTTCAGGGGCTCACCAGTCCCAGTCCCACTGCCTGGGCTCCAGCCAGCCCTGCCCATGCTCAGATTGCTTTTTCTGGGGATTTTTGGGCAGTTGCCTTCCCATAAAAGGGCAATTTTTAACTCTTCTCTCAAGGGAACTGGTGGAAAATAAACTTTTTTTGGGATAATAAGAGAATGATGTTTGCAACTCCGTAAAACTTTTGGGGTTGTTGTTATAATCTTAATTTAACCTGGTGGTCTCTGTGATATAGCAGCATCATCTGCTTCAAGGCATTATACCAGGAGAGGCAGAAGGAAGTCTGTAGGAAATTGCCCCACTCCTTTTCTACCCTTCAGCCAATTAAGAATGACTGAGCCCCTCTCTGATGATTGGCAGAGTCTGGATATGCCAGTGCAGCAACCTCAATGCATTCATAAGGAAATGGAGTTTTGTCATTAAATGACAAAGTTTTAGGAATAACTGAATCTTAGTATATTTGTTTCCAAACAGCTTCCATTCATTAAAAAAACCCCCACAATTGCAAACAAAAACCCAAACCACATAACACAAAAAGACAGTGAGCACATAAGACAGAAGGAGGTTAACTATTTGAAACCTTGGTTGTGAATTTCCAATTGGTGATTAGGTTCTTTAATGACTATTTTAAAGCCTAAAGAGTATATGATCTATTTTTTACCTTTTTCTACTGTCTGTCATCAATCAACAAAGAACATGAATTTGGTTTTCAGGTTTACAACCTTGATTTCATTCTGTTTGTAAACACTGGGAAACAAATGCAGCGATGTCATGCAACTGATGAGCAAAGCCCTGAAACACAGCTCACAAAACCATACTCCCTCTCACTTCCATCCATCTCCTGAAGGACATATTGCAGTTACTGTTCATCTTTCTTCGTGGTCATGCTGTTCATACCAGTGGGAGGACGTTCCCTCCTGACATATGAGTGGGCAGAACATCAGTGTGTGCACTGAAAACACCCCCTGCCACAGTGTCCAGGCACTCTGTGTCCAGGCAGAGATGGACAGAATGAAAATATTCTGAGATGGGAAAGAGGGGAGATGGTTCATAGGCTTTGGCACTTCCTTGGAGCCTCAGTGAGGTAAATGGTAAGTGATGTCATGGATTGCCTGATCTCCCTGACAAAGCAGGGAACCAAGTCCTCAGTGCTGAGGGATCTTCTAAAACAGCTATTTCTGTGATCATTCTTTTTTTCTACAGTATTTGTAAATTCACAGGGGAAGGAGAGGGATTATGCACAGAAGACAGTGCTGTGCTTTCTGTTTACTCTGGACACAGAATAATACCCAGAGCTTCCTCTGAAAGCCTGCAGAGGACATGGGCTAAAAGAGAGCCTCTGAGAGGAAGTACTGAAAAATAAATAGGCAGCACAGGCAACAGTGCTGAGACACTGCACAAGTCAGTCAGCGTACCAGAGTTTTGGTCTGTACCCTCAATGTAAGCATGGGAGACAGAAATTGCCATATAACTCCTTCTGTGACATATAATTACATTCTTAACCTCTTTGTCTTTTTTCCCTTTTTTGATAAAGAGGAAATAATTCATTTCCAGGAATATGAGTGGCTTTAATTCACTTAGATCAAGCCTCTTTTTTTTTTTTTTTTTTTTTTTTTTTTTTTTTTTTCTGATTCAGTGCCTGACTCAGAACCATCATTCTTACCACTTCTGTCAGACTATCCCACATTTCCCAGTGGTTTTTACTACTGCAGTTTGGAAGCACTCTTTGTTCTTATAGTCCCAGTGCCTACCAAGGCTTTTCTTTTCATGTTCTTTGACGTTTATTCCCTAGGAGCCGGATCTTTGTGTCCTTACATGTGAGCCAAATCTCCCAATGAATTTGCAAACATGCAGGATCAGCAACTTAAACAGTTTATTTGTTCTTCAGGGTTTTTCTGTGTTTGCAGGAAAAAGGACGCCTATAGGCAAACACTGCATCACCAGGTTTCATCCACACAAAAGGGAAGCTTGGAGAGGAAGGAAGGCACAGCAGTGCAGAGTTAACGATTGAAAAACAAAAACAGCCTTCTCAGGTTTTTCTTTTTTTTTTTTTTTTTTTTTTTTTTTTTTTTTTTTTTTCTGAGGGGATGGTGGTGACAGATGCAGTTACAGGCCACTAAACATGTTTCTTGAAATACATCAAAAGACTCCTTCACTGGGTTTGGCTCAGTGTCAGCAGTAATAGCTGATTCCAGTGTGTTGTCAGAATAATATAAATCTTTGGCTATATTTTTGAGACACTTTTCAGCTTGGATATCTATACTACATTTACATTTAAGAATCTGGAATTTCTAATGGCCTGGCACCTCAGGCTGAGAACTGTCTGCTCCCATTTACTTCAGCTTTGGTGTTTGCATTAGAGAATTCTGGCTGGGCACATTAGAAAATGTAATGTATTCAGTTTATGTCCTACATATAAGTTGAGATCAGCATCAAGGACCAGATCCAATCTGCAGCATTATTTCAAACAAACAGCACTGCTGACAACATGATTGCTGTGGATAAGGACTCCACCTCACAAACTTATATATTAGAGAATCTTCAAATTTCACCTTAATACAGGTGTCCCTCTTCTGAAGTCAGAAATTTTATAGCAAGTAGTCTTGGTGATGAGCCAAGGTTTGACACAATCTAACTATCTAATTTTGTGAAAAATTGTGGTGAGGCAGGACCATTAATATTTTATTCTGCAGTGGAATTAAAACCTTTTTTTGCTCTCTGTCTGCTGTGCACATACAGAACAGAGCTATTGCTATGGATCAGTGGATTTTCCAGCCAGAGAGATTACTCTGCTCTCTCAGTCTGGCATTTTACAGCCACAGTCAACTGTGTTCCCTGAGCAGTTTGTGCATCAGATCTCTTAACTTGCCAACATTAATTCAGATTACATGTGTGCAGTCTTATGTGGACAAACACTCAGCTTGCTGTGCATGTGAAATATCACATTTCTTCTCTAGATATGCCAGTGACCCACACTAATGGACACATGCCTCATGTCCACTCTGACTCCAGCTGGACTCAACTTCCTGCTATTGGATCTAAGTACATTCCAGGAACATATTTTGTTAAATTGTTCATCATTTCAATGGCATAGAGTTTGGGACATGTAATAGTGATTAATATGTACTTCCACAGGTGTTTTACAAAGACTTTCACCCTAATTCTGTTGATGACTTAGGTCCACCATTCTTTTATTTTCTATAAAAATCAAGCAGATCCATTCACAGACATTTACCCAGTTTTGTTTTCTACACTGCTTCAATTTCAGCTGACATCATTTCCATACATGGAAAATTTGGTCCATTTGCACACAAAAAAGCAAAGGATGGGTCTGGCTGCTCAGCTGAAGTCAGAGGCCACAAGGCTCAGGTACTTCTACCTCTTGCTGGGAATGTTTTGTACACCTCTGTATTTAACAGGTAACAGAACATATGAGAAAGTGCCACCAGCTGTGGAAGTTTATGCCACATCAGCATTACTTTACCAGCATTCCAACAGAAAATCACATTTTGCAAAGGTTATTTTTGCCCTATTGACATTAAAATTGTTGTCAAGGCCATCAGGGAAAGCATCAAGCAGATTATCAAGTCTGCCACAAGATCTCAGCTGTTTGTGCTACTGCATGTGCCTTTATCCCTGCTGGCATCCCCCAGACCAGAGAGAATCATCTTTTTATGAGAGAATTCAGATAAATCCATGCTAGAACAATGCAATGCTCCGGAAGACTGAAACAGATTGTGAATGTAAAAATCGTTCAGCGGTACAAAACCAGGGCGTTGCTGCATTGTCTGCAGGAGACAGCGACGATCAGCCCTCGGGGGATACAGCGGGGAAAAACCAATGCAGCAGGAAATCTTTCTAAACAAGAAGTTGGCCACATGCTAAAAGCCACATGCACTTTATTTCATAAAAGCTTCCCTCTATTTCCATTTCTTGTTATAATTTTCTTTAAAGATGCTGCTCCTTCAAGTAAGCAGGACCAAAATGGAGTCCTCTTCCTAAAACAAATAAAACTCATAAACCCTTAGAATGAGGAAAAATTCTTCAAATATTTTTTAAATTGTATTGTATTTTACCCCTCTGGACACTAACACGGTATATAGAATTTCTTACTTTTTTTTTTTTTTTTTTTTTTTTTTTTTTTTTTTTTTTTTTTTTTTTGGTGCCTATTTCGCAGACTGAAGAAAATGACTGTAAATCAGTTTGCATTCAAAACACCACAGTTGCACCTAAAAGAACAGGATATTACACCATTAAAAATAAGATTCAGTATAATGGAAGAATTTTCTGACTGACAGCATAGCACCTTTTGAGTCATAAATTCTCATTTTTAAAGGACAAAAGAGACTATCACAATCACTGTCTGAATTCCTACATAACAGAGACAATGTAATTTTAGACAATAATTCCTACGTCAGTCCTGCCTTCTGATCTGCAAGAAAAACTTCTATTTTACGTGTCACACCCTGCAAGCAGAATACCCAGGGATTCTTCATATTTATCCATAACAATTATCAAACAGATTTACAAAAATCTGATAAGCAATAGGGCAGAATCAAATCCTAGTTCTAAACAAATTTGAACATAGATGAATCAGCACACGGAAATAATGACAGGATGGGAGGATCTTTTAGAGACATTATCTTTTACAGGCTAAGCACAGGGTAAAATCGAGCTATTTTATACTTCACAAAGTTCCTGTAATTGGATCTTGCAAAATGGCTAAATACTGTAATGGATCTGTTGCTTCATTAGCACACTCTGACATCCTGCAGCAGCACATCCATCAAGATCCTCACTCCCTCTGGGGAAGGCTCCTGCAAGGGGCTGGCACAGACGTGAGTCAGGCTCTGTAGGATCAGACTTGTGGGTTTTGCTGTGAACTGGCTGCAAACTAGGGAAGCTGGGGTCAAGGTGCAAAATTTGGAGGGAGAACAGGTTGCTCTCCCTGCTAAGGGGACCAGTGATAGTTACAAGTGATTTCCGATGGTTTTAAATAACCACGAAGCCAGTGTGGGCAAGTACAAAGGGGTGGGACAAGGATTATACTTTGGCCAAGGGAGATTCAGGCCAATTTGTAACTTGTAATGAGAATCTCTGGTGTTTGTCTGGGAGAGTCACCGTTTTATATTTCTACCCCTGCCTGCCTTTATACAGTAAATTAGGAAGTGTAAAAAATACTGTTAGGAGTAGCTCAGGTTAGAAAATCTCCTAAGAGCACTGATAAACCTAGTTGAATATTTCTGTCAATGGCCTAATTTGCATAAAAAGCCAAGACAAGATTTTCAAAGGTTGTGAGACATCCAATCTTGTGTTAATCTTAACTTCCATCTTATATTGCTTCTGTATTTATATGTGTTTTCCTTTAATTAGATGAACTTTTATTTGGAACAGTTCAATATCTGAAACACCTTATTAATACCACAGTAACATTAAACAGAAGTTTGCATTACAAAACTGGAAGTAAGTTAAAACCTGAAAATGTGACCTCTGTCTTGGAGCCTGTCCTAGGTCATAAACCTGTAATCAGGGCCTAAAGGTTGTAACATTTATGCCAAAGAGCTGCAAAACACAGGATGAGCAGGATCCTTTCCTGAACTTGGACAGTGGAGGCACCATCTAGGCCCATATGTAGTTCTTACCGTACATTGTTTCTTAACCTTGAACACTTCATTTTGCAAAATCAGTATTTCTTTGTGTATTACCTTTTAAAAGAACTGTGATTACACCAGCAGTAACACTGACATGCCTCTCCTGAATCTCACAGTTACATTAAGGGCTGCAAAACACAGACCACTCAGATCAGATAACCTGAACAGTGGGAAATAAACATGCAAAGCTCACTTACCATTACAGTTCTGGAATTGCACCAGGGATGAGCTTGTCTCTGTGAAATCTCCCAGGTCACGAATCCTGAAGCATCACCTGCACCAGAGTGATGCCCAACATTGCTGCCCTCACATCTAAACAGATAGCCCCTCAGCTGAGCTCAAGCTCTTTGCCTCCCCATCCACTGGTGTTTTAGGCAGACATTTGATTTTTCTATTCAGTGTTTGCCTGTGACTATTCTTAGCAGCTAATAACTGCCACCCTGGGGACCGTGATGTCAGCACACTCCGCACTCACGGAGCTCTCCCCAGGCAAACCCAGAGCTCAGCAGGGTGAGCTGCCTCCTTAGGCAGGGATAAAGGCCTGGCACCACCACAGCCCAGCTCAAACACACCAAACAGGAGGAAGCTCACCTCAATTGAAGAAATCCTTTTCTCTTGTACGTAATCTGCTGCGAAGATTTGAAAAATGGCATTTGTTTTTTGAGGCTGCTGAGTACTTTTTGCAGTACTAATAAAAGCACAGCCTTACAGGCCATCCTCTTGTAAGTGTCACATGCAAAAGTTTTGTGCACCTTTGGAATTAACACCAGTTCACTATCCACATCCCAAAGAAAGCCACTGAACAACAAATGGCAGCTTTGTTAGTGATCTCAGCAGAGAGGCTGCAGTGATCATGGACACTGAACCTTTCCACTCACCAGTATTTTCTTCAGTGTATTTAATGATTCATCACTCTAGAAACCTCCATTTGGTTGGGTACATGTGGCATTTCTAATTTCCCTTCAAAAGATGAAACTCCATTCCCTTGCTTATCCTATAGCTCTTCTTTACACCTCTCAAAGTTTAAGTTAGTTTTTCTGAAAACAGCTACACCCAACTGTAGAAATACTCTAGAGAAGTTAAAACTCTTGGTAAAAATGGTACCAATATTTCCTTCAAATTGTTAAAAACCTCTCATCTACCTGGTACATCTACCTCAATTATATTCCAGTGTTTTACCACATTCATCCTTCCACTGATAAGTGCACTCAGGTTTGTTTCCACCTCTGCTACTTCCAGTTCACAAAGCCCCAGGTTACAGGTGAGGTTATTATTGAACCCAGAGTATCTGGTTTGTACAGTATGAGACTTATCTGACAGCACCAGCAAGCTGGTATAAAAGTTAGCCTAATCCTTTTTGAACATCAACTCAGTCTTCCTCAACATCAACAATGCCCCCCAGTGTGTCTTACCTAGGAATTTCACCTCACCACAGTGGTAAATATATCAAATACACCAGATCCCAAGACTAACCCCAGAGAAACACCACTAGGAACAGTTCTCCAGCCTTGCCACTTTCTTTGGAATAGAACTTTAGCCAGCTCACAGTTCTCATGTTCATCACCTTCACTTCCAAACTGAAGAACAACTTCCTGTGGGGTGTCAGTTGCTGGATGAATGGAAGAAGCTCACCCTGGATTACATTTTCCCAGGTGTGAGAGTGTACATTTGTCCTTGTTGAACGTCATAAGGAAGGAACAGTGGTTTCAGCTGTAGGGTGAGTGGAGACCCTGTGAGAGCAGTCCCTGGGCTGGGCCCTATGAGCAGTGCCCTGCTCTGAAAGTGCCCCCTCGATCCCTGTTCACAGCATTCCTGGTCACTCCCAGCACAGCTGCAATCTCCCAAGGTGGCTCACAAGAGCTGCCAGAGCTCTCTGCTCCTCCCTGGATTTCCCTGGCTCTGGGATTCCCCCCTCACACTTGGACCCAATGCTCAGGCACAGGAGGTGCCCCTGCCACAGCTGCCTCAATGACAGAGTATTTACACTGTCAACCGGATTTTAAATATTGCACACACTTCCTGGTGACATTATCAGCTGAATTTGATCTCCTCTGCATAAAGGGCCACTTAACGGGAGGAGGAAGTTTCTTCTTACTGCTTTATTTAGGGATGGTGAATGCTGATGCAAGATCTGGTGATGAATGTTGGCCAATGTCAGCTTTCTTGTACCATGAAACATATTATTGTCATTGTTCCCCTGCTCCATTTGGTCTAAAAATAGCTTCCTATTACTATTATGTTTCACCAGATCAGGCTTTTTATGGACATGCATACAGGGAAAAAAAGCACGTGCTTGTATTTTTAATTCCTGGTTGAAGCACTCAGTAAAACATACAGTGAATATCAGGATCAAATGGTAGCATCTGTCTGTTAGGATTTGTTGGTATAGAGCTGTCACCCACATGGCTCCCTGTCTGGTATTAAACAAGACAAGTGCAACAGAGAAACATGAGAAGTGTTAATAGTGCTGCAAGTCAGCTGCAAAGAACTTCCAAAGCCAGCCTCTAGATGCAGAATTTTCAGCAATCAAATTGAAAACTCTATTTTTAACAATAAATTAAAAAAATCTTTTTAGAGTTTAAAAAACCCCTATCTGTTTTAATGAAAAGCCAACTTTTACATATCTTCTTTTCCAAATAAATACTTCTTTCTTATTAAATCAGATATGGCACAAAAACTATTGCTCTTGGTTTGGTTATGAACCTTGCTCTGCTTTTCAGGGATGTTATTGAACTAAACAACACAAATTATGTTTTTTGCCAGGTGCTTTTATGGAAGTTAACTCTGATTAGAGAAATAACCTCCCCTATCTAGGTAGGCACACAGAGGAGAGTCTCTGACTTAGTTAAAAGTGCAATGCACAGACCTAAGATCAACTCTGTCCTTCAGACAAACGATTCAGCCTCCACACACGAGACCTGTGCGTCATAAAAAGAGAAAGAGAAGCCTGAGGGGAAAAAGGAAGTTTCTCAAGGAAAGAACGTTATCACTTTGGGTACAAAGTTGGCTTTGCAGTGGCCCTGCATGGGCTGTGTTTAACACCAGCCCTGGGGCTTCGGGCAGGCACTTCACCCAAGTTTCCCACAAACCACTGAAGGGTGTCCAGCTGTCCAGCTCTTCTAGAGGTACTTCAGAGCAGAAGCCATACTTGTGGAGTCTGAATTACCTTCTCAAATGACATCCTCGGTATTTAATCTTTCAATAGTCAGGAAAAATTGCCTTCCTCATTTAGGCACCTGTGTTAGGCATGCAAAGTTAGGGAACAGGACTGACCTTACACATCTCTTTCCCTGTGCCTCTGCACCCCATTTCTGTTACTATCACAAATTTCACTGAAACTAAAGTAGCAGATTTTATCAGAGCAGTAAATGGTTCAACCACACTCTTCCTGCTCTGATACTTATGGTTGTTTGCATGCCTAAAGAGCATCTCAGCCTTTGATCCCCTCTCGAGAGCATGCGCTCTTAATTTTGAGTATTTTTAGTTCCTCATCTGTGGCCATCTCCCCCAAGATGAAAGAGCTCAGGATGACGATGCCTACGTATGTTTGTGCACTGCTTTCATCCTGATTTGTGGAAATCCTTCTACAGGAATAGCACACTGCATTTTTATAGACACACACTGGCTGTTAGTCTCCTGCGCTTCACTTGAATATCAATTTATTTATTTGTAATTTGTCACACTTTGATAAAATCATTTCCCATTTCTGAGAAGACAACACACTGATTAATAAAAGCTCCAGTCAACTGCTTGTCCTTCCTACAAGATTTGTGGGCATAGAACACATTGCTACATTTTCCTGTAACAAATGGCACAGAAGAGTGGCTTCAACTTTTTCAATGGAAAAATTATAATAAAATTCTTATGAAAGAGTCAGTACATTATGCAGGTGATTGACCTTCATTATAAAACACATTGAGATCTGTGGATGAAAACTACTAAATAAAAAACAATTATTATAATTTAAGTTGGAAAAGACCTCTAAGACCATTGAGTCCAACCTTCAACTTAGCACTGCAGGTCCATCACTAACCCATGTCCCCAGGTGCCACACCTACACACCTTTTCAATACCTCCAGGGGTAGAGACTCATCCACTGCCCTGGGCACCTGTGCCAGGACTTGCCAATCCTTTCCATGAAGAAACTCCTCCTAAAGTCCAATTTAAACCTCCCCTGGTGCAACTTCAGGCCACTTCCTCTTTTATTATCACTTATTATTTGGGAGAAGAGACCAACACCCACCTCACATCTTTTATGTCACTTGAAACTCACCTCATTATCTCTGTGTTACCATATTTCTTCAAAGAAATTTGCTGTTTAAGAGCTTGAATGCCTGAAAATAGAATTACTATTTGCTCTCACACTTGCTGTTTTCCTCTGTACTACAAACTGAATGAAAATAAAGCAGACACAAATGGACAGTTTTATTGTCTAGCTGATTAGATCTTATAAAGCCATTCAGAAATTTATTTTGAGTATACCCTGTATTTCTGTAAGACCAAAAATATTGCCCTCAATTCTGTAAGATTTCAGAATTGTTGTTTTCTTGACAACCCCCCTGCTCCTTTTGGACGGTTTTTAGTCTTTTTTAAAACTTCTTTAACAGGCAAACTGAATCCTGCTTCTTGACAGCATACCAACATACCTAAAACAAGAAAGTGTGTTTGCTGAATGCTTCTTTTGCTACAAGCTTCAGATCAAGTCTTTGACGAGAAAAACACATTCTCTTTTGAAAGCTGAAACACGTCAGCAAATACTGCTGCAATATATCTGCCTTACTTTAAAGAAAAGCCTCTTTAAGAAAGGGCTGTGAATTCACATTCCCAATCCAAAGTGTGCGTCACAGTCTGAATTTCCTGGTCTGATAGCACCACTAAAATGCCTCCCAGAGACTAAATTCAGCCTTAATTCAGGTTTGTGTGGCCAGCAGAGAATTAAGGAAACCCCACAGCAGGGTCTCATGGCTCTAACAGCTTCTGTGCTAACTCCCATATTCCCTCCACATAGAATATAGCCAGGGAAAGGAGCAGTCCTCAAAAACAAATGTTTCAGAGGAAGATGGAAGAATCCCTATCCAAAGTAGGCAATTCAGAAGTAGTCCAGCCTCTAAATGATATTTCCTTTTAGCCTCCATTAATGATTATATAATATTATTAATAATAATATAATATATTTATATTATAATATTATTTATATATATAATATATTATATTTATAATATATTATATATATATAATATATATAATATATATATTATATATATAATATATAATATATATATAATATATATAATTATATATTATATATATTATATAATATATATATAATATATAATATATAATATATATATTATAATATATATATTTATATATATAATATATTATTTATATAATAATATATTATATATATTATACATTAATGATTATAACTCTACATTTCTAACTTGTTTTATGGTGTTCTTCCTACATTACATCACACTACCCAGTGTATAAAAACAATGGAATGAAAGCCTCTAATTTTAGCTGTCATAAGTTAAAGAATAAATGGCAGCAGAAGCTTTCACATATAATTGCAGGATTTTAGGTGACTACAGAAAAAGTTCTCTTTTCTGTATGTGCACAAACGCTCAACACTTCAAGCAAAATCTCAGGAACTGTAGGAAGTTGTGTGTGCTCAGGAGTTAATGGTGAAGGTGTCACTATGCTCAGAAATAAAGCCAACTTTCCCGTGTCACACTCAGCTTATTAATAACCCCATTATTTCTGTCGCAATGGCACATGTCTCTCCACTCCTTGTTATTGTTATGCAACTGGAGCAGCTTTCAGAATCTCTTCTGGCTGAGCTCAAACAGGTAAACTGTAAAATCCAGCTTGGATTGAGCTTTATGCTGAAATGCTACTGCAATTCACCCAATGAATGCTGAGTGACATAGAGTATGCAATTATGCAAGAAGAGTGTTTGCAACAAGCCATCTTGGAAGTACTTCCATTTGTGAGAGGATTTTTTTCATATTCTGGATCTGAATACATTAAAAAGCCTGTAATCACTTAATAGAGTCAAATCTGCAATTCTTAATTCTGAATATCTTCTATAACGAAATGAGCTTCTCAATTCTTGTGATTAACTTGCAAACAAAGCCAAATACAAGAAGCTGCCTCAGAAAAATCAATGCAGGAAATCACTGCCAGATTTCTCATAAATATTTCTGCCTTAGAAACCACTGGAATTTACACTCTCTTTATCACACATTGTATAGGACTATATGCAATTACAGCACTTCCTACACAAAATAATACAGATCTGGGTAAGATCTTGCATAAATGGATATGAAAATTCTATGCCACCTCCTGGCAAATTGCCAAAGTGGCCCTTATGCTTAGAAAACTGTGCATCGATCTCATCTGGTCTCTGTGTTTACACGTGTATGCCAGCATTGCCTGCCACAAAGCTGCTTTGTTTAGATGTGCATTTTCATGACCTTGAAGCTCAGGATAATGTATTTCTTATTCTATTCAGCATCATCACACAAGGGGATCTACAATCATTATAAAAAATCTCCAGTCGGAGAGGTGGGAAAAAAAAAAAGGGACTTGGGCTGCTCAGTTTCTAAATTAAGCTACATCTGAAGTTAAAAATAGCCCTTCCAACTGAAGATGCTATGCTGCCTGAATTTAAATAGCCTGCTTCTTTCCCTGACAGATAACATTTATTGTGTTCTCTGCTGCAAAAAAAAAATGCCTTCTATAAGGAGGCTACCTCTACTTTTATGTCCAATTTCACTTCACATACCATGACAGAATTAAAGAGTCAGTGTTCTACCTGGGAATTGTATCAATTTTGCCACAGATACATTTCTCCAATTTTGCTAAAACAGATCTAAAACTATGCATGTTATATATGTGTGACTTTTCCTAGCTCTTCCTGCAGATTTTTCTGGGAAGATCTGTAGTAAGAATATTGTCTGAAATGCAGTCAGATTTCTACCACACATCCTAAAACTGGTTGTGCCATCTTTTGTTTTCATTTATTTACATACACACACATATATATCTAAATATATAAATATACAAACATATAAATATATACATATATATTTCTAGATGTTTCATTGCCATTTCTGGATAAAAAAGAAGTATGAAATGCAACTGCACACGGTATATGTGAAATGGTTTACTCACCACTTTTCCCCAAAGCACTGAATGAGAAGGAGGAGAAGCTGTATCCCTTTTCTCTCCAGGCCTAACACAGAGTCAGCATAAGGATTTCTATATTATCCATATTCCCTACTGTAGTAAGAAGGTGAGAGGTACACAAATTAAGGTACACAAGGCCTGTTTGTGCTACTCACACAGTCACTCCAACACTGGTTTATAGCACATGTAGATTAGAAAGGTAAAAATTCTTTCAAGCCACTCTGATCCTTCTCACCAGTTTGAGTTCTTTTTGTCAGAATTTCTGGTGCTCCAATCTGCATAGTTTTAAATTCCAGTCCCTGTATTCATGCTCATCCCTGGGAAACTGTTAATTTTCCTCAATATTCATTCTAAATTTACCATGCCTTAATTTCATAGTTTCATGAGATCAAAATTAATCAGATTCACTTTTACCTTTTAGGCAAGAAAATAAGAAACGTGCACTTCTAATGTTCAAAGTGAAACTTGAATCTTCCTGTATTGAGAAAATTTTGCTTTCCCCCTCTTCGTTAAATTGCAGATTTTACATGAGCATTCCCAAAGGAATAGCACAGAGAGACTCAGGAATAAGTAAATGAAAGATGAGCTGGCTATAAATACTCCTCTTACCCCCAAGCAAGACTTTCACATTAGTCACTTTATGGACTAAAAGCCTGAAAGATCCCCAAAAGCTTTATAAGCATCGATAATATTTGCAATGATGTAAGCCAGAGGCAATGATGTAAATTCTGCAGTCCCTAATTGAATAAAACACCCATTGAAGTCAATAGGAATTGCAGTCAATTAAGCTGTAAATATTTCAGGTCCTGAGCTTTTCACATAATGTTACTACATGGCATCTATGAGTACTTTCATCTGTCCAGGGCAATGTTTGTCTTTTAAAGCAAGCAGGGCTGGAGCAGGCACACCAAGCTCAGGTGTGGAGTGTCAGTCATCAGCTCCCACCACGTTCTGGCAGGTGCCTGTTCACCCATCCAGGTGAAAATATGAGGCTGCTCTCATGAGAAGGCTCAAGCAGCAAGGGCACTTGTATGGATGGGGGCTGAATTTGGCTCAAATTTTAGGTAACGGGGTAAATAAAATTAAATCCTCATGAAATTTGATGTGCATGTCCAGAGCCCATGGGAGGAATGTCATTTCTCTGAACAAGTGAACCCAAGCTGCAGGCAGAGCTGTTAATGACTTACCAATAAATGGGTGGGTTTGTGGCAGAGTCCTGTCATATTGTCCTTTGCTGTTACACCCTGACTCTGCTTTATCCCCAGTGGTGAGAAATGAGAGGCACAGGTGCTGCCCCTGAGGAATGGCAGGGCAGGAGGGTTTGTGTGCAGCCCTGGCACTGAGGAAGGCTGAGGATCATTCCTGCTGCAGGAAGACAGGGCCATGGATGCCAGAAACCGCTGGCACTGCTGTGTCAGGCGCCTCACAAAAGCTCACAATAATGCATGTAATGAGTCTCCAGAATCACATTTGTGAGGCCTGCAGAATGTTTCTCTCTCTCGATGTGAATTACTGAGTCATCATGTTCATGTGAGACAGAATGAATTCTCCTCCCAAAGAGCTCCTTTGAATCACTATTGCCACCAGATTAACAGATGTTGCTCTCCAGGAAAGGTTTTCATACACGCTCTTATAATCATGGGGATTATTTCAACTTGACCTTGTAACTACAACAGAAAAACAGGATGAACTTGGGGGGTCTCAGAGGGCTGTGTGCTGCAGTACTTTGCATATCTAAGTAACTAGGCCTTGAACAACATGGCTACTCAAAACACTACACAAAGAATACCAGGAATACCTATAGGCTTATAAGGTAAATACTACTAATCCCCAGGGGAAGAAACAAGCCCTGAAGTGTTTCATGGACTTGTCTGGCATCACACAGCAACTACATAACAATTCAGCAATAAGTGACATAATGTTCAAAAGCATCTCTCTTTGAAACTTAGAGCCTATGGATGTGCAATGAAACTCAAGTTAAATACTTAGAAAATAGAACTAAATTTATAAATTGGAAGCTTTTAGTAAAGTGCTCTAAAATGCCCATCTTCTATCAACCACTTCTGTTTTAAACCACAAGACATTTTCTCTCTAATTTCTTGCTCAAAGTGAACCTTACCACACACTTTAAAAGAGACATTGGAAATGCTGCAATACTTTCCAAATTTCAGCCTTTCCTAACTATGCATATTGCTGGTCGAGCAGCAGTAACTCACTTTCCTTCTGCATGCCTTTGTTGTGTTCCTGAATTGCAGTTTTGGATGATAAAGCACATTTTCAACCACTCTTTTTTCAAAAATGCCAGTAACTGACAGTTTAAAACCAGGCAGTTATGTTGCAACTATTCTATGCCTTCTGGGGCCACTTTAACTAAGTTCATGCAATTAAACTATTCTCTAATGCTCTGAGTACACATGCACCATGATTTCACACCAGAGTTTTGGAGTTACATCACCAGATTCCAGAAGTGACAGAACCATGCTTACTCATTGCAGTGGACAGTCAGGTCCAGGTAATGAAATAACAGCCTGGACTCCAAACAGTGATAACAAAATACAAAACCGTAAGGCTTTGGTTTGATAAACATGGATTAGTAAATTTGCATCTGATGGTCTCGTTATTCACTACAGTCACAGATTAAAACTCACAGTATTTCTGTGAGATATAGATCCAGAGAGATATTGTTCATTAAAAAACCCAACAAACCAACCGACCAAAAAAGTAATCTATGCCAGATCATGGATGGATGACGTCTACCAGATAAAATAATCCATCAGGTCAGGAGAACTGACCTCCACCAGCAAAGGCCAGGTTCAGGCTGAGCTGTCCAGTGCAGAGGTAGCACTAACCCTGTTATCAATAGTGATTTGCTTTGTCATACACTATGTTTAGAAATGATTGTTCATTGGATGATTATTCACCTTCATTTATTTTTTGCCTTCTGTTTCTCAAGGGATGAGGAGTTTGGGCTACTGAATGTTTTTACATATTCTTGAACTTATCCAGCCTGTCTCTCCTGGAGAGACTTCTCCTTTTAGCTTCTCTTTTGCCATCCTGACATGTTCCCCCTTTCATGAGCATCTCCTTGTTTTTCAGCCTGTGCCATACTTCCCCATCCTGGTCTGAAGCCTGACTTTTTGTCAGTGGATCATTTTGTGCTGTTAATTATTCCTCTCCTCAGGGCCACAGATACCTTGCCCTAATTATTGGCAGTTACACTGCGAACAATTCACAGTGCAGGCTCATTCCCTTTTCCTCCTTGCAGCTTCCCTCCCTCTGTCCCACTGTCTGGAAGTAAATGCCATTCTCTGCACAATACAGCTAAGGAGCATTTTCAAGTTGGAAAGAGAGATGGTAAAGCAGATAGACAGGGAAAAGTGGACAGAAAGACAAAGACTGAGGCTTTTTACCCACCATCTTCTCCAGGAAGGTTGACCTCCGAATATCTCATTTGAAGACCTACTTTCCTAATCATTTGTCTTATCTAAATGTCATCATGTTATTTCTCTGTCAAAAGGCAACACCTAGAATAATAAAACTATCATTTTGAGCTTCTACTTCCCAGATTACTATAAACAGTGGAATCATAAGGAATGCTGATAAACATTAGATAACAATAAATTTTCTTTGAACTTACTGATTTTTTTTCCTCTACAGTGCAAGCATTTAATATTATTCATATCCTAAACTGCTTAAAAGTGATGCTCAGAACACAGATATCAAAAACCAGTAACAATTTTTAGAAAGGGGAAACTTTCTGAACAAACTTATTTTCTCAACAGTCTGATGAAAAGATCATTTTCATCTCAGACTTTTAAAACTGTCACTCTGAATTCTCTTCCCTCTCACATATACACATTCAGACTCACTGCTGTACTCCAGTTGTTTTGATAATGGAAAGCTATCATACACACATTTGAACACATAGCAACATCTAAAATTTAGCAACTGGAATTCACCACGCTAAATTAAGTGCCCCAATATATTTTTCTAGTGGGGAAAAGTGTAAGCCAAAAATTACACTCTGTATATATTTGCAGTAAGCAGAAAATAGAGTAAAATAAATGTATGCTTTATGCTGGTTTATATATACCATGTCCATCAGGACAGGTGAGATTGCCAGGATGTGAAGCACACGTGGAGGTGCACATATATTAGGCAGCAAACAGTGATTCTGATGAGACAGTTACTAATTTGAACTTTGATATATTGGCAATTCTACAGGAAAAAAATACAAGCACCTCATCAACTGCCCGTCTCTCCCAGGAAGCCATCACAAACAAGGAACTGTGCCAGAGTAATTCTAAGGGGAGTCATTTAAAACAACAACAAAAACCCAACGAAACCATCCCAAACCAACCACTTCAGTCACATCCATCATAACCCAGATTACATATAAATACTTCCGAGGTCATTGGGAACATCTGGATAGATTTTTTTTGCCTCCTTTCTCATGTATTATTTAGGTGCCCTGTCATGCAAAAGAACAAAATCTGGGCCCATTCTGTGAAGCAATGACCATCACCAGCTTACACTACTGATCCCAGTGCCAGAAAAATGGTTTGTAACCTGAAGGTTCTATTTTCTCATTGTCCATAGGTGAGTAAAGAGTCACCCGTGAGCCTTCAACGGGCTGTTCAACAGACAACATTTAAAAACAACAGGAGTTCAACATCTTCAGCATCCTATGGGACAGGACTCTTTTCTGGATTTTCAGTTCCCACGTGATGTGGCCTAATATATACATACAACACAACCAAGAGTATTCAGAACTTCCCATTTGCCTGAGAGGCAACCACACTTCATGCTCTGAAATCTGCATCACACCACTCTGTGAGTTTCTTATTTTAAATTAATTCTTCTGAAAATATGTTGGGAATGAGTGGATGTATATGGTGATTACAGTGCTGAGAGAGGCTGTGGGGTTCATAATTACAAAGAGAATAAAATCCTGCTCTGCTATACATGCAGCACTACTAAGATTTCATTGTTCACATTAGGCAAAATCTCTCTAATTTCAAGGTCAGCCGCATTTATAACAACAACAACTACAAAAACAACAACAACAACAACAAGTGATGATGCTCAATGCTTTGAATAAATCCAGACAGGACAGTTAATAAAATAGAAAAATCCTCACTTACCTCAATAGTTGTCAGCTGCTATTTCATACTCTGTAAACTTTCCCTCCCTGCTAACTAAACAAAAGTTCTGCAATCTCGATGCTAGAATAGCTCTCAAATACATACTGCAGAATACCAAAAAAGAGAAAGCCTATGTTGTCCTTACTAGCAGGCATCTCTCCAGGGATGATTGGTCATTACCCTGGCAACCCTCACAAATGGCAAATGACGTAAAGAGAGTGGGAAAAAAAGCCACTGGGAGCAGAAAGCACTATATGCATTATAGATAGTTCTGGGAATCCATGCTCACATATGCATTAAATGGCTTCAGAGGAGCACAGGGACCTTCCATTTTGCAGAGCTGCCTGCTGAGGTGAATAACAAACTTTCTAATTTTTTCCTTAATCAAAACATTGGGAGCATCTCTAAGTATTTAATTGAAGCAAATTGGGGGTTGATTATTTTAATAATTCAGACACTGGGATTCTTCTCTTCCCCCCCCCCACCCCCCTCCCAATTCTGTTAAAATTTCCCATTAAAATAGCTCAGAGTCATATTCAGGCAATGGTGGATGTATTTTTCATTATTCCCTTTCACCTTATTTGTTGCTACATAAAGTTACCTATTATTATATTTATTCCCTTTATGTCTCATTTTCCCCTAACAATTCATTTGCACAAATGGTACAAGAGTTCTCATGTTTATGTCATTAAAAACATTTGCAGTTGTATTTAGTGTTACTGACAATTATGCCTAAAGAAGATGTAGCTCCAGCCAAATGCCAGGGGACAAAAAAAAAAGCATATTGCTATTTTTGCACAGAATGATCACAGTGAATTTGATCATACTATGATCTGTCTGTCACAGAGCAAGATGAATCTGGGTGTGGTTACTTCTTCCACAATTAGATTTTTAAAAGCACAAGTAAGATAAAAAGGAAATCTGCTTTGAGATTGTCTAGCATCAGTAGCACTCTGTCATTCAGTAAAACTGAAGGAATTCTGGGTACAAAACCCAAAAAAAAGCATCTTCACCCCTGCTTGCATGTGTCACCAATTACAATCCAGGATCAGGCATCCTTCTCCTTGCTCTTCTTTAGACCTCAGGATTTCTGGATTCCTAAATGTGCAAAAAAAAAGTACTTTCCAAGAGCATACTGGAGAGCATTAGCACTCAGATCATTTCATAACCTCAAGGAAAGGGCACAACTCTCTGAAATAAGAGCTGAAGAAGTAAGTGAGGTGAGGTGGCTGCTCTAAGCACTTAGCTATTATGTAAAAGTTGGATGGAAATGGCTCTACCATGACAACTGAGTTTCCTGCTGAACTGATGAAAACACGTTTAGATGTATTTGAACTCTGCCCCACTCCAAACCTGAATTGAAATGGAAGCAACCAGCAGCTTCCATGAGGACATTTCTGTCCCTGGCTGCCTAAATTCAATTAGGACAGCTTTATGGAGTAAAATTTAGCACTCAGTGAAATTCAGATTTTTATTATTTTCCAACTCTGCTACTCCATTGCAATCAGGAGGAAGGTATTACACTTGTATCATGACAATTTTCCAAAAAGCCTGAATGAGCCCTTGGAAATGACTGAGTTTTATCACCAAAGAAGTAATGAACAGAAAGGATATTCCATAATGCTCCATTAGGTGTACTTTATTTATTTGCTGAAGACAAATTATTTTTAATTATTTAAACTCTGGCAACATCAACTAGCAAATGTTCTGCTGGGTTCTAATTGGCAAATATCTTGGTCTGAGCAAAGCGAAATCTCAGTATAACATTACCTCTGATATTACATCTTTCTCCTGACAGGAGGAAAGGATTACTTTGTGTTTAGAAACCACAGAAAGCAAAGTTCAGCCATTTGTGAATGGCCAATGAAAGCTCTATGTTCCCATAAATCTTCTCCCTGATGGTCCAAATCTAAGTTTCCCAATTTTTTTTTAGAATTACTCTTTGCAGAAATTTAGATCCAACTTCAAACTTTCCACCAACCTTCCACTCATTACCAAAACTAAACAAAACCTCCTCCATTGGTGTTCTCAAAGTTGCTTTTGAAAGAACAAATGTGGTCTATCATGGAAATATTTTGTATGAAATGTCAGCAGATGAAAGACCAAAAGTACTGAAATATACAAAAACTTGGTGTGTTTTTGCAACACAGATTGCACAGAGATTTCTGTGTTTTGTGGTCTTAACGAAACCTTCATATTTTCAGATCATATCCAGTCCTGTCAACTTGCCTTTGAGCATGTGAGATTGATCCCTGTGAATGTTGTGGGAAGCACAACAGGGACACATCCAGTTAATGAGTGGGGAGATGGGGAAGGCACTAGTGCAAAGCTGCAGTCAGGAAACAAAGTTTTTAATGGAGTCTTAGGAAGAGGCACAAAGGAAAATAGAGTTGCCAGTCCTTAAAGGACCTTTTCTATATAAGATAAATATAAAAGGTCCTTAAAGGACCTTTTCACTGGTATAATTTGCCAACACATTAGCAAATTAAATTAAAAATTCATCAGTATGTTAAAAAAGACTGGAGACAGGAATCACTCAATAAGTAAATTATTACTGATTTTAAGTGATTCATCACAGAAAAGGATCAACTCACTCAAGTGAATGGGAATTAAATGTTTTCAGCATTTTTCTGGCTCAACCATGTAAATGCTTGTGAAACACATCCAGTTGCAGAATCCAATCACTTAACTATGCCTGTAGTGACCTGATGTAAAGGACAATCACACCTCCTCATGCTTTCCAAATTCTGTCTTTTCTCGTAGGTGTGTTTACACCAATCTGGTTTTTAGCTGGAAAAAAATGAGCTCAGGTTTTAGCCGGCCCAATGTCCTTTATGCCACAGAGTTACAGAAAAAAATCCCAAACCTATCAGAACATATTATCTCTCCAAATGCCCTTACACTGTCACATCATGTAAACATCAAAGGGAGAATGATGATTTTTTTTTTCCCAGGCTATGGATATGATTCTGAACAATACCCTGTTGAGTAAGGACAATATATTCTTTTTCCTTCTCTGTCCTTCCAGAGGAAGGACAGACGTGTGCCTCACTAGATGATGCCAAACCCATTATTAGTGTCCTTGCACTTCTCCATTAGCAATATTGCAGCAAGACCAGCTGATGTCAAGGGTGTCCATGCTGAAAGATAACAACATTCCTTAGGAGGAGAAATTACAGCCTTTTAGCATTCTCTGGCTTTCCCACAATTTAGCTTTATCTGGGAACATTATTACAGTGAAATTCAGTGAGATAAGCTAAGGAATAGAAAGTACTAACTCTCAGAAAATGCAAACATCTGAACAGAAACTCTGCTGTAAAGCAGTATCCTTTACTACCCTGTTTTAATCAAATCCATAGACACAATCTGCATTTTAACACAGATGTATCCAAACATAGGAATTCGTTCTCTGACTCCTTATTTTTCCCAGTTCCTGCATTTGTAATCCAGCACCTCAGTGACCCAGACCTCTGCTGACCCTACAAACCCTATGCTGAAACACTCCAGTGGGTGACAATCACTGTAATGGGGAATGCTGGGGCAGGAACACTGGAGCAGTTCCGACCAGAGGGGACAACAGCAAGTCCAATCCTTCCAACACACGACAGGGGCAAGGTCACAGTGCAGGTGACACTGCAGAGTGTTTGCTGACACTCTCAGGGCTGCTGGCTCAGATTGACCATCAGCCAACCAAACCACAACCCTGAGAGGTGCTGCAGCCTCAGGATCCTCACAGCTTGGACTACAACTTGTAGTAAGCAGCAGATCTGAGGTGCCCAGGACTGGCTCTCCCTGTGCTGGCTCTCGTGAGCACTTGTACACATGCAGGGAAACTGTGTCTGCAGCTTTGATTAAAGCAGATCTAAACAAGCCATTGAAAATAAGCAGCTTCTGGGAAATACAGCTTAAAAGGCCTGGCTTCCTCCAGTTGTGTTTTATGTTTAGATTCCTTTGTGTGTCTCAAAAAAGCAAAAATTTCTGATCAAAGCTTTTACTAGGATAAAGATACTCATGCAGTCTGTGTTCTACATGGATGATCTGTTGCCAGCTAATATAATGCAGCTTATGCTGCAACCTTATCATCTGTGGAAGCAATTAAAAAGGTAGCATGAGCCCAGTTTCCTGAAAACACTGCTTTAAAAATACCTGAGACTTGCTTACATCAGTTCTCCCTACCATAAGCATCCCACAGTGCTAGACAGTTTTTCATCCCTATTTTTCTTGATTGCTCAAAGAAATCAAGCAATTAATAAATACAAAATACCAAGATTTTCATGGAGTGGTGCTCTTATGTGCTGTTTATGCCCTGTGAGAAAGAACATCCCTGACCACCCTCCTAGCCAGGATTCTCTATGCCACACCTAATTCTCTTCTATAGGAGTAAATAATGAAGACTACCCACACATGTGAGCTGACAGATCAGGGCTCAAGGAACATCCATCATCAGCAGATCTGATCAGGTTCTGCACTGTACCACATCTTTTTCTGATAACACCTCTCCATTTCACTTGCAAGGAAGATGTCTTGGGCCTGATGCACACAATTTTGCTGTACTGAAATCAAAGACAGTGTGTCAGTGTGGTGAGAGAGAAGAATCAGTCTCCAAGATAACCACACAAGCAGAAGAAAAAGGGATTACAAATGTGCATGTGATACAAAAGTCAGAATTTTTACATTAGTTAAAAAAAATGCCATGAATGTATCTGTTAAACCAATTTTAAATAATCATCAAACAATACACATCAACAAATGCAAAGATCTTATATATACCACCCCAATACTTTTTAAAATGGAGCATAATAATACAGATGTGTGCTGATGCTGTAATTCAGCAGCTGATTTTTGAACAGCTGTAGCATGACTGCCCTACGATACAGGTCTTTGGTGAATAAATATTCAGACAAAGCACTGCAATCCAAAGCTTCCCTCTAGAAACTGGTAATTCTTAATAGAAACAAACCCTTTTCTCATCAGACTTCTTGCTGCAATGCAATTGCATTGCTCTACATGCTCATTTTGGATGACAGAGTATCTACTTGTCACAGTAATGACCTGCATGAATTCAAGAAAGAAGTGACATTCACTTTGCAAACATGCCCATCCAGCAAATACACTGCTGTTTTTCCTCACTGCTGTTTAATAATTTAGTTTACAACAATATATATAGGTATTTGGTGATGCAGTAACACATAAATCTAAACCCCTCAAGCCAATACTTTGGTTTCTGAAGCCCAGCAGAAATAAGGCTGCTCCCACTTGTATTCCAAACCCTGCAGCTCTATGTGGATTGCCAGTGTCTCTGCCCCTGCTTTGCCTGTGCCCTCTCCTGGTGGCAGAGCACACATCACCCAGGACAGATGTGGTTACACCAAAACCTCGCCTGCACAACAAATATTTCCTGATGACAAGGGCAAACAGCTTTCTACAGTAAACCAGACCAAGATTCCACGCCTGATGGTGTTCCAAAAAGGTGACACAAAAGGTGTCACTGTGTCTGTAAGATCAGTGGTGAGCACACCCTCACAGCTCTGCTCCCCACACTGCCTCATTTCACCCACAGAAACTCAGGATTTTTTCTCTCAGAGGAGGAGGCTCCCTTTTGGATTCCTCCCCTCTGCACAGAGCCTGGTTCTGAGCTGCACAGCACCAGTTTGAAAAGGCTACTGAGGCAGCCCAGCACTGGAAAGCTGGGAATAGGGATTTGAACCTTGCCAAGCTGCACCTGGCCAGGCAGTAGATGAGTGCTCCATGCTACCTGCTCAGCTCTTGTAACCAAATTCCCAATGTCACAGTGGGAAGCCCAGGGGATCAATGCCCTCGTTAATGACAGGGCTCAGCTGACACAAAGCTCTGTTTGTCAGGCTAAGCTGGTTCCCAGCTGTAAGGAGCTCTGTTTCTGCAGATGAGAGGTACTGAGCCAGGTCAGGGTTGGCCCAGCTGCCAAGCAAATAAGCCCTGCAAGAATCCAAAGCGACTGCAGACCAAGCAGTAAGCCTGAAACAGTGAGTTCTGCCAGATCGGAGCCAAGTGAGACATATGTGCACAAGAGACTCATTTGAGAAGGGCAATTCAGGCACACTTCAGTTCTGGCCAGGGCCAGCTCAGCCCAGAAGACCAATTACCTCAGAACCAGTTCCAGGCAAGCATTGCTGTACATTGCTGATCAAATCTGGCTCTGTGATTCCTTACTCTGCCTGATCTAAACAATGAAAGGGTCTGGAGGCTTCTAATGTGGTTTCCCAGGAACCGCTCACAGTACAAAACTATAAAGTAGTTCTGTTATTATATGTTTTTTCTCCCCTATTTTCCACCATATCTTAGTCACTATTATTCCAGCCAGTCAGATGGAATCTCAGCATGCTCTCTGCAATCTAGTCAGGCCATCCACTGGTGAGGGAAAGTTGACTGTGTATTAATGGCAAGCACCATCACCTCTTCCTTCAATCATGTTCTACAGTAAGAGTGACTCATGGGTCTTTTGCAGAACTGGTTAAACACACCAGCTCCAAAAGAAGATTCTGGAACATAGAGCCTCAGGACTGCCTTGCTGGAGTCACAGAGGGATTTCAGACACATCTCCTTTCCTCAGAATTTTCAATTGTTAAGACCAAACAGCCTCTACAGTGGTTATCCAGGTTTAAGGAGTCTTTAGTACATGTTACATGTAATAGAATTGAGTTGATTGGACTTCAGTCTGAGATAAGAGCCTAAAAGTCATTGTGCCAATGTTGAGGCTCCTTAGTGAGGCTCAGCATTTAATGTCTGTTCTTGCTCATTTTCTGCAGGAGACGGTAGCACATTTATACTCAGCATCCCTGTGAGGAAGGGAAATATTTAAATTGACAAACACCCAGCTACTTTAGCAAAGAAAGTGGAAAGCTGAGAGGTCATACAAAGTCCTTGAGTGAGTAAGTAGTAATGATTATTCTGCTTTTTTCATCTACAGATGCTCTCCTAGTTCACATAAACATTTAAGACATCATCTGAAAATAGGAAAAATAAAGCCTTTAACGTGCATTTTGTAATCAAGAAACAAGGAGGAAGCCAGACATGATGAATAAGCCATTGTCACAGGCAGTCTGCTGGCACTGCAGTCTGGGAGACTGGCTGGCAGTTGTAGGGCACAGCTCAAAAGCAACAGGCCATCAGCCACTCCATGGGGAAGTGCAGCTTGTTGAGAAACAAAATCATTCTGTTCAGTATTGGTTTGACATGTACATTACTTTCTACATTGCTTTATGTTACCAAAAGGGTGAATGCACTTGCTTGAAACAATGAAGTCTTAAAAATATCAAAGCAATAATTAGGAAACTTCTGTTCCTCCAGATTATCACTGATAGAATTCATTTTTGCATAATCGTTTGATATCTTGGTTCATGCCTCAGTTTTAAAGGATTCTTCTCTATTCCCATGGACAATTTATGCCAGTGTCTGGCAAAGTCTGAAGTTACTATATAATGTCACACAGTAAATCAGTATGTGATATTGCATGAAAAGCACGTGGTTTGTGCTTTACACCTGCATCCACAACTCCTGCCAAGATATTATGGCCATTTCTACCAATATGGGAACTTAGATAAAATACAGTTATTCTTTCTACCTACCTTGATTTTATAATCCTTGCTTCTGATGAAACTAAGCAAAAATTATTAAAATATCCCTAAATATTTGGGTTCATTATGGAAAGTGTAGCAAAATTAGAGATTTCACCTGCTCTCATGCAAACATAGGATGATGTGCAGAAGTTCACTGAAATAATCTGAAATTTCCAATCTCTAAGTCAGGCTGGACTCTGCTGAAAACAGATGCCTCAAGTCTATTTCTCTTGTGCATGGAACAGTGCAGGGTTATCCACCTGCTGCAAAGCAAAGTCACTGCAAAGCCCTGTCAAACCACAGTGATGATGCTCTGCACACTTTCCACTGATGTAAACACCTGGAACAGTACAAGGAAAAAAAAGTAGCCCCTAGAGAGTTGCCAGTCTATATTTCCTTTCCCTTATACACCAGACTTCTTGTGAATTGCCTAGATTTGGCTTTGTTCCTTATGGCTATCAAATCCTGAGGCTTCTAGATACCAACATGATTTCCAGGGCATGTTCTTCTCTTGAAGAAATATTGAATGTTGGTTTCTGGTTTACAGATCAGTCACAAGCAGCTGTTGTGCAGAGAACAGGATCTGGCCTGAAGCGTCACTTATCACATGCATATATGGAATCATCACTGCAAAACAAAGTAAAGAAGGAGCTAAATGAAGAACCTCTGGCAAGCTGATTCCAAATTTTCTGAACCGCTTTTCCCATGTGCAATTAATTCCTCCTCCTCAAAGAACTCTGCCTTGAGTATTAGTGCCACATACTGGAAGTCATGATAATACACTGACTTGAAAATATTTCATAACACAAATGAAGGTGCACTGGCTTTATGATGTAGAGTTAATGAAACAGCAGGATTTATCTTTCTAATTCTAGCATCTATATGTTGTAGTTGTATTGTACTATAAATTATAAAAGAATTTCTTAATTGCACGATAAAATGATGGTTTGCTCCTTAAAGAAACAAAGACTCAAACTGTCAAATTAAGTTCCTTGCCCTTGAGAGTTAGTAAATCAAATCACCTCCTTGTACTGTCATAATTGTGCCTAAAAAAACCCCCATCAAGTGGTTGTCCCTTGGAATTGTTGGATTTTGCTACTTTCCCCATGTTTTGACATGCTCCCCCTTAAAGGGGGATTGCTGTTCACCAGCCCAGTGTTAACTGCAGCATCCTGGGAGCTGCAGTACAAACACACACATCCAGGCTGCTTTTCCTCTTTAGCAGCATAGTTTGCTGAGATTTGCAGTGATTCACTCGATTCTCAACAGCTTTACCAAGTTTATTTATTCAGCTTCCGGAACAAAACTACTGGGTACACCAAATGTCAGTTTTACCTCTCTTCTTACCTCCCTGATTAAATTCTGTGTAAGTAGGGAAGTATAACTGAAACTTAAGTCACAATTTGGGAAAAAAACTCAAAGTTTTGTAGGAAATCCTGAATTCCCTATCCAAGTAAGACAAAGCAAGCTCACACCATTAATTTTTATGGTGAAAATACAAGAAACACATTTTTTTTTATAATTTCTAGTCCAATAATTAGAGGCTATTTAGATTGCTCATTATGCTATCCAAAACTTTATAGTCAAATGTAAATGTAATAAGTAAAATACTAAGCAGGCTAAATCTAATCACTTGAAGATCCGTGTGACAGTATTACAAAAATAAGCTACATATCTTATATAAACTTCAAAAGAGCACACAGCTTCCCATCCCCTCCAAAAAATCCACCTCATAAAAATCCAATAAGGTGCACACCAGGAACACTTGCCCTTTAAGCCAATTCCCCTGTTCTCCAGTTAAAATTTAAGTCTTCTCTAATGCTAACTGCCGGTTAGGCCTGAAGTCTTTGTTTTCTTTAATTCCTACAGCTTTGTAGTTACCCATCTCTGACTGTTCTGGCCGAACACCAGGTTTGACTGAGTGTTCCAACACCAAACAAGGCGATGTGAAATCCCGACTAGTTCAGCTGTAAAACTGGCAGCTGAACTGCCCAGCCCTGCAGACACACCAGCCTCGGGGACCAAGGGCTCTGCCCCAGGCAAGAAAGAACCACATCAGGCAGGGCTATCAAGATAGACTTCAACAGCTTTTTATTCTCAGTGGAAGAGCCCAAAAGAGCAGTGACAGCAGCAGGGGAATCACAGAATCAGTTAGTTGGAAAAGATCTCTGAGATCATTGAGTCCAACCTGTGCCTGGCACAGTTTGAAGTTAAAACCTCTTGTCCTGTCACTGACTGCCCAGAAGAGCCTTATCCCACCTGGTTACAGCCTCCTGTCAGGCAGGATTTGGGGATGGCCCAGGGACAGAGGCTCCTTCCCACAGCCCCGATGCTCTGGAGTCATCCCACTCCTCATGTGGCAGCAAGGTCACCCTGCGAGCCCTCAGGACCCACAGGCCACCTGTCCCCACTCCGGCTAACCCGGCAGCCTTCCCCTTGTCCTCTTCTGGGCTCCTCATAGAAGGGCACATGGAGCTCCTGGGACCGGTTCAGCGGAGGGCAACGAGGATGGTGAAGGGACTGGAGTTTTTCATGAGGAAAAGCTGAAGGAGCTTCAGCCTCAACAGTGTCTGCAGGCAGGTGTCAGAGGGTGGATCAGGCCCTTCTCGGTGGTGCTGAGCAACAGAACAAGAGACAACGGGCAGAAACTGATGTACAGGAAGTTCCACCTGAACATGAGAAAGAACTTTCCTGCGCAATGACCGCTCACTAGAACGGACTGCCCTTAGAATATGTGGAGTCGCCCTTACTGGAGATACCCCAGGACTCTCTGGACGCAATCCTGTGCCACGTGCTCTGGGACGACCCTGCTCGCGCTGGGAAGTACGACCAGAGGATCCATTGTGGAGCTTTCCTGCCTAAACCATCCTGTGATTCCTCTCACGATCCCCACCTCACCTGCCCCGCTCCCCTCACCTCCCGCGCCCTCCGCCCTCACCCCGTCCCGTCCCCTCCCGCCGCCGCTCCCCTCACACCACCCCCCCCGCCCTGCGCTCCCTCGCCTGCCCGCCCTCCGCGTCCCGCTCCACGATTGGCTGTCCGCGCCACGCCCCGCCTCCCTCCGGCCGCGATTGGCCCGTTCTGCCCGCGCGGCGCTGCCATTGGCGGGCGGGAGACGGTGCTGCGGGTCGGGCCGCGCCGCGGGCGGGGAGCGTGGCCGGGGCGCTTTTGTTGCTGGCTCGGCGGCGAGAGGAGCGGGCGGGGAGCGCGGGGCCCGCGGACACCGGGGCCGGCGGGGAGCGGGGCCGGGCGGCGCGGCGCGGGCACGGCGGACGGCGGGGCCGGGCCCAGCGGCAGCCATGAGCGGCGGCGTGTACGGGGGAGGTGAGTCCGGCGCCGCCCTCCCCTCCCCCGCCCCGCGAGGCGGCGCGTGCGGCCCCGGCGGGCGCTTCCCGCCTCCCTCAGCCCGGGCCGGCGGCGCGGCCCCTCCGCGTCCCGCCGTGAGGGGCGGCCCGGGCCTTGTTTATGTTCCCGGCGGCCCCGAGGTGCCTCCGCCCGGGACCGCCCGCACCGCGGCCTTGGTCACCCAGATCCCGAGAAGCTCCCCGCGCTTGGGGAGCCGGGTGTGGGTCCCTGAGCCCCTCTGAACACTCCCCGTCATCACCGCTGGTTTCCGACAGGTTTCCTTTAGGATGTGCGGGGATCAGCGGGGATCGGGCCCGGAGGGATGGGCGCTTCGGGCTCTGACCCCTTCCCTCACACAGTCGATGTTTTCAGTCCCACCTTCCTCATCCTCATCACCCCCGCGGGTGTCTGGGCTCGCCTGGCTTCATGTGACTGTTGAATTAAAACTTTTTGAAAACTTTTATCTTGCGATCTGTTTCGCTGGTGCTACATTTTCCCTCTTCTGCTAAAATTCTCTTTCTTCCACCGTACGGAGGGATTGCAGTGCCCCAGTTAAAGCCTGTCTGCAGTTTTCCAATAGCTCTGTGGTAGCGGGCGTTCTGAATAGAGAAGTTTCTCCCTGCATCCTACAAGATCCCCTTGATTTGCTTCTTCCTTTGCCAGTAGAGCAGGCAGTGGGCAGGGAAAGCTCAGGGTTGCAGAAGAGTGTAATAACCATTCTTTATCTTTATTATCAATCTTTTCAGATGAAGTCGGGGCTCTGGTTTTTGACATTGGCTCGTACACAGTGAGAGCAGGCTATGCAGGCGAGGACTGCCCAAAGGTGAGAGAATCTGTGCCTCGATGGAAACTCCACATGAATTTAAGGGCAGGTTACAGCCCTTCTGAATACATTGGGGTTTGTTCTGACTGTATTGTGTAAAGAAACTTCTGAATTTATGAGAAAAACGCCAACTTCCAAAACATTCCTAATCCTCACGTACTGCTTGCCTCTTGCCTTGCAGGTTGATTTTCCAACAGCCATTGGCGTGGTGCTGGAAAGGGACAATGGCAGCACTCTGATGGAGATAGATGGTGACAAAGGCAAACAAGGGGGCCCGACTTACTACATAGACACTAATGCCCTGAGAGTTCCAAGGGAGCACATGGAAGCCATTTCACCTTTAAAAAATGGAATGAGTATGCTGCTCTGTCTTTTTCTACCTGATTTTAAAAATAGCATTGCCAGGCTGCAGGAAGTCATAGTTGTGTTGACAGATGCTCTGTACAGCAATAGGGGCTGTCAGAACAGATTGGTGGTTTACAAATTGCATTGGTTTTCACTGTTAGTGGACTTTCAGCATAATTGTTGAAGTCGTGGTGGTTGTGGAGGAAGAGAATTCTGCAGAGCTGTTAGAGGAGGTGTGTGTCTGCTGAGGACAGCTTTTGACTGAAGAACTCTATGCAAAAAAAAAAAAAACCCATACTGGAAAGCTTTTATGTATTTATGAAATTAAACAAAAGTTAGAAGTAACTAATCTGTTTGTCTCAATGTTGTTGCAGTTGAAGACTGGGATAGTTTCCAGGCAATTTTGGATCACACTTACAAGATGCATATTAAGTCTGAAGCAAGTTTGCATCCTGTCCTTATGTCTGAAGCACCAGTGAGTAAAAGCAGCTGTGCACTTTGATAAGTTTTTTTTGCTGACTCTGCAAACATTAGTCCTGGATAAGTCTGACAATGACTTCTAGGTGACAAGTGCTAAGACTTAGCTACAGAAATGACAGTTTTTAAAAACTTGGACAGGTTCTGGAAAATGTCTAAAAAACCCTCAATTTAAAATAGTTTGTATGAGTTGTATTAGAAAGTATTTACAATATGCTATTGTTTTTCACTTACTGAAAAGAAGCCAGAAGTTAAAAAAAGAAATTTTATAGCCTAGAATAAAAAGGAAAATATGTTTGGATGTCTTATATATTAAGTTACACTTAATAAAATGCCATCAAAAGATCTTGCTTCATTCAGCCTTACAAGTGATATTATGTGACACAGAATAATATTTATAATGGAGAAGTTTTAATTTTTTCTGTCTCTGTTTCTGTAAGTGGTCCTGTAAAGTAGCTGAAGTGGATGAATACAAATTTCTGGGAAAATCTGGACAAGGTTTCTGTTGTTTTAAAGTGCTCAATATTTGAAGGGCAGATCTTGTTAGAGTTAGAGTAGAAAAGGTAGACATGCCATACACAAGTGATGCCTTTCTTTAATAAAACCTTATGAAAAGGGTTTTCTTGAATTTCATTATTCCCTTGTGTTGAATCACAGCTTGTGGAGTGTGGATGAATTTGCAATGGCTGTTTGATGGCTCAGTGGGTGTCTGAATAGAGACATTCCCATTGACATTCTCCTTACAAACCTCATCTTACTTTGTTGCATTGGCTTAAAAGCATTTCACATTTTCAGTAATGTGTTGAATATTTTAGATATATCCTGGCTTAATCACAACTACAATGGAACTGTAGAAAGATACTTTGGGAACTGGAAAGTCTGGATTTATTTTTCTTCCCACTGGGCAAGTTCCTTCATGCATCTTTCCCCTTGTAAAAGGCAGGGTGCTTGCTTTAGAGAGTTCTTTGGGAACCTGACACTGGAAGAGCTCTAGAAGTGCAAAGAAATCTATTGTAACACAAAAGTGTGTAGCACTTTTTTGTGATAGATAAGCCTGGACGGATTGTAGTACAAATGGAATAAAAAACATTCTAAAGTAAATTACTAGAAATCCATTTCTGTAGAATTTTGGTATGACTTGAAACTGTGGCTGCAATTTTTCTAATCACTTCTTTATTGTGTTAGCAATCAGTGTTCGAATACTGCTTCCTTTTGATCACTTACTTGTGGTTTGGATTTATTATTTTTTAGTGGAATACCAGGGCAAAGCGTGAAAAACTGACAGAATTGATGTTTGAACACTACAACATCCCGGCTTTTTTCTTGTGTAAAACTGCCGTTCTGACAGCGTATCCTTCGAAATGTTTCACTGCATGGTTTTATTTTCCTCCCCCTAGGAAATTATGGTAAACTTTTCCCAGGCAATTCTGAGTATAAGAGCATGCCTAAGTTTGTTCAAATTGATCTTTTCCATAAAGGTCCAGGGAAGAACTAAACAAATTCAGTTTCAGAACTTTAAGGTATTAGAGCTCATTTTTGAAGTTCTTCCAATCTGTATCTGTCCTTGGAGTCCAAGAAATTTTTTTATTATGAGGTTTTTTTTCCATTGTATACTGTGGATAAGAATATTATAGACCTGAAATGGTGGTGTCCACAATACTAAATACAGTAATTAGAGCTTGAAGTTTTCATAGCCTTAAGAAGAATATTTGTAATTACTTTAAACTAGTAATAGGTTTCCAGCTTCAAGTCTAAATGAGTTGGATGTACTTGCTGCATAGTAGTGACGTGAAGTCTCACCCTTGTACATCCACAGCTTGAGCTAGTTCACAGATGGAAGTTAAATGCTGCTCTCTATGAGATTATGCACTTCACAGAAAGATGATACACAGTGGAAAACGACAAATCACTTTGTAGAGGCAAGGAATAACATGTTGGGGTCCTCATTCCTAGTTATGATCTAATTGTATGGCAGCACTTTTTTCCTAAAGTGAAAATTACAATGTTTTCCTTAATCATTTGGACTAGTTTTGCTAACGGGAGATCTACAGGTCTCATCTTGGATAGTGGAGCAACACACACCACTGCTATTCCAGTGCATGATGGATATGTACTTCAGCAAGGTATAAACTTTCATGGATAACAGCACTGCAGTGTCATGGTTGAGTTACTGTGATTCCTGCTTGTACAGTTTTGTTACTGCTTTTACATCTGTGTGCCCCCTTAAAAAAGAAACAAACCCTAATAGTATTCACTGACAAATAGTTGTGAGAGTCTATTCATGATTTGGATACTTTCCAGGTTAGTTGTTTTGGTTTTTATTTTGGATCCCCTCTTTGCCTTCTAGGTATTGTAAAGTCACCACTTGCAGGAGACTTTATCACTATGCAGTGCCGGGAATTGTTTCAGGAAATGAACATAGAGATAATTCCTCCATATATGATTGCTTCAAAGGTGGGAAAGTAACTTTATTTAGTAAGTGTTGCCTTGGGGAGAGGCTCAGATGTTTACCTGATGACTTTGTACCCTACAATCTCAGGAGGCAGTTCGTGAGGGGTCGCCAGCAAATTGGAAGAGAAAAGAGAAGTTGCCCCAGGTCACCAGGTCTTGGCACAACTACATGTGTAATGTAAGTAGGTCATTCCTCCTGCTCTCACCTCCCCTGAGTGTTCCATAAATAAGTTTTGTTTCCAAGAATATCAGCATTTTCTGTTGAAGAACGAGAAAATCTTTGAAAAGTTAGTATGAATTCTATACATTTTATAAAATTGAGGACTAAAATTCATATAAATTCATGTTATTTTTAATTCCACAGTGTGTCATTCAGGACTTCCAGGCTTCTGTCCTCCAAGTATCAGATTCAACCTATGATGAACAGTATGTTACTTTCTTCTTTCTTGTAAAATCAGTTGCCAGCTGTGCATGTGGTGCTCAACCTGTTCATTGCTGTTATGGAAGAAGGTTTTATCTAAAAATTGATTTATGAAAGTAGGAGTACTGCATATACCGAGGTGATAGGTTTTTGTTCAATATTCCAAGATGAGATCATGATAAATATTATTGGAAGTGTAAGTCTTATGAATTCCTATTGGAACTGTAGTTGATTACACTGCTTAGATGACTTGCCATCCTGTCTAGAGAGCACTTGAATGTGTTGCCTTTTCTGTCTGATGCTCCAGGGTGGCAGCACAGATGCCAACAGTTCATTACGAGTTCCCCAATGGCTACAACTGTGACTTCGGTGCCGAGCGCCTGAAAATTCCCGAGGGATTGTTTGACCCTTCCAATGTAAAGGTAAAACCACCATGGGAGCTGTGATTGGAAGGCTGTGCATGGCTTTCTTTTGTGTAAGGTTTTTAATTTTGTGATTTGGATGTATTTGCACTGTGGGGTTCTCCTGGGGGTAGAATTTGCCTGTCTTGAGCTATGGCTGGGGAAGAGAAGGATGAAATGTTCCAGTTGGGTGGTGATGAGCTGACTGGGAAAATAGGGGTACATTTGTTCCTTCCCTAACAAAATACTTAGCTCTCTCTCCTACAAGTCATACTTGTAAAAGTCACCTCCTTCAGGGCTTTTCTCTGCCTTGCTCTCTGGAAGCAATGATGTGTAGATTGCTAATTTTCCCTACAGGGCTTATCTGGTAACACGATGTTGGGTGTGAGCCACGTTGTCACAACAAGCGTTGGAATGTGTGACATAGATATCAGGCCGGTAAGTGTTGGTCAGCCAGGAAAGATTTTAAGGCATGGATATTTTGATGCTGATACATGTTTTTAGGACTAGAAGAGCCACAATGAAGAAATTTCCTAGCACTCCCTAGAATCATGATAAATATGTTAAAATAATTCTGTAACTATTCTATATTTGTAGATAGGGATATGTACCATTAGTGTTTTGTCTTCCGAGATGCTAAATCAGGACCTTCTACTTCGTGTTTCTACCCGTATTTAAAGATCTGATGTGCAGATTTTGTGGCTGGCACTGCATAATTTGGATTGGACTGGCTTCAGATAAGCATTTCTATTTGTAACTTTGAGTGTTATCTTCAGATTTTTAGGCATCGTTATGTTTAGAACATAGATGGAATTTATAAAGAGCAGAAGGAGGAGAAGTTCTAAAGGAAAACATTACTTTTAAAATGAATGTGCTGTCTTTCTCAGGTGTCAATTTGATAAAGATTGCATGAGAGTTCTTTCAAAAATTGTTTTCTGTTAACCAATGTGTGGGGAGGGCTTAGTGGGCTGGGCCATGGTGTGTGTTCACCAAGTGCAGCAATAATGAGATAGTGGGGTTTTCTTTTGAGGTTGCATTCAGCTGTAAAAAACCCAACAGTTTGGATCCAGGGGAGATCTGCAGGTTGAGGCCTTCCAGAGTAGAAATTGTTCCATGAAATCATACAGAACATATGGCTTCTGCCTTCCTATTATAGTTTAATATTAAGCTTCCTTGCAATATTTTTAAGTGATGAAATAATTAATTGAATTGAAAGAGGTAATACTGTTGGCATCAAGTGATGTGTTATTGCTGCTGACTATACATACTTGTGCCACCCCTCTCTGTGGTGAGAAAGAGCTGTTTTCAGAATGATTTCTGAGGTAAAGCTCCAGGTTTGTTATTTTCTTTTTTCTCTTTTCAGGGTCTCTATGGCAGTGTGATTGTAGCAGGAGGAAACACTCTAATACAGAGTTTCACAGACAGATTGAACCGAGAGCTGTCTCAGAAAACCCCACCGGTAAAACATCTCTTTCCATGACTGCACCGAGTGCTTCACATTTGACTTTTCTGCCACATAAGTACACAAGGATATCATGGCTTTGACTTTCTTAGGAACCTGAGACCAGAACAGATTTCTGCAGGGTTAAGAAACCTCCTCTCTCTAAAGACAAGAAAGGATTCTTGAAAAGTTTTTTACAGAACAAATTCCAATATTTCTTGAGCATTTTACTGCTCCACTCTTGCTTTCAGATTGTAATCCACAGTTCTGTCATTGTCCCCAAGCAACAGCCAGTATTTCTCCCGCTGGTCTCTCTTTTGAAGTGTTGCTGACTAACTAGAGGCACATTCAGACATTCTGCCTGAGGACACTTTCTTGTGGCAATTGTTTCTCCTTGATTCTACAGACAATCTAAATCACCAGGTTTTGTCTATGAATAACATATTTACTTTTTTAATTACTTGATTTTGAAGAAAGTATTGCTACCTTGCATCCGAGAGTAGATATAGATGATGATACTTCTTGAATTTTATTATTCAAGCAAAAATGTTCTGTTTGTGACAGCTCTGCAATGATGAACGTTAAGAGAGACTGAGAAATGTATTCACTGCTTAGAACAGCTGAGGAGGAGCCCATTGAAATTCAAAGATTTTATTGCGATAAGGCATTTGGAAAGCAAAAGGAATAAATGGGTCCAAAAAAGACTAGATGACTTCAGGCTAGCAACAGAAGTCATTTTCGCCCCAGTGCAGTGTTGGAGATGACACTACACTGATATTTTTGCTTTCCACCTGCCCCATTCCTTGCCTTAACTATTTGCAGTTGGGAGACAAGATAAAAACCACATTTCCTGTAGTTCCACTGTGGTTGTTTGGAATTGTAAATGCAGGGCTGGTGAGCAGTGTTGCAGGTGTACTAGAATGGACCTTTTTCAGCTGTGTATTGGCACAGACACCGGGTTCCTTGTGCTGCTTGTCCCTAAAGGTCACCTAAAGGCTGACAGTTTGTGTGTTGGCTCCTTTTCTGTGCAGAGCATGCGCCTCAAGTTGATCGCCAACAACACGACTGTGGAACGGAGGTTCAGCTCGTGGATTGGGGGCTCCATTTTGGCTTCTCTGGTGAGTAAACCTGTGTTACTGTGATGCTGTGCTGAGCAGCACTGCCACCTGGAAATCTGACTGCCCAGAAGTGTGCATTGCAGTCTGTGCTGCATCATCCTCATCTTGGCTATCCTCATGATAAGGGGAAGAGAATCCGTTTTACAAAGAGGTGTGAGCATTTCCAGTGACAACATATCCTGCCATGTTCTCCCATTTTTAATGGCAAGGTGCAACCTTGAATTACATGCACTTTCTCTAGACTGTTTCACCTAGTAGACCATGAAAGTAGCAAACCTGTTTGTGCATCATATTCCTGAGGCTAATTCTACAAGTTACTGAGCACTGAAATGGTTTGTGGGGGTTAATTTATCATCGTGAGAAGGGGAGACAGGAATCAGCATTTGGTGCTGCACTTCCTGTCCTGAGTTGAATCCCTTAGCAATAAAACTCAAGGAAGAGACAGTTAAGCAGGTCCAGTCTTAATACTTCATTTACTGTAAGGACTTGCTTGTTTTCCCTCCTAGGAAAAGCTAATGGTGTTTCAAATCACCATCATTTGTGTTCTGCTATTTTTTCATTGTGCTTTTGTTTCTCTCTTTTTTGTAGGGTACTTTCCAGCAGATGTGGATTTCTAAACAAGAATATGAAGAAGGAGGGAAACAGTGTGTAGAAAGAAAATGTCCTTAGAGCTCTTCACTGTGAAAACTGCTGCCTGCTCGGTGCTCCTTCTGTTTTATAGCTTTAGCATACTCAGGAACGGGATGGACTCTTTTTTGTAGAAAGTTTCTATTGGGATTTTTGCATCATTCAAGTTCCATTTGAACAAACGTTAGAAATTCCAAGAGACCTAAGTGGTACTATCATAGAAAAAGGATGTTTACCTCCCTTGTAAAGCAATAATTCATGTAACAGGCCTTTTATAATTTTGTATAAATGTCTATTTTCTCTAGTATCTTTTCCTGGCAACAGCTTGACGGGTTAGCTAATAGATAGAGGCATAACCTTGCAAATGCCTGTGCTTATTTATTAATTATTTCTTATCTAATTTCTTATCTACTTTCACAAACTAGTCTTCCTTGCTGGAACTTTGGCCTTAAATTGCTCTTCTTTTTCTTTTCAGAAATAAAAAATTGGTCTTTTCTATTGGAGCAAGCTTGTGAGTACTTGCAGATAAAGTGACTCTGCTGTTCTAAAAGCTGAAAGTTTGTATTCAGTGATCTATTTTTAGTGTCAGCTTTTACTGTGTCACACAAGCGTTACATTCCATGGAGTGAATGTTGGATGAAGCACTGGTTTGCTCATTTTTTTGATGAGAGAGCAGTTTCATTTCAGGAAGCAAGCAATGCTTTCCACCTGCTGTCTAAGAATGTATTGAATGCCTTTGTGATGATGTTGGTGAGAAGCAAAAACCTGTTGGAGGCAGGGAAACAGACAAAGAAGTGCCTCTCCAAAGCTGGCAGCAGAGGCAGAAGCTGTCGGTGTGTGGCTTGACCCTGCTGCAAGGAGCTCCGAGTGTGCTCAGGGCTGCTGGGGCTCCCCTGTGCCTCCCAGCAGGGTCTGTAAGTGCCTGTGTTTGCAGGGGGAAGGTGCACTCAGGGTCACAGCAATGGGGATGACGTTTTGGGGGCGGGAGTGGGCTGTCAGGATTTAGCTCAATGTTGCTTTTCAGCTCAGTTTACAAGGGTGTGATGGTCTGTTTTGGGACACAGTGAAGTTCTGCTCCTTATCTCAAAAGCTGTGGAAAACCAAATAGCATTGAACTGATTGAAAAAAAATAAACAGTACTGCTACAATTTTGTATCCTAAAAGATCTTGTGGGGAAATAATTACGAGGCCTCTATTGGAAAACTTTCACATTACCTCCAAAGAATAAAGTAATTTATCAAACCAAATCTGCTTTTGTCTTCTCATGAGAATCTTGAGTTGCTCTTGATCGGATTTTCAAAGCTATTGCCAAAGCATATTTCTCTTGCAAAATGAGGCAAACTGCAACGCTGTACCAAGTGATCCAAGTCACCAGCTCTTGTCATTGTGGAAGAAAAAGCCTCAGTCCAGTTTCCATTCTCGTGGAACATCAGTGAACTGCTCGCTCAGCACGCTGCAGTGTTTCTAAGCTTGCTTTTATTGTAAGAAAAGGGGGGGAAAGCAGCGAAAACAAAACCCCTTTTCTGTAAAGGGTTAAAAAGGCAGAAAGCGCTTGTGGCTCCCACCTCCCGGCCCGGGGCGGGCGGAGCTCCGCGCAGAGGAGCCGCGATGCGGGGCCCGCCCGGCAGAGCCGCCGGGGCTGTTGAAAATCCCGCGCCGAGCCCGGCGGGGAACGAGGGAACGGCTTTGGGACCGTCAGCTCTGGGGAGGAGCTGCGAGCAGGAAATGTGCTCCGGCTCCTGCCGTGTTCCGCACGGGGCTCCGAACCGAGCGGTGCCCGGGGCTCGGGGCTTTCTGCAGGATCAAACTCACAGACCCCGCGTCCCGCCGGAACCATCGGACAGCGGAGCACCCGCACCGGTCCCGGCTCGCGGATTCCTTTTTTGTTCGGCTCCCGGTGCTGCCGGCGTCCTCACACGGCTTAGACTGAAAGCGGTTTCCAAGTGGATATGACATTATTTAATAGTGTTTTCAACACGAGAAACGGAATTAAAAGGCGGGTTTTCCATCGTTCGTGGGTCGAGGGAACAGACACGGACCTGCAAACACAGGAAGTACTGACAGACCCAGAGGTCTCTGGAGCCCGCGGGGGAAGGGGGGAGGCTACGGTTCCTTTAGCAGATTGTAGTTTTTTGAACGATTTTCTAATAAAATACCCTGGAGGTAACGATTGTGTGGCTACCTTATCTTCCCCTATGGCTGCTGCCCGCAAAAACTCGTCCCAGCTTTCGATCATAAGGCATTTTGTACATGTACTCTTGTGCTGTTTTCTGCGCCATAGCAATGAGGTTGGTAATTTCCTTTTCTCCCGTTTGATCCTGTTTGCCGGAGTACCGCACACGTCTGATCGATTTTTCGTCGGCTGAAAGTCGTGATCTAACATTTCCCGTGTTTTACCCCTGTTTTAAACTCACAGTCTGGAGGCTCCCCCGCGGCCAAAGAGCGAACCGGGGCCGCCGCCTCCCGCCCTCGCCCCGGGGCACCGGGGATTGGAGGCGCTTAGCCGGGACTCCCTTTTCTTCCTGCGGGAAAATCCAATTCTTTGAGTGAGCCAACTCACCTCACTTCTTTGATACACTTTTTACAGACCTCGTGTGCAACTGTTAACTTGGTTCATAGCTTGCTTGCCGATTACTCTATTGGTTAGTCAAAGCCATCCTACTTGTCCAGCAAATTCATCTGTTCTTGGATTGCTTACATCTTGACTGGTTCTCATCCCTTGCATTTGCTTTTCAGCCCAGGAACAGGTTGTTATGCTAACGAGTTTTCAGACCAAGATTGTTGTTTTCGCGTGGGAACTTGCAAATGACTTCGAAGAAGGGACAGGCTAACTTTGGCCCTTTAGCAGAGCAGGCCTGATTTGAGGAGGCCTTTCTTTTACCTGTCACAACATTCCTTCTCTGGCATGATTCGATTTCATGATGCCAAATCAGCTTTTCTGCTTCTCTCCAAAGGATTGCAGTACAGTAGGAATATCTGTTCACATTCCAGCAGCACAGGGAGAGCAAAACTCTGCTGGAGGTTTTCTCTGCACTGTCAAGATTCTGAGTACAAACAGTGTAGGAATTTTCTGTGATGCAGAGGAGGAAGTGACGTTGCCAATGATGGAGACAGATACTGTCAGGAGACAGTCCTGGTTCCCTTGCAGTGTTCCACCAGATGATACTGCTGAACACATCCTGAAAGCCTGTTCTCTGTGACTTGAATCTAGATTTCTAGACCACCACATGTGGAGGTTAAAAGCTTTCAGGAATTGGAAGGTGAAGGTGTTTCCATCAACTGAGCACAACAGCAGGACTTACTTCAATTTCATAGAAAACTATTGCAGTCTTCTTTCCAACATTTTGCACTCTGCAAAAAAGCATTGTCTCAGAGTTTGAATTTGTCATAGAAATCAAGGAAAGACAAATGGATTCAAAGTTCCCCTGCTGAGGATTTAAGAAGCCAGACTTAAAGCAGTGGAAACAATTCCTCCAAGCAGAGCAAAGATCCCATTTCCCAGTGCATTGCTGCAGAAAGCAAATACACCCGTTGTAGCTTGTAGTTCCCTGGAACTCAGGGAAAATATTCAGAAAAAGAGATCAGAAAAAAAGCAGGAAAAATCTGATCAGGGAAAAGACTCATCTGTGAGCCTCGGATACTTTCATGGTTCTGTCTAGTTTTAATGCACATTTGTTCAACTAAACCAGGTAAATATTACCCCTACACTTGTTACTGTCAGCTGGCACTCCATGGCTGTTCTTCACTATTCCTAATGTTTGTATCACTCTTGTAACTCAGGCTAGCACAACATTTGTTCCTGGAAAGATGAGAAATGATATTATTTGAGTTAGACACCAAAGCTGCTTTTTGATTCCAGATTACAAGTTTTATTAAAGTCCAATATGGTATGAAATACAAAAAAAAAGATGGAGACTCTCTGGAATGCTCCGTGGAGTTGTTTGTGGTTCCAAACATGATTCATGTTCCACAGACACTTGACCAATTGGTGGCAGTGCTCTTCCAGCACGTTACTGGCTCTGGGATTTCACAGCAACCTTAGGGAACTTCCTTTCCAAGATCTTCTGCCTCGTCCTCTCCAGGTTTTGCTGCCTTGCCCTTTTCCGTAAGGCTTTTTCAAGTCTGAGTCTGAAAAGGAGAAGTTGGTGTGGTTCATTTCCAGCCAGCTTGTGAGCACTTGAATTAGTTCCCCCCAATTCAGATAGAGCCTCTCAGTGACTAACAACTTCAGTTTCCATTTGCTTTTGATAAATTAAAAAGCCTGCAAAGTAACATTTTTACTCCGATTCTGAATTCTACAGAAGTTCTGGGAGGATTTTTGATAGTCTGCATTTGAAGTTACTTTTACAGTGCCACTACATAACCCTATACCTTAGGTGGGATCAGAAAAAAAGAAAGAGAGCAAGCTGTAATTTTAAAAAGCCTCATTTTCAGTCTAGTAGCTGAAAAAAGAAAAAGACTGCAGCTATTTTTTTCTTTTGAAGTGGAATAAGGATACAAACAGATCCAAAGATAACTTTCAATGTCAAAATAATCTTTTTACCTGATGAAGTGGTTCACATGAGGTAAGTAATAGAATCTCTTCTTTTTGTGTTTTGTGTTCAAGTGCCATGGTATTGGCCATTCCTTGTAACTGTACCTGTTGGAGAGAGATAAAAATGCTTACAGAACGTATACATTGTTTTAATTCTAGGATTTGACCCATTTCTCTTGGTCTCAAATACAGTGATAAAATGGTCTGGGAGATGGCAGAATTTGTATGTGGGTTTTCTTTCCAGCTCTTGCTGGCTTGGTTTCTAACTTTGCCTCCTGTTTTCTGCACAGACTATGCATCCTTCCTTGATTAGATATGGATTTTCTGGGAGAGAGACACACCACAAGAAAAATTCACCCACTACAAAAGAAGGTTTTCCATACCAGAAAGTGCGTCCCAAGAAGTCGTTTCTCCACTCTCCGGGGACTGGCTTTTCATGGCCTGTTTGTAAAAGCCTCAAAGCAATTTCTCTTTCTCTGACAACCAAGTCTATATTTTTCATAGATGTTTCAACCTGGAAATGGTAAAAAAGTTTCAGGATGCACCAACAAAAAACAGTGCTGAAAAATTAAAAGATCTCAAAGACTTAAGACAAAATTTAAAGGGAAAACAAAGGTAAAACATGCTGGAGTTTGATCATGAGTTCTCTCTCAGCAGGCCCTGTGTACTAGAACAGGAAGGAATGGGTGCTTAAAAAACCTAATTTGAGAGCAGGAGAGAGATGAAATAACTGACAGTCTGATATTTGATTAAACCAGCTGGGTAATGCATAAAGCCAGATCCAATGCTGATGCAGAAGTCAGGGGTCAGAGGCAGAGGTCAGAAGGAAGCAGGAGAAGCAAACAGAAGATTTGCTTATGGTTTGTAGTGGCTGTTGGTTATTTTAGTTTTCACTGGAGTCTGGTCCCAGCCCCAGTAATGCCCACTGGACAATCAGAAAGCTGCCTTGACCAAACTATGACTTGAGCAGTTAGTACATACACTAAAATCAGGGATTTTTTTTTTTTAAAGTCTTTAACAAGTTTACAAACACTTGATCCTTCAGCAATTTTACTTAAGAGTTATAGATTTAATGTAGTATGATCAAGTTACCTTTTCTAACCGTTCTGGACTTGGCATAGGCTTGCGCTGCCGTTTGGATTCTTGCTCTAAAGTTAAGAGCATGTTCTTTTCTTTCAGCAGGACATACCTGGGGCAGAAAGCACAGTAATTCAAAATTAACTGTGGGATAGCTAAGCAGTTATTCTATCTGTAATTCCAAATCCTGTACCTGCTGGCTTCACATATAGAAACAAAAGTGGAGAATCAGGGAGACAGGTTTAGTTAAGCCTGGAATAAAGAGGGCTTAGGAGGGAAGAGTTTAACACTAAGTTGTCTTCCTGGACAGAGTCAGATTCTTCTTATGTGTACACAGGAAAAGGACAAGACAAAGCAGGGGAAAAGCTGGTCACAATAATGATTAAATTCAGCCTGAAGTGGAAATGCAACTTCCAAAATCAAAATAAAAGCAGGCTTGAGCACCCTGATGGAATGAAGTGCCCGCCCCACTAGAAGGCACTGACAGCCAAATCTGTCCAACTCAAACAACCCCCACAGGGTTTGTACCAAACCTGAGCCCTCTGAACTAGACACAACTGTCCCACAGCCACCTGCAGTGCAGCTTCTGTGTTCTGAGCAGTGCCAGGACTGGGGCTGCTCCAAGCCCAAAGCTGGCTGGGGCCTGCACAGCTCTGTGTCAGATCACAGTTACTGCATTGTAAGGTCACCAGCCACATTTTATTAAAAAGGGCAGAGCTGCTCTGAAAGAAGAAAAACTTCTTCACTAAAACTTACTCACCAAAGTTTGTGCAAATCTTCACTACTCTTGCCCCTGAGCTGCTTTATATTCCATGAATCCCCTGTAAAAGAGAAAAAACCCCACCATTAATTTAATGGACAAATTTATCTTATTCTGGAAAAAAAAAAAAAAAAAAAAAAAAAAAAGTGCTTCTATTAGGCCCAGCTGACACAACAGTATAAAGACCACTTTTAAAATACTACTGCTTGGACAGCCATCCTTGAGGATATTCAGCTTTGCTTTTTAAACACGATACAGAAAAGCAATTATATATAGTGTTTATTTATGTTTGTAAAATGCTGGGAATACAGAAAGCTGCCAGATGAACCTTTACACTGAACTAATTTTCTTCCATGGTACTTCTATTTCATCAATGCACATCTCTTCTGTGATATGCTCTCACTTCAGAGCAAGACAAAAGATTTACAGCAAAACATTTTGCTGCACAATTGCTATTTGCTTTCATAAACACTGAATACACACAGCACAAATTAACAGGCATAAAGACACACAAGTGGATGTAGGTACACGTACATAGAAAAATAAGTTTTATGTAGCTATGAATGCTCCCTCTGATTCAAAAATACCAGGTCAGATTTTAGCTCAAAGGTCACTATCAGAAATGCTAAATGTAACTCACCAGACTTTACACTTTTTTCCCCCCAGTTTCCTGGATCATCAAAAAACTCCTCCAGACCTCTCTGAGAAAGAGTTGTGTGCAGGGACTTCACCTGATGGAGGGTCTCAGTTCTTGGTAGGTTCTTGTGGTACAGATTCAGTGCCATCCTGCACAAAAATTAAAAAGAAAACTGTGTATGATAAGAAAAATAACATTCTGCTAAATGAGGATGTTTGTTTCATTCTCAAAGGCACAGGTCTTACAGATAAACCACAGCCTGCAGGGAAATAGCAGGGGTTTGGTTAGTCACAAAAAATATCATCTTGGGGTTTTCTCCTCTCCCTCATCTCATCTATTTATCAATTTCCTATACTTAGAGAAAAACGACAATTAAAAAAATTAAGGAATAAATTTGAGCTGTGCTGTACAAGAGTACATCATAGAATCACAGAACTTTTAGCACTGGAAAGGACCTCTGGAGATCATCCAGTCCAACAAGCAGGGTCACCTAGAGAAAGTGACAAAGGAACGCACCCAGGTGGGTTTGGAGAGGAAGAATCCACGCCCTCGCCCGTGCCCTTAATGGCAAAAAGTGTGGACACGGGAAAACACACAACCCACCCGTGCTGGAAGCACCAGCACAAAAACTGCAGGATTCTACAGGCACAGGGAACCGCTTCGTGCTGCCCTTACACGCTGCCTGCAGCCACGAACCCCTGCAGCCCTCAGGCTGGCGGAGCCGGGACACACCGACCCTGGGACACCTACGAGCCCCGGGACACACACGGGCCCCCGCCTCCCGCCAAAGACTCTCCTCCCTCCTGGGAACCCCGCCCGCCCCTTCGCGCCAGAGCCCGAGTTCCCCTGGCGCAGTGCCTACCCCGGGAGTCCCGGCTGAGCCCGGGGCAGCCGGAGCAGGGCCGTGAGGCCCCGGCCCAGCGCGGCCATGGCCGCGGCCGCCGCCATCGCCCCGCGCCCTCCCACAGAGCCGGGGGCACGGGGCGGGAGCTGCCCTTTCCCAAGATGGCGCCAGCCCGGCCTCACCCCGCGCTCTCCCACTGGCATTGAGCACAGGAAAGCCCCTGCCCTTTACAAAGATGGCGCCCGCGCGGCTTCGCCCCCACGCCTTCCCGCTGTCACTTTCTAAAGATGGCGGCTCCGGCTTCACCCCGCGGCGGGAAGTGGCGCCGCCGGCCCCGCCCCGTGCCAGTCCCAGCCATGGCGGCCATGAGCCGGGTGCTGCGGGCGGCCGCGGCCTGGGCGGCGCGGCGGGCGGGCGGCGCCGCCACCACCGGGACCATCACCGGGATCTCCGGGATCGCCCCCCGCCTCCCCGGCACCCTCGGTACGGCCCCGGCGGGGTAGCGGCGGGCCGGGGGCGGCGGGGGCGAGGTGACCTTGCGGAGCGGGGCAGAGGTGCCCTCCGGGAGGCCGCGGGAGGGCCCGGGGCACCGGGGCAGGTGCAGTGTTGTGGCCCCGTTCCTGTGGAAAACTACCGGATTTGGGGGAAAATGGATGGAAAAGGGCAGGAGGCCGACCCTCCTGGCATTCTAATTGTCCATTTATTTGGTGACATTCACTGATTCACGTGTTGGTGCTTACAGGTAGACAGAGATCTTTGTCTGTAGTTAGAAGAAAAATAGGTTTATCCTAACAAAATACGGAATTACTTCAGGCGAACTGCAGAAAGCTCAGCCCCTGTTGTACACTCTTCTTTTTTTCTTTCTTCACGTGTGTTTGACCTTGTCCTGGCATAAACACCAATGGGGTACCAAACCATAATGCTCTGGTTCAATTTTCAGTTCCTGTGCGACACAGTGGTGACCATGGGAAGAGAATGTTTATCATCAAGGCAACAAGTTTTTATGATTCTCGATTTCTGAGCTTGTTGGTGAGTTAAAAATCAAATGTATTGCGTTCAGTGTAACACATCAGTTGCAAATGGTGTAAGAGTGTCTAAAATACAATTTCCTTTATTATTTATGGGATAGCATCTAAAATGGGGCTGGCACTATTTACATCAACAAGAATTTCAAGTCCTTTTTAAGAATTTTTTGGTCATGTGCTGTAAAATCAGGGCCAGATGGAGTTCAAAGACTGGCTATATAGCAAAGGTTGTGATGGGTACTAAAATTACTGCTGTAGTAGCATTCTTAAATTACATGTCTGTGTTCATATAAGCATTACCCACTAATGCTTTCTACTCCATCCTCCTTTTTGAAACATATCAGTTACTCTTCTGCAGGGTTTGCCATCCCTTATCAACACCACTAACAGCATAGGTGAGATTTAGGAAGCCTGGCCTGAATTTGACTCCTCCAAAGTCAGGTTTTGGATTAATCCTATTATAAGCAGCAACAGCCAATTTGATACAACTCCCTTCATGTGATCAGGACTCCTTTATCTGCTTTCCACAGCTCCAGAGCCCACAGTGTTTGCATTGGTGTTGGATTATTGCTTTGCTGTCAGTGCCTCATTGCAGCTGAGTGCTGCAGCCACTCATGCCAAGGTGCTGAGGCAAATTTCAGGGAGCTGTTGCTCAGACTGACCTCCCTGGGAGATGGGAAATGCCCTGAACGGGCTCCTGGGCTGACACAGCATCACTTTAGTGTGTTCTGGTTCATTAATTAACTCATTGCAATCAGCAGTGGTTACCTACAACATCCCTTTCCAACCTAGGAATGCAAATCTAAGAGTTATTGGCTGTTGCACTATTTTCAGATATTTTCAGGTCTCATGTAAGTTTTGTCAGGGCTCTGAGTTGCCCACACTGACTGTTTTTATCCCCTCTACAGAGATTCTACCTATTCCTGACGGGAATACCAGTGGCTGTGCTCTTGACATACATCAACGTCTTTATTGGTGAGTGCTCTGTCAGGGCTAAACAAAGTACAGTCAGAGTTATGAAATGGGAATTAAGCATGCTGGATAGAGAAAAAGGACTCTTTTAGGGCTCTCTCTTTGGAAGACCATGGAATAGGTGTAACAAATACAGCAATATTGTATAAGTACACAGCAAATGTTCCCAGTATATTTGCTTTAGTTGTTGCTTTTTTAAAAAAAAGTTTCTCACATTAAAAAAAAAAACACGTTTTCTCTTTTGGCACTTTTCAAACATCAGTGAAGTTTAGTAACTTGCTTTAACAAGACTGCAACTCTGGCTTTTTATCTGGCAAAGATGCCAAAATTCTGCTTGGCAACACGTGTGTTAAATCTACTGGTGTAATGATATGTGATTAATTTAGTAAAGAAATCAGGAAAAGTCCATGCTTTCAGCTCCTGTACTTTAAAGGGCATTTCTGTGGATTGATCCAAGCTGTTTCTTCTGTACAGCTGTTAAATTTTACCCTTTTGGTGTGTAACTTAAAATCTGTGAGTAGATACTTGCAGTGTGATGTGTCTGCAAAAATTTTAAGCTCCATTTTTCTGAATAGAACTCACACTGAGGGATTTAGTACTCTCTATGTGGGATAATGATCTTTTCCTTATCTGAAAGGCAGAATATATTGGAAATATATTTATTGGAAAATAATCACAGAGTTAAATATTCCTCCCCTCCTTTCCTTGTCAGGTGAAGCTGAACTTGCAGAGATTCCTGAAGGTTATGTTCCAGAGCACTGGGAATACTACAAAGTGAGTGCAATATGTAAAATAAAAGGGTGGGCATGTTACAGACAGCCTTTCTCTTGGTGATACTTTTGGGAGTAAAATGTATGGACTATGATGATGTCTGTCAGTGTAGCAAAACTCAAATAGTGCAGTTCTGATTTTGGTAAACTTTTTTGTGGCTTTATGGAACATGTAAAAGGCTGTAGGAAATCTGTTTATTGATACGAGCAGATGCAAATGCCCTGTATGCAGTAAACTGCTGAAACTGTATAACAAGAATCTTTCTATAATATTCCTAATTAGTAAGAAAAGTCCTCTGCATTCATAGCATGCAGGTTTTGTCTTTATTTCTTTTCTACAATGTCTTAAGAAACTGGAGTTTAAAGTGACATTTCTTTCTTTTGTGTTGTTTGCCAGTATTGTTTTAAAGTTTGATATCACACACACTTTTGGATCTAGAATTGAAGATTTTTATAGTCACAAACTCAAGGTTGTATGGTTTCAATTTGATTGTATTTTCTTAAAATTAGTCCCTGGCTTCTTGCTGCAAGCACTGTTTTGTTTATGATAGGAAGTAATTGAATTCAGCAACATTATTGCGACTGTTTCAACTCATTTAGACTTTTGTTCCTAGTGAAATGCCCTTTATGTGAAGCAAAATTTTGAAATGTTGCTGATTACAGTAAGGTTTGGACTCCACTTTTGTGATTACTGTGGCAGTTTAAGGAACTTCACAGAAAGAAAATAAATTATATCTTCCTTTAAATTTTAATTTTGCTATAAAACAGTCACCTGCAGGTTATCTTGTCATTAAGAATTGCAAAAGAAATACGACTTTTTAGGGTTCTGATCTCACAAGCAGTTGTGCATTACCATTTGAATGGCAGCACTCATGGTGTCCATGACATCTTTCCAGCACTGTGGATATACAAAATGATTCAGTTATGATGACATTCCTGCCTGGAAATTGCACAAATAATCTCTGCTGTTCTGTCTTCCAGCACCCCATAAGCCGCTGGATAGCTCGTTACGTACTTGACCCCCCTGAGAAGAACTATGAGAAGGACATGGCCATGCTTGACAGGGAAGCGAGGAAATCTGAACTGAGGTATGTTTTATAGTTGAGGGGATTAATTAATGATCCATACTGTAGCTGACTCTTTGATTTTGCATGACATACTGAGCGGGATGCTGACATAAAGTGCTTTCATGTGTCCCCTGAGTGCTGCCTGCACTGGCAGACTGGGAGTCACAGTATCTGTTGTCTCTGCCCTCTCAGGATTCAGGTTACCAGAACAATCCAAGGGCAAGGGGTCTTCAAAACATTTGGTATTTTTAAAGGTGTAGTAGCTCTGTCTTCCTGAGTCAGCAAATGGAGCTCTTTTTGCCCCTGCTAATGCTCACAGCTTAGAGAAGAACCTGTGATAAAACTACCAGTATTTTTATTACTCATTTGTGGAATGACTTGCTAAAAAAAAAACAAAACAAAAAAAACACAACAAAATAGAAAGATGTAATAGCTCATGTCTTAGTTGAGCCCTTCATATTTTGGTCCTACCTATGTTTCAGCAGTATTTATAAATCACTGATGCTAAAGTCATTGCTTTGTCAGTAATGCTCAACATCAACAAACTTCATCTGAGAGTGTCTATTACTTTTTTTTAGGATTATGGAGTTGGAGGCACGCAGATTGATGAGACACCGGGGAGATGGACCTTGGTACCATTATGAAACACCTGACAAAAATCTTGTTGACAATTCTATGAAATCCACACCTGACAATTAAATAATTTTAGGGCAGTGTGCAAGGTCCTAAATGCATACTGAAAAATTGTGACTGTGCTATGGAACAGACATCCTGCTGTTTGCTGAAATACAAAAATGAATAAACACTGTTTGTGTTGATTCCAGTATCTTGAAAGAAACTGTGTGGCAGTTAAGCTCATACATCTATTAAAGCTGTTAATCAGTGAAGATGCTTTATATCAATTGCCAACAATCACTCCTTTCCTTCAGAACACATGTGCACAAAACAAGCTGATAATATTAGTTTTCATTTTGTGATTTCTAGTATTTATAGTTTTAAGTGAGAGATACAAGAAGGTAAGGGTTTTTTCTTTCTCGGTGCTTTGTGTCAGGTAATTGAGAGATTGGTGGGAGATGAACTAAGTAAGAAACTAAGTCTTACTTAGTTTCTTACTGGCTAAGTAAGAAAAGTACCTTCATACATACCTGCCATGGATTTTCAGAATTGTACAGCTGTTCTACACCACTTTTGGCAACTCTTTAGGGAATAGGAAAAGTTCTCTCATCACCTGGCAGGTTTTTGCCACTAGAGGGATGTGTTTCCTCAGGTTCTACAGGCCATGGTACTCTTTGTTTTAAATTTCTCAAACTGTAAGTGCCTCTTAGTTTGTGACTCTAAATTATCTGTCCATATTCAAAATCCTCACTTTTTAAAGGAAATAAACCTAAACCCTTTACTAAACCTATATCATCTAGTGATTTGAAACTGAAAACTCTGTATATTTTTTTACACTAGGCAACACTGCATGGACTATTTTAAGCAAAAACTGCCTTGTTTGCTGTTTTGCTGTTTCCTGATACTGCCAAACATTAGAAAGACATTGATTTTCTATCAATGCTTTGCTTGTCCTTTTTGTTAGAATCAATCTTTCAGGTTAGATGGCTCATATGTCTTATGGCTCTCATTGTTCATAAATGCTGAGCTACTCATAAGAGAAGCCATTAAAAAAGCACAAAGTCTCCTCAGGTAAAATAAATCTGTCTGACCCTCTATCAGTGTTTTTTATCCAGCATTCAATGATGCTCACAAGTCTGATGTAATGTCTGTTTTTCAGTAAGTCTAAAACCACTCCATGGACATCACATTCTGCCCTCAGATGTTTCACATTGTTCCCAACACTTGATTTTTCAGTAGTAAAAATTGCTGAGAACAGACTGTGCTACTCTGCTCACCCTCAGCATGCTCATAGCTGAGTACAAACATTTTTCAATTCTATTTTTGAGATTTTCCTAGAACCACCTTTTGAAATGTATTTTTGAGGTAAAAGATGGTTCTAGCAGAGGTCACATCACCGCCTTGGAAGTGCTCAATGAATCCTTGGATATGTTGTGGACAATGGGAGGAAGGCAATTCATCTGCTCTGTGCATCTTCATTTTAAATAGACTGGTCATTTCTTTATTGCTGTTGCTGCCAGGCATATGTAGTAGTTATTAGACACTGCTTTAAGACAATAGCAATATTTTTTTTTCCTACGAAGTTCACTCTCATTTCTCCTTTCTCTGACATTATTCTTTCAAAATGAAGAGCAGAGAGCAACACAGCAAAGGCCAAAAAAGGGCATTTTAAGGTAAAGGTACTGCTCCTGAAGATGTGAAATTGGGGGTTGGTTCCTGGCACTGCCACAGGCTTCTCGAGCATCCCAGGCTGGGCATTCCCAGCCCTGTATCCCAGCACAGACCTGCTCCTCTTGCCTGCAGGGACATGGCCAGCACTGCCCTGGCGGGACCGTGACAGAGCTGAGTGAGACACCTGCACCGCTGGGAATGAAAACAGAGAAGAGGAGATTTTTTAGTGTGTGTATTTTATACAAACCTGAGACACCTGCACCACGGCACTGGGCAGTGAGGGGCTGGGGATGAAAACAGGAGATCTTTTAGTGTGTGTATTTTATACAAACCTGAGACACCTGCACCGTGGCACTGGGCAGCGAGGGGCTGGGGATGAAAACAGATTTTTTTACCGTGCGTATTTTATACAAATATATACACACACATATACACATATATGCCTATACATATACACATATATGCATATACATATACACACATATACATATACACACATATATACATATACACACACATATACATATACACACATATATACATATATACATATATACACACATATACATATACATATATATATATATACATATACATACACACATGCACATGTATATAGACGTAATCTTTAAAAGCTTAAAAATAAATAACAGAGCATATAAATAACAGAGCATATAAAGAGTATTACCAGTCAAAGGGAAACCTACCCCGGGCTACCCGGGGACACCATGGGCGAGGTCCCGGCGCTCCCCCTCCGGGCACGGCGGTTCTCGGGCGGGCCGGGGGCTCGGCGGGAATCCCGCCCCGCTGCCCTGCCCCGGCCCGCCCCCGCCGGGACCCCCGGGTGCCGCCGCCGCCGCAGCTGGTGCGGCCGCCGCCGCTGCCATTGGATTAAAAATAGCATCTTCCCTCCCCCTGCCCTCCCTCCCTCCCTCCCTCGGGCCCGGCTCCCGCCGCCGCCCTGCCCCGGGCCCGGTCCCGCCGCCTCCATCGCCCGCGCAGAGCGGCTCGGCGGGAGGGGAGCAGGGCGGGCGGGGAGCCGGGAGGGAGGGCAGGGCAGGGAAGGGAAGGGCAGGGAGGGAAGGAGGATGCAGCGGGCCGCGCTCTTCCGCGGCGGCGATGCGCAGATGGCCGCCGGGGACCTGGGCGAGCTGCTGGTCCCCTACATGCCCACGATCCGGGTGCCCAAGTCGGGGGACCGCGTCTACAAGACGGAATGTGCCTTCTCCTACGAGTCGCCCGTGAGTGCAGCGAGCCGCCCCCGCCCCGCGGCCCCTTCCCCTCCCCGCCGCAGCCCCTCGCCCCCTCCCCGGGTCTGTGCCTCCCCCTCGGGCTCCGGAATCCCCCCGATCCCCCTCCACCTGCCGCGGCCCCGCTGCTCCCGCACATCCCATCCCTGCCCGGGCTGGCGGCGCTCCCCGCGCATCGCCGCCGCCTCCTTCCTGCGTGCGTGTGTTTGTTTGTTTATTTCCCTCCTTTTCACGGCTCTGAAGTGTTTGCTTGGACGCGGGGGTTTTGCGGTTTTGGGAAGACTTCCCTCCTGCTCGCTCTGGTTGTCGGGGTCTGTCTGCTCCAGCCCGGCTTTGCTTTCGCACCGAGGCGGTAAAAAAGGGACAGTAATGGCCTTCTCCTCGGTGTATCTTGGCGAGCAGATGGCAATTATTTTGCTTTCCTACTGCCTCGGTGCTCGTTCTATTCAAAATCTTCAGAGGAAGCTGCCGAGGTAAAGGCTCCTCCTGAAAATCAGTGAAAGTTGCCCTGAAACACTTTCTCTCCCCCGGGGTTTCGGTTACATCACTGAACTTCAGTGAACTCGTAGTGTTTCCCCGGTAGCTCGGTGTGTTTGCTGTGAGATGAATGTTTCACACGCAGGAAACTTTCTGTGGTGTTATTTCTGCGGTGTCTTACAGAACATCCCCCAGCTCCACACTGCCTGTGTTCCAGTGGCACATTTGGGGCCTGACTCAGTTTTTAACTCCACTGCTAATATTGGAACCCTCCATAAACGGGCAGTGCTTCGTAAGGAACAGGTGCTTGAGAATTAGGCATTTTCAAAAGAAGTTGAAAATTTTATTAAAAGTTGCTCCTCCACAGGAAACTGAGGTTTCCCAAAGGTGATTGAGTACTGTGTGTTGATGTTAATGTCAGTGATAACAATCAGAATGAAGCTGAACATTGCAGAATATTCATTGAAAGACACATTTCAGACACGTTTTTGCAATCCTTTATCCCCTCCTATTTGACAATTCCCCCTCTCTTTGATAATTCCTTTTAACAGAGAAAAATCAGAGTTGGTTTTAAAGGTGACTCAGCTGTCTGGTGTTCGTCATGTCTAGTTGAACAGGGGTTATTTTTACCCACACTCTTCAGATCTCAAGTGTCACCCAGCAGCCCTGACTGTACTGGGAGCTGGGCTGATTAGAACTGCCAAATCGGACTCCACCACAGGGGCGATAATTGCATTATATACTTAAGAAGGTTTTGGCAGGAGAAAATCAATATACCACATTCTTTCCTTCAGATTCCTGCTCGGCTGAACACGTGGTTGATGTTTTTAGTAACACTTTCAGGCTTCTTGGATATTATGGTTTGTAAAAAGTTTCTGTTAGCAAGGAGGAGGGGATATAAAATGCTGCTACAGAGTGAAAAAATCAATCACCGCCCCTTGCCACGAGCCTCAACTGAACACAGCAAAAGCTGTGCTTAGCCAAATAATATGTTTGAACAAAACGTAAAACATTTGAGCCAAACTTAACAGAAACTATGGATAAAAGTAGCAAAAGGAGTGGGAAGCAGAATGTGTGATTTTTTTTTTCTTCTAATTATAAAAATTTTCATCCTTTTGACATTATCAGGAAGAGATTTCAGATTTAGGGAAATGTTGCCCTCCAATGTAAAAACTTCTCATTTAAATTGTGTTATGGGCATTCACTGGGCAAAAGGCTTGACTGAACTTATGCAGTAGCAGTGAAAATAAAGCAGTCTCAGCTTTTCAGCCCATACCACTCCTCTGCTTAGCAGAGTGAAAGATTTGCCTCAGATTTTATATTAAATTCCCATATAATCTAATAGATACTTGGATGTTGTCTGTAGGATGGAGATTCTAAGGGGCATATGTAATGTGTGCTTTCTAGGGTCAAACACTGTAATTTACAAATTGAAAATACCAAAGCTGTGCTTTTGCAGTTTTTCATTCAGAAGGAAAGTGAAAGGATAAACAGGTGGTTTCTTGGCTAAAGGGAGGTGTTTATGTTTTGTAGGAGGTTGATTTTGTGACTTATTTTCTTAGGTTATCGATGCATTACCTAAGTGAGCCTCTTCCTCTTGAAGTACTTGCTTCTTTTTGAAAGAAAATGTTGGCCCTGTTATAATATTCAAGAATTTAAAAAACCAACTCTTGGTTTTGTTAGCCATGCTAAAATTCCAGATTGCTTTTTTGCTGGAGGAGGTTTTTTCCCTTGTAAGAATATTTCTCAGTATTTCCTCACATCTTCTCATTTTGCCATTTTAAAATATGCTTCTTGCTAGAGTTTAACTTCAGCATGTCATGTCATACCTGGTCATGCAGCAGCTCTACAGTCAAGTGTCTTTAGCTATATTAATTTTATATTAATCCTTTTCCTGTAAGGATGTGTTGTGATCTTTAAAATACACTGAAAACCATCAGACCTGTCAGTGTTAGGGTACAGAGTAACATTATTATTGTAGAGAAAGATGCTGCAGCAAATTTGCAAGGACCAAGGAGAGAGAAATGGTCAAAATCAGAGCTTTTCCTGTCAGGGGGTGCCAAAGAAAATGAGCTGCTGGGAGTGAGTAGCTCCCTCTTCTACCTCCAGCTGTACAAAGTTTAATGTGGCAGTGAGATGTGGCTTTTGCAGCCCACATCTCTGTCAGTTGTGTCATCTGGTCTGGGTTTGAATAGTGCATATTCTAGTGGATATAGGCAGCTTCACTAATTGTTCTCAAAACTGGTTGAAGCTCCTTTCCCATGAGCTTTAAATCTTCCTTGGATGAAGATCTGAGAACAATGTCACCGTTGTGCTACAGGGAGAGTCCTTAGCTGAGAGACTTCAGAAATGGGAGCTAGAAGTACAAGTGGCTGTTTAGTGTATTTTTTTCCATGTGGATTAACTGTATCATGGTGATCTTGTCAGAAAGGTGTTATTGTTAGAAATATAAACAGATGAGAAATTCACATCCTTAGATCTGGCCTACTTCCAACAGAACATGCTAGGGTTGGTCCCTGGAAAGCTGGCAGGAACAGGAGGCAAATTTCTTTGCACTTAAGAGACCTAGTGACACTTTTTAGTTTGCTTGGCTCATAACATGAGAAAATATTCTGTTGATGATTTACATTTTAATTACTTTTCTTCAAGATTTTTTATGTCTTCTAGAAAAACTGTATTTCTGTGATGAGGGCTCCTATTCCAGTTAGCCATTCTTTTGTACAGGAAATGAGGAGAGAAGGCAGGCTGCCTACAAAACACAAGCCTGGCCTAGTGCTGAGCTTTGCTTCCTCCAGGGACTGACCCAGCAGCTGTGGGAACCAACCACTTCCCTGCAGCTTGGCTGACAAAGTCCTGCACCTCTCATTATTCAGATCTGAGGTGCAGTCATGCCTCCTGGAGACATTTTCCACATCTCCAACACTGTGCTGTAGGTTTCTTCTCTCCCATTTTGTCCACTGTGACTTCTCTTCCTCTTTGGATGGATGAGCCTGACTTTGTGTTCAGTAGAATGCAGAAGATAGCAAGGTTGTGTAAAATAATCTTTTGTTGTACTATTATTTTTTTGAAGAATAATATTCAGCTTTGGAAATTCCACCTTTTACTGTGATCCTGGTCTCAAAAACCTCTGATCATTTATTACTGTAGAGTCATAGAATGTGCTGAGTTGGAAGAAACCCAAAAGGATCAATGAGTCCAACTCCTGGCCCTGCACAGGACACCCCAACAATCCCACCCGGTGCCTGACAGCCTTGTCCAAAAACTTCTTGAGCTCTGTCAGGCTTGGGGCTGTGACCATTTCCCTGGGAGCCTGTTTATTGTCCAACCACCCTCTGAGTGAAAAACCTTTTCCCAATATCCAACCTAAACCTCCTGTGACACATCTTCATGCCTTTCCCTCAGGTCCTGTCACTGGTGGTGAGAGTGACACATCTGGGGGAGAGACAACAGCTGGAGAAGGGATACAAACTGGAGTATAAAAAGGGCTTTTATGTCAGCTGTGGATGCTGCACTTGGATGTGCTCTGAAACCTTCCCCACGAAGGGCACTGGTGACAAACCCAGCACAGCTCATGATCCCGACATGGTGACAGGACCAGGCAGGCTGGCTCTGTGGAGTGCAGGGCTGTGTTTGTTTGAGCAGCTGGAAGTTTGGCTTTGCTCTGCTGGAAAACCTTGCTGCTGACAACAGCTTCCTTTGTGAATCTTGCTGACTTCATTTTTGTGGCTCGAGAACTCTGTAAATGGTTGTGTTGGGACAAGTCCCAAAGTCTGAGCTGAGCTGATGCTCTGCTGTTTGTTGTGCAGTTGAGACTGAAATCCTGGAGAGTCTGGAGTGTGTAATGGATATTGGTGGTTGTGTTGCAGAAAACATTCTAGAAATAAGCACCTCCTCTCTGGTGGTTCCTTTGGTCAATGTTCCTTGAGGAAAATCAGAAATGCACTGAGGCCCTTGTCTATGAGGGGTAGGCTTGGATCTTGTTTCTATTGATGGAATGAGAGCAGCAGAGGAGAAACAAGGGGACTGAACACACCAAGACAAAGGGAATACTCCAGATGAGGATTTTGGCCTTGCTGAAAAATGACCTCCAGTTAGTGAGGCAGTAAATTGCTTGGTGGTGGGTGATCACCTGAAAAGTCAGAGCAGTGTGGTACTGTTGCTTGACAGGGACATACCAAAGCTGTCACATTTTGCTGGCTGGAAGTGCACCAGGACACTCAACTGGTTCACATCAGTTGACCCACTGGTCTTCTGGAGTTGGAGAATGGTAACATTAGCAGAAGTTGTGCCTGCAGTGGTTGGCACATGAGAAATAACTATGGTGCTTGGGAGAACAAGCAGTGTGCATGGGAATTGTGCATTTCCTTGGGGTTGATTTAAATTTGGATCTTACTAGCCTTTTCCTCTTCATGTGCCACTGACCATCCTGTTATCCAGAGTGGTGATGGACTGGAATATTTTGGGTAGCAGAGAGACTTGAGTTCTGAGGTACCCAGAGTGTCAGAGAATAGACACAGAGATACAGATTACTGTAAGTGCTGGAGCTCTGCTGAAATGCTGTGGAACCATACATTTTTCTCTCAACTCTTCTCCCCAGCTTTTCTGTTGTGGAAGTACAGCACTGTTTTTGTGACCAACAGAGCTGTACAGCCAGGTCTCTGCACCAAGCACAATCCCCACATCTGAGGAGCAGTGCAGGTGGCACTGCTGGGGCTGCAGTGCTGGGCTGGAGTTTGGCAATCTCAAGTCTCACACAGTCTGCACTTGGATAAACTGACCCCAAACAGTGCTGATGGATGGGTGGAAGTTCTCTGTTGCTGGTTGCAGGTTAGTAATACTCCTGACCCAGCATTAATTTTGCCATTGTATTTGCTCACTGACTATGAAGCTTTGATCCTGCCTGTTCCTGTGACTTGTCCAAGACACTGCTTTGGAATTCATATGTGCTGCTCTGGAGTCCACCTGTGATTTATATGTGGGTGTGAGCAGTCAAGCCACCTCTTGGAGTGGAGGTTTGCTTTTGGGCTGACTGGCCCACACAGCTTCTTTTCTTCCCAGGAGATGTTTTAAGTGCTGTACTGGATTGGCCTTGTCCATGTGCCCATTTAGGAGCCACAACAGAGGCACCAGAAATCTTTGCGAAGCAACTGTGAATTAATTTGCTTGTAAGGAAGTATCCAGTGCTATCCAGTGCCATACAGTGCTTTTGTAAAGGAAGAGCAGGGGGTGGATTTTTTTTTGCACTTCAAGTTAACAATCCAATTACTGGAAGCCCTGTAATTTATTTCCTACTTCCACATCCTTTGTCCTTTCTTTTTCTGCCCAACCCAGCTCTTCTTTTCCCATCTCTTGTCTTTCACAGTAGTACAGGGCACCTCTTCACTGCTTGTACTTATTTTGACATCAATGTTTGTGTATGTCAGTGTCCTTCCATTCCTTATTCTCGTTCTGTTTCTTCTCCCTCTTGTCCTTTTCTTACCTGTTGCCCAATTTTACCCTCTCATTATTTCTTTTCTGCTTTCCTTTAGTCACCATTACTTTCTTGTCACCTTTGGGTGACAGAGGGCAGTTGTCTAAAAGGCAGCCGCTGTTCATATCTCATGTTTCTTTTGAATGTGACTAAATATATTCTTGGCCTCAGCACACATTTTTTGTGTTGGTTCCCCCATCCCACCCCAGAAATAACTACATTTACTCCAGTGGAAACTTAAAAATGAATTTTTTGTTTGCTGGAGCCATCTCTATGTCCTGTTGTGGTCAGTTGATTGTGTGTGGTTTGCTGTGGGTTTTTTTCTCCTTGTTTCAATGTAGATAGTACATTGTACCTGACAGAGAGACAGGCTTTCTTTTTGTTCCTCATTGTAAATTATTGTGTGTTGTTGAGATGAATATTAAGTGCCAGAACATCTGTTGTTCTTTTTAAGCCTGTCCTGAAATAAAATATGTGCCATTTAGTTAGACTATTGTTGGATTCAGTGCAATGTGTGTATGTTGGGGATGGTCCTGTAACTTTTCCAAATATATTAAAATTGGGTTGTAGTTATACAGCAAGACCCTTATGACCAGAGTCTGGTTAATTAATGGTGGTTCCTGATGAACAGACACCCTGAACAGAGCCTGTAGCAGTTCTGTAAGAGTATGAATTTTGTAGGGAGACGCTCTCATGGAAACCACAACACAATGCACAAAGACAGTGACTCTGTCATAACTGGCACATTTTACTTTATATATGACAGGATGGATGAGCTTTTCATTCTTCACATTTGGGTGTGGAGACTTGTGGAGACTCAAGGTGCCATTTTACTCTCTTCTATGATACTGTCTTAGCAAATTTTGTCATGGTTCCAGAGGACCTAAAGCAAACACCTGTGCATGAGACACTGTCCCTGAGCCTGCAGTTGTTTTCCATGTTAGGACATCACCACAGCCCTTGTGTTTGTACAAAGTCATTGTCTGAGCCACTGCAGGAGCTGAAATTGCTAAACCCTCAATTTCCCTGAGGGATCTAAATGGTTTGTGAGAGCTGGTAATGGGATGGAGGTCATTAGTTCAAATCCTGATCAGGTTAGTGGTGTTTGAAAGCTGTTGGTGTCTGGTGCCGCAAGCAGTGTGGAGTGAGGGGTGATCACTCTCTGTCCTCACAGACTGGTGCTTGTGTTTGCCTCTCACCCACCAGCTTTTGCTCTGCTTTTGAGTCTGAGAGGGAGGAACTGGTACATTTTACCTCTCTTTCCCTGTGGATTCCCTGCCTCTTTCCTTCCTCCAAATATGAATTGGTGTCCAAATAAGTAGGAGCAGATTTTTTTTTTTTTAAAAACCACTTTTCTCCCTGGTGTGGGCTGTGTCTTTCCCCTGTCTGAATAAAGCACCTGGCATACCATGAGCACCTTAGCAGCAAAGAACAGGAGGAAATACAGTGAGGAGCAATCCCTTTTCCTTCTGCTTAGAAGGTGAGAAGACTAATCTGCTCTTGAGTGGCCTCCTGGGCAGTGATGGAGCCTGAGCACCTACAAGCTTCTGCCCCACCAGTGCCACTCTAGATTAGACTGATAAGGGAAGAGAATGTTTAAACATTACTTTGTCCTAAACTTCACACTACATGTCTGCTGCATCCTCAAGCAAGAATGAGGGGGAAAAGTACCCAGCTGAAGTTCCTGGGTTTGTCTGTCAGGACAAGTTGTGCTTTTCTGGTGTAGAATAGTGTTTCCAGTTCTTTAGATAAGCTGCCTTCCTCCAGCATAAACTTTCACACATCTAAAATGGATGTCAAATACAAAGATTTACATGCCACAGACAATGTAAAATATAATTCCTTCCAGAACTGTTTGTCTGCTCAGTGGGGTTTAATTAACCAGCACAAAGTTTGTCTTAGATCACAGTTGAATGTTTTTTGAGCACCAAACAGAGGCCTGATGCTTTGCTCAGCCATCTACAAAGGTGTCTTTTTCACACAGGCTTCTGTTCTACTTTGACCTTTTGGGCTTTTGAACAGTCTGTCCACTTCTTTCCAAGCTGTGGGAGAGGACACTCTTCCTGTGTTCTCTTGTTTTGTTAGTAACCACAACCAACTTACTCAGACTCTACATTTAGCTCCTATACTGAAAGTGTCAGGTTGTTGTCATAGGCTGCCTGAGAAATGGTTCAGTGGTCTCTTGGATTCCCTCCAGAAAAAGAGAGGACTATCTCCAAGAAAACAAAACTTTAAACAAAGTTCCTGAGACCCTAGAGTGACCCTGTGTGTTTTTATTTAGACTGGGTTCCTCTAGGATCCTCTTGTAGAGGACACATCCATGACTTTCTCACAGAAAGAGGTAACACAGAAGAATTTGGATTTGGAATGCAAGATAGAAGAGCAGGCAGCATCTCTGTGTCTAATATTACTTGTTTCTGGAGATAATGATCCTTACTTTCATATATATATTTATAATAATTTACTACTGAAGTGCCTATGAATGAGTGTAGTTCATGTTGTTCTTTGGGGAATTTAACACAAGGTGTTCTGTGCTATCCAATAGGACAAACACACTCACAATAGAAGGAAGGTCACAGAGCTTCTGAAAGGCTCAATGTTTGTTATGCACCACCTACACAAAACAATGCATGTTAGAGGGCTTGAAAGAATTGATCCAACACCAATGAGCAGAAGACTGAAAGTCCTTCTGGCAGTGTGGTGTAGGAGAGGTCTTAGAGCAGTGCTAAAATTGAACAACACCCTGGTAGCAGCCAGCATCAACACCCAGTTTTAGGGAGAGCAAAAAGTGATGCCAGGTTATGTTACTGAAATATCATAATTTGTGATCAGCAGCAGGAGTATAAAGCTTAATGTTCCCTTTGTAATGCCCTTGTCTCCAAACTCTGTAATTGCATGAATGGAGAGGATCTCTGAGAGATACTGAAGAATGCACACAAAACACTTGCCAAGTTTTTGTTACCCAGTTTTAAGGGCTGTGAGGTCGCTTGAGATCTTTTTTTTTTCTCAGACAAGATTGTGATCAATTGTAGAAGCTGTGGCAGAGTCCCTGGGCCATCAACTCTGCTGTGCTTCTGGTTTGGAATGATGTTCCTGCAGTCAAATGCCCACAAGAAATTCTGCTATTTCAAATAAATGCTCATGCTCATTTCTATGCTTTACAAATTTCTGTGCCTATGAACCTCTGTGGATTGGGCACTCAAGTGGAATTTTTCAAGACTAACTTTTAGACTTCCAATTTGGACACTCACTAATCTGTAGTTGCAAGGTAACTCGTCTCAAAGAGTTTCTGTAGGCTGTGGGATGATGTGTTCTGATATGTGTGATGTGATGGGGAAGTTTCTTAGAGGACTGATAGTGTAAACACCATAATATGCTGTGAAAACCGTATTTTAAGTGTGTGCCTGATAAGAAAGGGTCTGCAATTCTTGGGGTTTTTTTCTGTGTGCTGGGCCCCTCCTGTCCTGTCCAGTTCCTTCCCTGCTGTAACTGTTTGTGTCATTCCTTGCAGGATTCAGAAGGAGGTCTCTATGTGTGCATGAACACGTTTCTGGGCTTTGGAAGGGAACACATCGAGAGGCATTACCGGAAAACAGGACAGTGTGTCTACCTGCACCTCAAACGCCACGTCACACAGGTGAGGCTTCCCAAACAACGCCCCCCAGCAGGTCTCGTGTCTCTTGTGCTCATTTGGGTCATGCATTTCAGACACAGACCAAGTCCTGAGTGGCTGAAATGCACACATTCAGGTTTGGGGCTGGATGTCAAATCCAGGTGCTTGGATCCCAACCAGTCCTATAGCTTCAGTTCTGAGATGAATCAAAAGCCCTAAAGAGTCAGACCTTAAAGGCAGCTCCTTCCTGACTTTCACTGATGTTTTTCACTTCTCATTTCCATGTATCACATGCATTTTGTCTGCATGTTATGTGCACACTGTGCATAGCTAAATAATTTTTCTGAAACCTGCCTTTCAAGTGTGCAGTTACTGGGTTTGGCTTAGATTTGGCTGGAAACTGCTGAGATCTATTTTTCATATGAGGTTTTATCTCAGGGTGACTTTTCATCCTAGAGTTCCTGTAGGGTTAAATCCTGACTTGGCCTGGGATCTTAAGCTTAGCTTAAATTAATGCTGGATTCTAGAGACACACACTGCCCCTCATTTTGCCTTTCCCCACACATGGGTGTGCACATCCAGCCTCATGTTCAGTGCTCTTCCCTACCATCACTGCATATCAGCAGTCACTTGTAACCTGTGCTTTATAACCTCTGTTTGTCTGTGGTTTGTCTGGCATCTTTAAGACTCTTAATTACTTCTGACCTGAGCTATATGGAAGGCACTGGGTTTGCTTATAGCTCACTCTCCCATAAGCTCTGTCTCTACTGGCAAGTTAGAGGGCTTAAAATAGCTGTTTGGAGTGGGTTAGAATCCTTGTTTCTCATTCTACAGCAATGCTTCCCCTGGGTGATAAAGTCCTTGAATTATATAAAGTGCCCTGACCACTTACCTTATTTCCAGTAGAGGACTGTCCATATTTTATCAGAATTACAGTGAGGTGGATTTTATGTCTTCCAGGATGAGATGGTAAATGATGTTTGTTATACTTTAGAATTGCCTTTCCTTCTGAAGGCAAGACCAACAATTTCCTTCACTCTGTTAAGTGAGTTTTTGCAGAACCTGCTCTGGTTTTAGCAATGGTTCTTCTGACTGAATTTAACACTCCTGAAAGATGCTATCTAGAGACAGGTATATATATGTATATAATTTTCTTCCAGTAAGTTAAGGTTAACTAGGGTTAAAATGAGGCCTCAAAAATTCCTTTCCTGGTAAAGATTAGGCTGAAGAGCTCCAAAATGAAGAAAAAATACCCCAACTGCTGTTTGGTGTTGCAAGCCCCTTTGGCTGAAGAAGTTCAGCGGTTCCTGTTTTGCTCTGGGTGAATCATGATGTGGCAGAGGGGCTGGCTCTGTGCTGGAAGGTGCCAACACACTGGTTCTCAGGTCATGTGGCAGGAAACAGAGTTTGACTACACAGTGCAGGTGAATATTGCATCATCTAATAAGGCTCATAGCCAGAATTCCTTATATGTTAGCAGTGGATTTTTTTTTTTTTTTGCCATGACTGTCTGCTTCTTAAGTGCTGTCCATGTTTTCCTCTGAGCAATGTGAAACATCAAGTGTTTTATGAAGTGTCTGGCACATGCTCCATTGTGGTTTTGGTTTTGGAAGCCAAGCTTTTAATGGTGTAGGGTGCAGTAAAGCCAAAGGCATTGGGTATGCTATCTTAAGATTCTTATAGTGAGGCTGCTATTCCTGCCCGTGGTTCCCTTGGCATCATCCTTGCAGAATGCACTACATTGCTGCAGAAATCCTGGGTTGCTTCCCAAGATGTTTGGAATAAATGTCACTTGTGTATCTTGTCCCAATTCAATTAGAAAACAAGGGTCACATCCTCAGCCTCCTGGCTCAAGCAGAGCTGGAGCATCTGCCCCTGGCAGAGGCATCTGCTGAATCACCAGTGATGAGCACAACTGCAAGTTATGGAGCACCCTCTGGTAAAATTCTTGGTTAAATAAAGGAAATTGATTTTTTACTTTTCCTTTTCCACAGAGTTACGTTCTTCAGAGTTTTTAAATCAGCCTCCTTCCTGCAGTGTATGACTTTTATACAGCTGCTATTCATTTCCAGGCAGAGCTTTAGCTTGGTGCTGTAGTGATGCCTCAGCCCTGTTGAAAACACTGGGCAGAGAAGCACAAAGATTTCCTACAGAGATGGGTTTCTGGATGTTATCCAGGGATGATGATGTTATAAAAAGTGAGAGACAGCAGAACAGGCTGCACTGTCACCTTGTCCAAGGAGCATCATAAATGGAATTTAATGCCACTGCTGATGCCTTATGTCACTCCCATTTGTTGGGTGTGTCACATCTGTTAGAAATAAAAATGAGTTTGTGAATGGAGAATGTTTTCAGTGATTTCTGGCAAGGTAAGAAAAGACTGACAGTTTGTGGGTGTTTCAGGAATATTGAGCATCTTCAATTCTGATGTGTTTTTGTTTGGAAAAATCAAACTGAAATCACTGCTGGCCTGAGTTAAATATAAACACTCCATGTGAATTCTTCCTCTTTGGTATCGCTAGCCTTAATGACTTTTATAATATTGCACTTAGTGACATAAGAATTCAATTGGAGCTTCCTAGAATTAGAAAAAACTTTTTTTTTTAGTTCTGGAAATATAGTCCTTGGAGAATGTGTAATTTATTCATAATGTATTTGCAATTGGGTTATGTTGTTTCTTGCTACTGCTTTAAAAAAAAAAAAGATTTAAAATAGATTCCTGGCTACTTCCTTCCCACTTGTTAAATTCCAGTCTCATTAAAGAAAGAAATGTTCTGCATGTTATTTTCAGTTCATTGAGGAATTTTTATTTTTATTTTAACTGCCGGAGTTGCAACCCTGACTTTTCCCTAGGGCTTTTCTACGTGGATAATGGATTCTGTTCTTAAATGCAGCCAGAGGGTGTTTGTCAGCATCTGCTCTTTCTAAGAATGGAAAATTTTCCTATGATGTATAAGACCTCAGTGATGATTAAAGCAGTTTGCTTAGGCCAAAGCTTTATTTACATGGTGAAGGGAACCACCCAAAATATGTGACCCTTTTGCCTGCGAAGGGGCAGAGGGGAGCATGAACTTTCCCTGTGGGCTGACAGGTTCTTGGCTGCTTTCTCTCCACCTGTTGTATCCCAATATTATTATTAACAAAAAAAAAAAAAAGTTGCCTAACAACCTTGCCAGTTACACTAACATTACACACTACATCGTGCATCATGTTGGCACCAAATGGCCACAGAGGCTTTTTTGATTTAATTTGATTTAATGGTGCCATTTAATAAACAGCTTAAGGAGTAAGTGCATTGACTTTGACATTTCCTCAGTGAGTTGTGTTTTCCCTTGTAGTCTGAGGTGTTCTGAAGTGGAAAAGTAGATAAACTTAATCTTATTTGGAAGTTACTGTTTTCTGCTATGGTGCTTAAATTTAAAAATACAATAATATCACCCACTAAACACTTGCTTGGGTGTTGTCAAGCTTCCCCTGCACTTTCTAATATTCAGAAAACATGGTGGTAATTTGGATTAATGGAAGCAGGTGTAGATCCTGATGGGAAGGGCATTTTATTTTTCTGGAGAGAAGAAAATGAACCAAACTAACAGATCAAAGCAAAGTGGTCCTACTGGAATTAGTTATAAAGGGTTGAATTGTTTATGCAGATAAAAGCCTTTTCTTGTCTCTAATTCAGCTTTAGTCATTAAGAAACACTTTTGGGGACTTAATGGAGAGAGTTTTAAGAGGTGCTGGGTGTCTCTGCCTTGGTGGCAGAGCAGCTGTCACCCGTGGTGGCTGTGGGACACCCTCTGAGCCTTGGCCAACAAGCCAAGAGTGGAGGACTCAGGTGGAGTGGGAGGTGGTGGGCAGTGGTGAGTCCTCCTGCCAGAGGTGAGCAAAGAGCATTTACATTCTTGCTCATCAAGGGCTGTGATTTGATAGGAGGGGTTAATGCAGATTTGTTGTTGTCTCACTTGATGGGTTTTTAATTGTCTCTTTCTCTCTTTCCAGAAGGTACCAGGAGCATCTGGTGGAGCTTTACCAAAAAGGAGGAATGCTAAGCTATTTTTAGGTACTGTGAGCAGCTGCTTTCACACAGTCCTTTTCTGACCCTGTCTGCGTGTGGACTTGGGTTCTGCCCACCATTGTGTCTGGCTCTGGGGCTCCTTTTGGGTTTTCTTTTCCTGATGTTTGTTTTGGTTTCCTTTTTAACTTTTGGTTCTAGATTTTAAAGTTTTTCCAGGCAAATAAGCAATTCCTAACCATTTTGGTGCATATTGAGAGATGTGTGTATATATACATGAAACGTTTTAATGTAAAATAGATCCTCAACTACTCTGAAACAGCCTAGGCTTTGAAAGGCACTTCTTTACTAATTCTGTCCATTCTCTCTCTGTAATTTCCACAAAGCACTCTTTTATTGGAATGTTGACCCATACTTAATGTTTAGGGCCTCAGTGTGGCTCTGTTCTGCTCAGCAGCTGGTCATAGGAAGGGTTGTTACTATTTTAAAGTTGTTACACAGGTAAATGTTCTTCAGTGATGTTGTGGTCCCTCTTGTAATGAATACAACTGCACATACATCATGAGCATCTCTGATTCTGTTATGTCCACAGTTCTATTCCCTTGCTTCATGGAAAGCAGTTTTCTTGCCATGCCCATATCATCCAAAATCCATTTATTCAGATTACCCAGAAAACCTGAGGGACTCATAAATATGGATGAGGAGAATGTGATGAAAAGCCTGTATTCTCTCTTCTCCCACAGCTTGTGGTATTTCTCCAATTCATCTATTATTTATTGTCTCTGTATTAATAGTGAATACTGAATTTTTCTTCAGGTAACGAAAAGGTGAAATGTTTTCTTTGCAGTTGCCAGCTCTATGGCTAAAGAGAAACAATAGAATGACCTTCTGTTGGAATTGCTTTGATCTGTGGAATGTGTCCCTAAGAGGCCTCTGCAGATTGTGATTGATTAAATTGTTGTCATTAATGTAAGTAAGTCTTGCAAGGAGGACTGAGAAAGAAAGAAGACTGATAATGAGTCATCAAAAAGTTAAACTTGTAGGAAGAGACTGTTACATTGCAGATATAAATGCCATTTACTGCCAGTTTACATTGAAAATCCTGATTGTCACTGGATAATTATAAAATAATTGGTTCAGAAACAAAGCTGGCTGCAGTGCAGCAGTGCTTGTACAATGTTAGCAATGTGACTGTAAATACAAAGTACAAAAGCACATTCAAATTTTGTCCTTGCTGGTCTTCTGCATACAGCTGAAGGCTCCTGTCACTGAGATGTGCCATCACTCAGGGTACTGGCAGAGTGTCTCTGATGTGCCATGTTGAAATCCTCAAATTCCACCCTTGTGCCTGAGCATTTTGTTCTCTCTGAGTAGGTCTTGACCAGCAGTTCCAAAGGGAACTCCTGAGGGCAGTGCAGCTTCACTGGGGTGGGTTAGGATTAAATGCTGTCAGCATTTAATCCAGCACTTCTGGCATCTAAAGCATTTTTGAAAATGTATCTCATCTGGTCTGTTCTACTGCAGTTTTCATTGCAGCCCCTGCTGGCTGGGAGTAAACTGCTATCAAGCTGCTCTGTTCTTGGAAGCAGCACTTCCATGCTTCCAGATGCTTTGTGTCCACTTCTTTGGATCAGCAGATGTTACTGAGTTTGGCCATGCTTAAAGCAAAGAACAAAGAATTATTTCTGTCCTTGTCCATAGCTGAGGAAACAAAAGCACAGAGAGGTAGATGATTTGATCATTTTGCATGTGACAGCAGCAGAGGTGGTTAGCACATTTTGGTGTTTTATCTCTTAATCCAACATATTTTCCATTGGTTTAGAACTGCTGATCTCATATAAACTGGTTTTTTTAATTCTGTCCTTCTTTTTGTGACCTTGGGCACCTTTCACAGAATGGTTGGGGTTGGAAGGGACCTCTGGAGATCCTTGAGTCCAATCCCCTGCTGGAGTAGGTTCATGTAGAATGGGCTGCACATGAAACTATCCAGACATATTTTTAATTTCTCCAGAGAAGGACACTCCATGAGCTCTCCTGGCAGCCTGTTCCAGTGTTCTGTCACCCTCAAAGTAAGGAAGCTTTTCCTCATATTTAGATGTAACTTCCTCTGTTTCAGTTTGTGCCTGTTGTGCTTTGTCTTGTCACTGGGCACTGCTGGAGAGAATCTGGCCCCATCCTCTTGACACCTGCCCTTAAGATATTTGTGTGCACTGATAAGATCCCCTCTCAGTCTCTTTTCCAGGCTGAACAGGCCCACCTTATCATCATAAGAGAGATGCTTCAGTCCCCTAATTATCTTTGTAGCCCTCCAGGGGACCCTCTCCATTCTCTCCTTGTCTTTCTGGGGCTGGGGAGCCCAGAACTGGGTGCAGTACTCCAGGTGCAGCCCCATCAGGAGGAGACCAGAGGAGAAGGAGGATGATCTCCCTTGATCTGCTGCCCACACTGTTCTTAATGCCCCCAGGATACCACTGGCCTTCTTGGAGGACACAAGGGCACATTGCTGGCTCATGGTTAATTTATCCTGGCTGGTACAGCCCAGGTATGTGACCTGCCAGGCAGGGCTTGGCCTGGCACACAAAACCAGCCAAGGATCAGTGGCTCACTCCAGCATCCCTGTGTTTCTATGTGCATATCAATAATTCCCTGAAGGAGATTTAAGCTTTGTGTACCAAGTCAATCCAGTTTGGGCATTTGTTACATTGCTTGTTATAATCCTCTTTGATGTAAAACTATTAAAGATACTAAGCCCTTTTCAATCTCCTTAGTATTAGGAAAATATCTTTTGGATGCTCACTGATTACTTTCTAGCACTGCTGCTATCTAGTAAATGCAATAGAAACACAGGCTGCTTGGGCCAGTCAACTGCAATATTTATCTTTCCCTAAACATGGAAAGATTCACAGCAAAGTGTGTGTGCATGTGCACATGTGCATCAGGTTCTGGGCACGTTTGGTTTGGTATTTTTTGGAGAAGGCTGAAGGGTGTTGGCTGTGAGTGTTCTGTGTAATCAGGAAGCATAACAGCATTGTCTATTGAAATGTATGAACTGCCTTTAATCTGGCTGGTTTAGGTGTTGTGAGACAGTGTGGACATGACAGCTTCAGCTCAGGCTGTGCAATGTTTCAGGGAGTTTGGGGTGATACAAAAAGCAGGCTGTCTGTCTTATTCAGTGCCTTATGTGTGAATAAAAAAGCTCAGTTAATGGGGTGTACTGTAATCATCCTTATGAGATTGTGGTCAAAAGGGGTAGCAGAATGTGGGGGAAGATTCTTGCGCTGAAGGGGTTGGAGATCCAATTTTTACCATAGTTACCAGCAGAGTCCCCCTGAATGTTATCCCAGGAGTTACCAGCAGAGTCTTTCAGAATGTTCTAATTATGAAGAATTAATCCAATATAAGTGATCTGGAAAGGGATTGAAAACTGAAGAAACTGAGTTTGCTGGTTGATTTAAAATTAGGTAAGAGAATAAATCTGTGTGTGATTTTTAAGGTGTTACTGAGTAGCTGAAGTAGGTGAAAGATACAAAGAATACAAGAGAGGTGCTTGGACTGTGTGTGCACAGGGATGTGGTCTGAGTTACCTGTTGCTGATCAGAGAGGTGGTTCTGAGAGAGAGATGATACAAGTGGTTCTCTGAAATGTCAATTTAGTTGTCAGCAGCAGTGGGAGATTTAAATGGAACACCACTAAAGCAACACTTTATATTTTGTTCTCTATCATTTTGCTTTATAAATAGGAATCAAACCTTTCTTTTGAACAGCAAAACTGCATCTACATACAGCATCTCCCCCTATTTCTTTCTCCAAAACCAACTGCAAGCACCATTCCCCCTCACCCCTAGCAAACAAAGCACCTCAGGTTGATATTTGAACTCTGCATTGAGGGAGGAATCAGCCCATTTTTGCCTGGTTCTGGTTCCCTCTCCCTGAGCATCTCTTGATCCATGCCAGAGCCTGGACTCTTAGCTGTACAGAGCTGGCAGAGTGACTGTCATAAAACTGGACCCTGAACAGATGTCCTGTCTCAGGTTGGTTACCAGAGCATCATCAGTGCAGCAAGGTGTGGCAGCTCTGTTCTGAGCAAAGTCAGGGCTAGCTCAGACCATCAGTTAAAAGTGTTTTGAAGTCCTCAGATGAACAGCTCTGTCAGCAGATCTGTGACTGCTGCTGAGTATCTGTGACACACAGTAGGTCTCGGGAGACCTTGGAAAGGAAAACTTCCACTTGGGGAGTCTGGGAGAACTTGTAAACTTGCTGGGCTTTTCCTGGATGGCACCTCCCTGCTGATGGCAGTGGATGGACTCGTGGCTACTGTTTCCAAATGTAAAGACCACTCCTGAGAGTGGCTGTACTGGATTTGACCACAGCTTCACTTACAGGTCTCCTAGGCAGGAGCAGAACTCTGCTTGCATTAAGGATGTTTTTGTTTGGAGAGCTTCTGAAGAGGGCTTTTACTGTGAGTGGTTAAAGTTTATATTTGTGTGAGTAAGCAGAAATAGAGTATCTGTATCTATGAATGAAAAGTTGTGATGTAACAGAATTTAAGCACTTCCTGACTAAATTTTTGCAACTTAACCCAGTAAAACAGTGTATATTCCCCAGCAGCAGCAGCAGAACAGTAGTAGATTAGCTGTTGCTTTTTAGCTTTGCCATGCTTGAATTGAGTATAGGATGGTGAGCAGATGCCTTACATTAACAGAGTCTTAATAGTTTGCTGGTTTGGGTAGAACTGTGAAAATTAGACTAGATTAAGGCAGGCTAATGCTGCTGTCAAAACAGTTCTGAATTTGAATATTCGTGGAGTTTTGCTTGCTTAACATGTGACTGTGCCAGAAATGCAAGAGATGAAGGCTGACCTAGCAATAGGAACAACATAAAAATGCTTTGGAGATGTAGCAAGAAATTTGAATGTTATTTTACAAGTCGTGAATTGGCCAAATGATCCTTGTAGAAAGTTTTACTTTTCATTTTTTCTGCAAGGGAAAATGTTATGAGGGGAAAATAATTTTTAAAGAAAAAAAAAAATCTTCTGTTTTATAATTGATCTGATGAAGTTAATATTTTGAATGTGCCTGAAAGCAAATTAACTGAGTAGCTTATAGTTTGCAAAGTGCTGCTGCTGCAATTCATTATTATTTAGAGGCTTCAGGAAGAAATAATTTGACTTAAAGACCCAGGTCTCTGCTTCCAAGTCCATTGCTTTCAGCGAGGGCAGGATCAAGCCCAGATTCCTAGAATGTCTTTCTAGGGTTTCAAAATCAGTTGTAGATTTGCTATCAACATCCTCATTCAATTTTCATGTTTGTATTCCCTTTCACACTGATGCAGACACATCCATATGCACAGGAAATCCTGCTTGGGGGTCCTGTCTGGAGTCTTTCATGCCCCTATTATTAGTGCAGTCAGTTGGTAACTTGTCTAAATCTGATCTGGACACATCCACTCCTTCTCTTCCCCTCTGCTGGGTTGGTTTTCATTACAGTAGTGTCTCTCCCAGCTGCTGTTTTCAGTCAGTTCAGCAGCAGTGCATTCTCACCCTCACTCAGTGATGCCTTGTGAGGTGCAGTAAATTTACTCTACTGACCACTCGCCCAAAATAACAGTGTCAGTTGAGCCTCTGCTTTGAGGTGTCTGCTGCTTTGCTTTGCCTGGTGTCCTGGCCTCCCAATACAGCACCTACAACCTGCTTTGGTGGCCAAAGAACTGAACTGAGGTTCTCAGGAGGTACCAGAAAGGTGTTACTCCACTGGAAGGGAAACAATGTCCTGTGGACCTTGACCATCAAGCTGTCACTCCTTGGAAGGATTACAGACTGGCTGGTTGTCTTGTGGCTCAGGCGCAGAACTGAGTAAAGCCCTTTTTTTTTTTTTTTTTGCCATCTATTCACAGTGCATCTTGGAAGATCATCTTTGATTAGGAAACTACTTTGGATGAAGTATAGTACTTGAAAGTTCATGCTTTTCAGTGTCTTTAGTGGTAGAGTAAATTTTAATCAAATATGTTCCCTTAGCATGTAGATTTCACCCTACTCCTCCTTCCTGTAGTTACTCTTAGTCCTCCCTAAAATTCTGCACTAGAAACTACCTGCAGAGTGCACATGATGCTCAGTGGCTTCAGGGTCAAATTCTGTCCACGTTTAGTGTGGGATCCATTGCCTTCTAAAGTCACAGTCATCAGTTTTTATTATTTCTGCCCTCAGGATTTCTCAGCCTTGCTGGCCCTTGCACAGGCACAGGAAATACAATGCAGGTACAATTTCTTACTAAACTTAACAGCTATGTCTCTGGACACACACAAGCCAAGATTTAAAAATATGATTGATGATCTGGGTGTTTTCAACTGACATCATTAAGGGGTCCCTCTGAGTGTCCCTAAAAGGGATTAGTTTATATGGTCACCTGCTGTGTATGGAGGGATTTCAGTTTGTGACTTTAGAAGTCCATTCCACTCTTATGTACTGGATCTGGACCCTGAGAAACTGTCTTTGGAGTGATAAGGCAGTGCCTTTTCATTCCTAGTCAGAGGGACTAGGTGTTGGGTGGAAGTGTACCAGTTTTTGGTGGTCACCTTCAAAAGGGGATTTTTAAATCCTCATGGTGTTTCTCAAGACTGTTATGAAGCTTTGTGCATCCTTTAAAACAGCAAAGTGGGATGCTGCCATATTGGTGTGTCGGGCAGAAGGAGTCCCATGCTGATGGGACACCATTTTTTGCTTTTCTGCTGATACAAATGGCATGAAGCCTGAGGAGATCAAAAGGAAATTCCCTTCCCTGCTCATTGCACACAGGAGGCTGGTGCTCCTAAGCATGTGAAGTCCTTAGATGACAGCAGATGATTGCTAATAGGATACTGTCTTTCATCCCTGGATCCCTGGTTCAGATGCAGGTCAGGCCAGCAGCACTAAATCTGGCTGCTGTTTGCCTTGGGAGGTGAGCTGCAGGGTGTGTCTGAATTTTGAACAGGGGCACCCGTATCACTGCTGTTTCTCTGAGGGGATTCCAGGTGCTGTAGGTCAATGTTTGTAGCACAGGGCAGAGCAGATCAGCGGGTCTGACCCGTCCCCAGAGCCCGGGGAGCTGTGAGCTGGTGCCAGGTTCCCTCTGGTGGCTGGGGCTCTGTGTGACCAGAGCCCTGCAGGAGCCTTCACTGCCTGCAAACCCGGCTGGGCACACCCTGAGCTTTTGTCCTCTCTGAGGAACCTCTCTCCTCTTTAGGAGGTGGTCAGTACTTTCGGCTTTGCTATGCTGCCGCCATCAAATTTCTGGCATTAAGTAAAAATTCTCTGTGATGTGTTGCTATGTGCACCATCAGCTTGGAGATATTCAGTTTCCTTGTTCCATAGAGCAGGAGAGCTCTTAAAAACTGCATCTGTGGAGATTCACTCCTGTATCAAATCCAGGACTGTAAAACAAACTGAGAAAGAAGCCTGGAGTAAAGTGAGGTCTCTGGTCATCTCTAGTATGCAACAATCATTATGAAAACAGCGTGATTTGGGGAATTAGTAATGAATTAATACCTTCTCTAAAAATGTCATGTTTTCAGTATGAGAAAATGCTCTTGCTTTTGTGTCCATGTTGAGCTGATGAGAAAGGGCTTTTTTTGGTTGCTGGTGAGAGTTCATGTTGCTGGAAGTCACTGGCAGTGGGTGTTGTCACTTCAGGGCCGGCTGGTGCAGCAGGTGAGCCAAGAGTTGATGTTCCTCTCAAGAGCTGTTCTTTCCAGGTCAAGTTAAGATTTATTTTGAAACTTGTTTTATCATTTGGGTTGTTCAGTCTGTTACTGCTCTTTGGGTAAATAGAGAGCTCAGTTTTCTGAGTCTGGCTTCTGTCACCCTCACCTCTCTCCCAGACATACATTTGAGATTTCAGGCATTCCCAGGGTCCAGTGGTTGCTGCCAATGCTCGTTTAGGATCAAGTGACTCATTAAGCATCTGCTTGTACTGGGGGCGAAAATTAAGAGCCAGCTTTGGCTACTGGTAACACATCTCTTGTTTTGGTTGAACTTTATTCTGTCAGTGACTGGTACATCAGAATACAGTGGAATCCCACATGTCCAGATGGGAGAAGGATCCAGAATATCCCATTGTTGCCTGGGCAATTCTTGCAGTTGAATCTTGTAAGATTTCTGACACATGCATGTTTGGTCTTAACATTTTCATTTTTCAACATCCTAAGGAGAACAGAACAAAATTTTAACTCAGTCTTGTCATTATGTGATAATTAATTAATAATTATATTTTTTCATGGAGTTAGAGACACAAACACTAGCCATTTAATTCCCAATATACCCTTGTGCTTCTCTCTGGGTCCACATATTTCTGGGCAAACATTTTAGCTGACATTGCTTGGTCAAGGCGCATATTTAAGAAAAGAAGTCATTCTTACACTGGAAGAAAAATGTACACAAACACCGTGGAAGGCTTGATCTTCAAAGGAAAGCTTTAGTAGCTAATGAGTTTTTTTCCAATAGATAGATACCCTGGTTAAAGAGTGGAGTTAGCAAGAGAGGGATATTGTTGGTGTTACTGTACTTGCTGTAGCTATTTGAGACTATGCATGAGACACAGGAATACTTCCAGCCATGGACATCTTTATGGGAGGAAAGGCCACAGGTTCAAGATGGATGGGAGCCACAGCACGTTTCAGCCAGGTCTGTGATCTGGAAAATATGGGGTTCTCATTTTATTTGTCCTCTACAATTTGGACATGCACAGTGTAACCTGGTCTCCATGCTTTATAGCATTTCAAGATTCTGGGTAAAAGGCACAGCAGTATTGCATCCTGGCTTTGTCCCAAAGGACCAGAATTTTGTTTGCTGCTTTGCAGAATGGGATGTCTGCAACAGTGCACTGCTTGCAGAGAGGGCAAATGTTTTGTATCTGTGATTGGGGATGGCATTAAGGGGAGATTTTGATCCTCAGAACATTCTCATTCAGGATGGTGAGATTTCAGTTTAGATCAGGATTTCACAAATATTTCTAGCCAGAGAAACCACTGGCTGATGCCAGGCAAGCAATGTTTATAGTGGTATCCCTGTCACAGTTTTGGAACTTTGATCATGGGACAATCTCTCCTAACATTCCCCATCTTGTTTTCCAGATCTGGAGATAAGCAGTGATCTCAACAGTGATGACTTTGAATATGAGGATGAAGCAAAACTCGTTATCTTTCCTGACCACTATGAAATCTCATTACCCAACATAGAAGAGCTACCAGCACTGGTCAGTGAGTGTGTGGAAGTGACCATAGGAATTGTCTCCTTTTTCTGTTTTTATCAAGATGGTGCCTTGGTTTTTTATGTGCAGTGATTTTTTGGACATAAAGATCCTTCTTTGGCAGCTATAATAGAGTATTAGTAATTTTTAAAACTGATTTTTGTTTCTTGGATTTCCTTCTGTCTTCTGTATTCCTTCCCTTATTATGGTGCCAGCTTCTCCTAGGGAAGCTCACATAGTACACATGCTTACTCTCCTGCTAAAATAATGACGACAGTCTAAAAGATTAGATGCATATTTGAGTATATAAATAGTCCTACTGATAAGCAGTTCTGTATGTGGTTAGCAATAGGCTGAATGCCAGTTTCTGTCCAGTCACTGAGTCGTGTAAGGCTTTGACTGACATCCATTTGTCTTGCAGGTGACGATAGCTTGTGATGCACTCCTCAGTGCAAAATCACCCTACAGGAAGCAGGAACCAGACTCCTGGGAAGAAGAGCTGCAGGCATCTAAACATGCTAAGACACTTGTACAGTTAGACAATGGTGTTAGAATTCCCCCCAGGTGAGGGCAATTGTAGGTTCTCTAATTCAGTCCAGGGTAACTGAACTAAAGGAACTCAGCCCACCGACCCCTCTGGGCTGGGTGTGTGGGTTGGTGTCCTGGGGTGACTTTATGATGCTTGTATCCCCAGCTGATGCTTGTATTCCCAATTGGGAAGCACAGAACTGGCTCCTGCCTTACATGTTCCTGCTGTTTCTCCCTGTTTTGTCTGGCAGTGGTTGGAAGTGCTCCAAGTGTGACCTGCGGGAGAACCTGTGGCTGAACCTGACCGATGGCTCTGTGCTCTGTGGGAAGTGGTTCTTTGATGGCAGTGGGGGCAATGGCCATGCCATGGAGCACTACAAGGAGACAGGTTATCCCCTGGCAGTGAAGCTGGGAACCATCACTCCTGATGGAGCAGGTCAGCCCCGTGGCATGTTCTGACATGAGGTACCTCCTGTGCATGAGACTGACAGTGTGTGTCTCCTACCAGCTGGGTTTGTGCTTCTAGTGCAAAGTGTTTGAGAGTGTGAAAGGAAACTCTGTGAGTCTGTGAATGATGATCAGGGTTGAGGGGAATATGACACACACTCCATTCTGAGAAAGCCCATACCTGTTTTATCTGCTCATTTTATATTTTCTATAAATATTTTGGAGTGTTTGCATAGTACTGGGCTTATTACATAAGAACGGTATTAATCTGAAACAACAGAATCTGGAGAAACAATATTTTTTAGTTCTGCTACATTTCCTAGGGCAAATGGTTCAACTTTCTGTAGCAAAGAAACAACAACAGGCTAATGAGCTTTTTAAATTTAAAAGTCTGTTTGTAACAGCATGTATGGGTTTTTTAATCATAATGGAAACTCCTCTTTTTCCTTGTTGAACAAAATGTTGCTGAAACAGTCTAATGAACTCTCATCTTCATGGGGCTGCTGTGATGCTCATTTGTAAAATGTGTGATGATCTTGAGAGGGGAAAAAAGCTGTAGCTGTATCCTTGTTTGCATATTCTCCAAGTGTGATGTTCTGCAGTGTTGCTGTGGAGGGGATTATGGTGTGTGAGGATTAGATGGAATAAAAACACAAGGAGCTGAAAAAGTCATAAGCAAAGAGATCTTTTGTTGCAGCTGCATGGAGAAGTAAAAATGGAAGAACACATAGCATGATTATATTTTGGCTTTAGTGCTTATGACTACAGAGATGAAAAATTGCTGTTTAGAGCAGCCCTTTTTTTAACAAGCATCATTTGAGAGCTTTTCTAAGTCCTATTCAGTGTTGAGGAAGGGCGACTGTAGTCAGATTCAACCAGCTGTGCCACAGAAACACTAAGCAAAAGCCATTATTTTCTCTCCCAGATGGAATATTATTTCCTTGCATGAGCTTGGTCTTGGATGATTTCTATCCAAATCTCTCAGTTATTGAAGGTGTTTAGGATTTGCCCAGCTGTAGGTTTCAACTGCATCTACAAAACAGGATATTCTGTAGTGGGCTTTTTTCAGAATTTTTTCTTTTCTTTCCCATCTTTAGCAGCAATACTTGTTTCCTTATGGCTTCTGTCCTTGTGCCTCCCACTGATCAGCTGCTTCCTCTCTTATGTGGCCTTTGGGATAACAAAGGACAGGCTGTCATCCTCCCCTCTGAATGAGAGGCACCAGCTGTTCTCCACAGACCTTTGTTCTTCTGGATGATGTTTACTTGGTTTCCCTTTAGAAAAGTCTTCCCTCCCCCAACCTTCCTTGTTCCTTTTCAGTAATTATTCTGTCTCTGATCTATATTTCTGCAGTACTCATAACCTGTCGATGGGGCTGGGTGATAGATGAGCTTCAGGAAGGAGGCTCTGTGCTTGATAGTGACAGAAAATCTGTCTGTTTGCTGCTTCCCTGGGTTAAGGGTGAAGAGGTGATGGTCCTGACATAATTTATTCCTTTTGCACATCAGAAGGAAGGAGAAGGCAGTGGTGCCACTATTCCACTGACACTCACCCTACATGTACACAGAGGAAAGAGCTCTTTGTCTTGCTCTGAGAAATCTGTGCTGTGTACACTGTGAAAGGTTTCTGAGGCGTTGGCCCCATTTTGTAGCATTCTGTCAGCAGACGCATCTGGGATCAGGACAGAAATTGAACCAAGCTTCTCTTCCACTCCTGTACCTTGGACAGGGCACACCAGGGAGTCAGAGTTGTTTGCCTCAGTGGGCTGAGCACTGGGCAGGCTGTGCTACCTGCTGCCTCTTTTGACAGTGCCACTTGATTTTATTTCCAGTCACTGTGAGGTTGCTTGTCTGGAATAGACTGAGGCATGGAATTGGGCACTGGCAGTGGGAAACCCCTTGTGATGGTGCTTGAAGGAGTTGTTTTGTGGGTGCTAATCTTAGCAGTTGTCAGATACTTTTGGGGGAATCCTCAGCCACTTCTTTTTTAGAGACAGTGTTACCATTGCCTGTCACCATCTAAGTAGGAAGGAGAGATGTCTGCACAGTCAGACAGGTGTAAATCTTGAGCTGTGGAGAAAATTAAGTCAAGTAGCATTGACAGTTTTATTTTCTTAAAATAATATAGATCATAGTGACTATTATCAGGAAAAAGCTTTCCACCCAGGGAATGGCTTGGCACTTGAAAATATCCCCAGGGAAGTGGTCACAGCACTAAGCCTGAGTTCAAAATGTATTTGGGCAACAGTCTCAGGCCTGTGGTGGGATCTTTGTGCATCCTGCACAGGGCCAGGAGTTGGACTGGATGATACTCATGGGTCTCTTCCAACTCAGCATATTTTATGATTTTTTTTCTCTGTTTAATAACATTCTGTGTTGCCTGTTGTCTTAAATTTATCTTGGTGGGTTTTGCCCCCTTCCACTCTCTTTTCTCCCTTTCTCACTCTAATGACACCAGGTCCTTGTGTGTCACAATTGCTGACTTGTCCACATTCCTCATCTATCACAGTCTGTATGACAACACTGCTAGACCTGTGTTTGGCAGCTCTTATCTTCTGTCTTGGATTTTTTGAAACAAGTGAATTCAGTCTTTCTCCCATGAACTCAGGCTACACAGCAGGAAGTACTGAAGTATAACATGAGCTGGGCTTGAGCAGAACATTAGTCCTGTGTTCCACTTCTGCTGCTCTGGGCCAGTAGTCCCAGGTGATTTGCTCTCTCCAGTTGTCAGAGGAGAGGGAAAACAATGTCAAAAGCTTCCACACTGGAAGCAGTCACCCAAGCTCAGTTGCTGTGTAATCTCACTCCATCAGGTGTTTGAACTTTTCGGGATCCTCTGGCTGTGCAGTGAGCTCACCAGAACACTATGGGAATGTTGTGATGCCATGTGTGTGGATGAACAGTCGTGTCTTCTGGGGGCATTTGCTACCACACAGAGGAATTCCAGCAGATGGGCAGCTCCAGCCACGCACATGCCAGGAAGGTCATGGGCACCAGTGTTAGTGGGGCATCTGATGGCTGATCTGCAGCTGGCAGCACAGCTCAAAGCACAGCTCCCTGCTCTTCCACAGGGCTGCTCAATGCTAAAAGTTAGTCTCTGAGTTCTTGGCTAACCTTCAATCTATCATTTCAGCGTGGGTTTGGTACTAGCAGACCTCAAGGAGAATGGCTTTTTTTAAAGGGGATGGACTGAGTCAGAGCCAGGGGCTGCAGCTGCCAGGAGAGGCCAGGGTAAGGATCTTCCAGAAGTGATATTTGTGCTGTGAGCAGCCTTTATCTGTGCTCCTGCTCTCTCCTCCTGAGTTTGTTTCTCTTCCTTTCTCTGGCTGAGCTTTCTCTGTCAGCCTAGGACTGGTCTTAAGGAGCAAGGTCACTGTGAGAAACTGCTGGGCAGGAAGGAAACTTGTTTGAGGGAAATGCAGGGACATTGGCACAGGAGCTCTGGATTTTGGTATAAGGAGACACCAAAGCAGTCATTGGCTACAGAGGTGGAGACCTGATCAGAGAAAAGATGGAAGGCCTGTTCAAGTCTTACAAGTGCATGTCTTATCATTTCTAGCCTTGTATGATGCCTGCAGCTTTATTATTATTTGTTCAAGTAGGTGAAGCCTGCTCTGAACTCTGTGTCATTATAGGTCTTTCTAGGTAAACTCTAAAAAAGAATGTTTTTACTTTCAATTTTTTGTCCTTTTTTTGCATTTATTAAACTTGGTTTCATATTGAAAATATCATCATTAGACATACTGCTTCCCTTCACAGTCTGAACTGTGTCCTGCCAGAATGTTTATGGGCTTTTACTTAAGGCTGTAAAGGCCTATCACAGAGAACTGAAATCTAAATCTCCCATACAATAAAGCAAGACACCTCACTTAGAAAATCAGCCTTTCACAAGGTTAGATTAATCTTGGAAGTCCAATCCAGTGGTGTGTAATCCAAAAACCTTCTTTATTCTAATAAAGAATTTCTCTGTTCTTCCTGCATCTCTGTGTGAAAAGGGCAAAAGTGGATTTCTTAAACTGTACTAAAAATTGAAGTACTATTGTCAATAGTGAGTTGGTGTGATATACTCACAGATTTAATGGGTCTGTCTGTGTCTAGTAGCTCTACAAAAATTCATAATCTCTTTTTGTCATGTTTAAGATATGGGCTGGCTACATATCTGAGAACTTTGCATGCCCTGTTCCTTGCTTTTCCTACAAATTTCTTATTTTGGGGAGAGGAAATACTATGATCCCTATAAATGTTATTAGACTTTAATACTATAGAAGCAAATAATTTCTTTTGAGGAGAGTGCTTGAGGTGATGGTGTTAAAATATTTACTGAGCTGTGTGCTTGTCCCTCCACTTCTCTGCTGGCCAGAACCAAACTTGGAGAATATGAACAAAGCATTTTGTACAGGCAGCCCAGTGCTGAGAATGCAGTGTTGGTAAACAGAGAGAAGGGACAACATTTGATCCTGGGGCTCACTGGTTTCTCTCTGCCTTTGCAGATGTCTATTCCTTTGATGAAGAGGAGCCGGTTTTAGATCCGCATATAGCAAAACATTTGGCACACTTTGGGATTGATATGCTGCAGATGCAAGTGGTAGGAAATCCATCTTTTATTTTAGCTTGTTGTTCACCTGTTTGTTCACTTGGGGGTGGGAGAGAAACAGGAGAGGAATGACACCTGTATTTGTGACCTGTATTCTTCAGACTGTTGTGACTATTCAGTTCTGTAAAGTTCAGCCACGTAATTTGGAGGTTGTTGTCTGAGTTCTGAGTAAATCAGTGCTCTCAAATGCAGAAGTTGCCTTCTGGAAGAGGTACCTTGTGGTCTCTAGTTTACATTTTTCACTTTTCCTGTGATGTACCATTTGTCTTCAAGATGGAAAACCTCATTCAATTAGAGAAAAATGTCTAGGATATTTAATTACAGTGAGTGAAGGAAAGCCTATTGCATGTGCAAACAGATATAGTTCATGAGCCAAAAGAAGCTAAGCAACAGATAAGCTAAAAAGTGGCAGAAAGTTCTTAATATAAATTTCAGTTTAGGTTTTGCCAATAAATACATTAGAAAATGAGAAAAATATATTCTCTCAAGTCTAGAAAACAGCATGGTCAAAGGTGTGGCAAGGTAGAAAGGGACAGAGGAAGAAAGGATTCTCTCTGTGTGTTTTAGTAACAAAGTACTTCTGATAACTTGTGTCTTAGTGGATGTTGATTCAAATTCTCTTTAAATGGTGTAAGAAATCAGAATAGGTTATGCTTATAAAGACAGGAGTAGCTTTTGTGGCCATGTTGGTTTTTTGGTTTTATTTTTTTAACCCAAGCATACAACCTAGTATTGCTACCTGGAGAAGATTAAAATGTTAACAAGGAACAAACCTGCCACTGGTTAAGTGTATTTCATTGTCCAAGCGATGAGAAAATTATAATAATTGAAATGATAGAGAAGAGTTAAACTGTGTTTTCGAAATATAATACTAATAATATTTTTGGTATAATAATGTCCTTGTCAGGATCATGAATAAAAAATTTCTTTTATCCAAATCATTCTGGAAAGCCTGTTTTACTCAGAAGCCTTGAATAACTAGTCTTAACTGTTGCAAAGGTTTCACCTGTGGTCTTTGGTCTGTACAATTCTTTGAGAAGTGGCAGAGTAGTGCCAGCAGTAAATGACACTGTCGTGACCTGCACCTACAGGCTGAAGGCTGAGTGTAAAGGGGAGAAACTTCAGTGTCACAAATTATTGGCTTTTACCATCTGAAAGAAGGGAAGAGTTCTTGGATCTGCAGCTCTTCATGTGGTTTGTTTGTTATGAGCAGCTCCTACAGCAGCAGATATTCCTGGCCATTACAAAGGGAATAGGAGACCTGAAAAAGTGCAGTGTTTGATGCTGAGGCTGGAGGTCACAGGGCTGAGAGAAGTGAAGCTCCCAGCTGGGACTGAGGTCACGACTGGGAGCACTCAAAGAGCCGGTGGCTGTGCTAAAGAACCAAGGGTGCATTGGAGGAACAAACTGCTGGCTTCCTGACCCTCACCTTCCCCTACCTGCAGGATTTGCCTCCCCTTGCCCATTGATTTGGCTCTTCATTTCTTGGAGCATAGCTCACAAAGTTGGTGGTGATGGTGGCAGCAGCATAATTATGGCAGAAGCTAAAGAGACTGAGATGAAAATCTTGTTGCTTTCAGACAGAGAATGGGCTCAGAGATAATGACATAAAGCCAAGAGTCTCAGAATGGGAAGTGATTCAGGAAGCTGGTGTAAAACTCAAGCCCATGTATGGCCCAGGATACACTGGCATGAAGAACCTGGGAAACAGCTGCTACCTCAATGCTGTCATGCAAGCCATTTTCAGCATCCCAGAGTTCCAGCGAGCGTAAGTAGCTCCAAACTACCTCTTGTCACCAGCTGCTGCATGCATCAATTAATTGTTTTTCTAAAAAAAAAGTTATTTTAGTTTTTATCTCCCCTTCAAAGAGGTCTCCTTCAGTCAGTTCAGTGGCTGCTTGGAGGATTTAGTGACTGTTTTGGTCTGTTCTGGAACAGGCTGGAACAAAAACTACAATCTGAAATAAAAACTGTCTCAGTTTCAGTGCTGGGAAATCAGATGCCACCTTGTGAATTTGATGTCCCAGTCTCTGCTTTTTATATACAGATACACATATCTCTATTTACCTGGATATGATCAGTATTACATTAGGGAGGTTGTACTGGCCTGTGCAGAATCACTGCAGGAGTCATTCTGTGCTCCAGTGTGATTTGTGCCAAAAACTGGCACAAACGTGTTGATATTGATCCATCCTAGTGCAAAACACTGCACCTGTTGCATGCAGGTCTGGCTAAGGTGGGGAGTTATCAGAGACACATTTTAATTAAAATTAAAAAAAAAAAAAAAGACAAGAATCATGTAAATGTATTCTTCCATTGAATAATTAAGAGAGTAAAAGACAAAAGCATAATAGAAAAATATGAAATAGTCCCGACTGATCAAAGCTGAACACATCACTCCAAGTAGAGAAAGCCTTTTATAAAGAACAGTCTGTGGTTTGAAATAAAATTCAGAGTGCCCTTTCCTTCCAAAGCAGCAGTAGTGTATGTGCTGGAAGTGAAGCTTTTACATTTTGGAAACCCTCCCAGGTTTTCATGTTGGAGAAGAGGGAGAAAACTTATGTTTATTTTCTTTGTTAGCCTTGTGCAGTACAGTCTGTAAATTCACTTAGTGCCAGCTCTTTTACCTCCACTGTTGAAAAATATCAAAATGGACTTTCTTAAGGAAGATCATTTTCCACAGCGTGGTCCTGGCAGTTACCTGGAGGACTTAGTGTCATCAAAATAATGGAGATCTTTGATGAGAGAGGGACCAGCACCATGACCATACCTACCCAGCCTGATCTTTCCTGTGCTCAAGGGCAACAATGCTCAGAGGGTGCTGCTGAATGCTTGACTTTCCACCAGGCTGGCTAGAACAATGTTTCCCTCAGTGTTATCAGAATTGCTTCTCTTGTGAAACTCAATAAAAATGTTCTTTTTACATATTTTGGTCCTGATACAAACCTGAATTTACTTGGCTACGTTGGTTGGGAGTAGAAAGTACACTGGTTGTCAACTCAGCTCTGAGGTTTTGACCAACACCGTCCTGCAGCTTTTGCAAGATTAAGGAATAGAATGTAAATTCCAGATGAACAACACAGCCATATTCTTTAAAGCTAGAAGCTTCCAAGTAAATGTCCTCAATGGTCATTTCTTAATTTCTTTACTATTATTTTTCCATGACAGAAGCAGTCATTGGGAATAGATTGAACTATTAAGCTGCAATATTTGAATGTTTCTGCTTTGCTCTTTCTCCCCAGGTATGTGGGAAACCTTCCACGAATATTTGACTACTCCCCTCTTGATCCAACACAAGATTTCAACACTCAGATGTAAGTGACATTTCTTGGTTTTTTACTTGGTCAAGTTAAATAGAATCTAAATGATTTAATGGCAGAATGTCTTTTCATGAGCTCACAAGTGAGATGTGGCACAGGGAGAATGAGAAGATTTGACCCCTTAGTTGCAGGTAATGATGGTTCATCAAGGAGTCAAAAACACTAAACTTCATTATTTTTGCTCGAAGTAAGTCTTATTTTCTGTTTTTCTCACGTGTTTGTTTCCCCCTCCCCACTTTCTTCCTTACAGGGCTAAACTGGGACATGGCCTCCTTTCAGGCCAATACTCTAAGCCACCCATGAAATCTGAGCTCATTGAGCAGGTGATGAAAGAAGAACACAAGGTATTTGCCTGAGTTTGTACAGCCTGGTAACTAGGTAAAAGTGATATCCTGAGAAAAGGGAACAGGTGCTGGGCATTGAGGAACACGTGTGGATCCAGCATGGATGGGATGCTTAGCAAGGTGGAATGTGCAGATTACTAAGTCAGGGATAAATTAGTCAGGCACTATTTGTGCAGTGCATCAAAGGCAGGCACTGGTCCTGCTGATGAAGTGCTCTACTGCTCCAGTGATGAGTGCAAATGTTCACAGAACTTGCAACCAATGTTTATCTTCTCAGAGGAACAACAACAACAACAGTGTTGTGCAGAGAGCCCTGGAAGCAAACAGCTAAACCCTCTTTAAATTTCTGACAGAAGTATAAATAGCTAAAGAATTGTTTCCAGGAGGTGTCTGACAATACTCCACTTGATTTCAGGAGAAGCTGTCCAGGTAATGCAAGATTAGGTGGTGCTGGATGGGCCATGCAGAGCCACAGGAGTAAAGCTTCTGCCACAGAGGGATGGTGGTGGTTGCCATAGAAATAGATATTTTCCTCTACCTTCGTCTGTCAATTATTGACAAAGGAATTTCTCCTGAAATCAGAATGTCAGTAAGATTTTGGACAGACAGAGCATCTGGTACAGAGTAGTTTGCATGATCTGGAAGTTGTGTGTCTCCCAAGTAATTGCTTCATACAGTGGCAGTTTGTTGTTTTGGAACAGCAAATGAATCCTGTTTGTTCCCATTGAATAAAGTTCAAGACTTATCCACACTCCACTGGGAAAAAGGAATAGTGGGACAGATTTCAGCAAACTCCATACATTGAATTGTGTGTACTGACTGACCTGCTTTCCTGAACTCATACAGGTTGTGGCTGCAGAATATTGTGCTGGAAGTTCAGGGATCTGAATCCTTGGAATAAAGCTACACCTCCATGTTTAGCTCAGCAGCCACTATTAGATGAGATACTGAGAACACTTTAGTGACAGATGGTATAAAACTCTGTCAGGCTGTAGTAGGCATCTACTGACATTTAACAGTACTTATGTTCATTAGTTCAGTTTAATGAAGCTAAAGTTGCATGCATAAAGTTACTTCCTTATCAAGGAATTCATAGTATATATTAGGAGTTGAAACAGCATTTGTAGCTTTTTTTGCTTGTGGTACTGATGATTTATTTACAGAAAAAGTCAGGTATAGATATTTTCTCTATTCCTTCACTCTTGGAATACAAATCTATGGTCTTTTCAGACTGAGGATGCCATTTTGTTTGTTTGTTTGTTTGCATAGCATTTTAGGCCTTAAATGTTTTTAAGTGCTTCTGTTTTGTGTCTATAATATCAATTATTCATTTTACTTTTATTCCTTCACTTTTTCCCCCCCCTTCTTCATGCAAAGAGGTTCTCAATCTTTCTGAGCCTTTGGAATTCATCCAAAGTTTTGGGGAGTTATTGTCTGTAAAAGCATTCATATGAGATCTGCAGTGGTCCAGCACAATCTATATTTAGCTAAACTGTTTTGCAACTGTTGATGGGGAAAGTATGCCAGGTATTCTGGAAATATTCGTGGTCCTGTGGAGTTGAAATTTTTCACCACAGAAGTTTAGCCTGGAAATGGCAGCATTTTTCTTGGACCCACTTTAGCATTAGAAAGAAGCTAAAAATGCCTAAAGGGTCATCAGCCAGGGCTTGATTTTCTTCTTAGAACTTTAACATTTCTTCTGTTTTTTTTTTTGAGGTGAGATTGCAAGATTCAGTCCTTTTTTTGCAGACTGTCACACAAGGCACGTTTCTCTTCTCCCTCCTCAAGTGGCTGAGTACAAAGTGCATAGGTGGAAGCAGGCTTGATTCCAAACTCAGTGCATTATGCAGCAGGGCAAGTGTGCCACATTCCTGCTTCTGGCATAGGAAGAAGCCTGGGATGTTGTAATGGGAGCTACTTTATGCACTTCTCTCCCCAGCCCTGGTTTTGATGAAACCAGGGCTGGGGAGAGAAGTGCAGTTGAGGACACTGAAGCAATACATAACCCAGGATGCAGAAATCCCTAGAACATCTCTCTGTCCAAGCAGCACTGAGACTCTGCCTCTTGATGGGAGCCTTTGTGGTTGGTGGTGTACTTCCAAAAATTGAGTAACCATTTAAAAATGAGAATCTGCTTCTGATTTCAGTGGGTCTAGGAATACTGCACCCTGGTAAAACGAAGAAAAAAAAAAGCTCTTCTAGTGTGTGTTTTATATGGCCTCCACTTCATACTGCTTCTTCTATTTTTATATTTATATGACAGCTCAAGTGTAGTGAGGAATGAGATTGGCTGACAGCCTCTGAGAGCTCCTAAAGGTTATACTTTTGCTTGGATTGTCTAGAAAACTATTTGGTTTCATGGATGGTGACGGCAAATCTGAGTAATAGATTCTGACCCCTTCAAAAATGTTATTTGAAGGGCATAATAGCTAGTGTTGCCTTGAGGATCTGGAATGGTTGGAGAGGTTCTTAAAACAGTCTAAAGGATTAGAAAGTCAAAGCCAGGACTGTCTTGGAAGCCAGAGATTTTCTAATTTAGGGCAGTTTCCTCCTGATGTAACAGAATGGCCGAAGGCACTAAGTTAGGGTTTTCAACATGAACAACACCTGCAAATTGCAAATTCATGTCTGCTCTTAACAACCCACCTGGGAATGCTGCTGCACACATTAGTTGTTCTCTGCTTGGTTCTGCACAGCTCTCTGGAAAGGTTTTAACTGAGGAAAACTGCCAGCTGATACACTAAAGTGTTTCAATGCCCTGGCACAGGGTTCTGAAAGCAATATCTAATGTTATATAACAATGTAGGCTTTCAGCCTTTCTGAAAACTTCTAACCTTTAAGATCCTCCAGTAATCTCTTTAAAATGCCAATTGCCAGAGGACAGGTAGAGTGAGTGCTGTAGGAACTAAGCCATAAAACATATTGTAAATCTTGTTTCAGGACCCTTCCCATTTTTATTAAAATGGAAAAATAATTTAAATGGAAACTATCATTCCTCCAGTGCCAGAAGTGGGCCACAGAGAGATTTAGTGGAGTAACTTTGAGATGTTTGGTCTGTGATTGAACAAAAATCCCTTTAAAAAAGGTTTTTCTCTCTTTTATTTAGCCTCAACACAATGGAATATCTCCTCGAATGTTCAAGGCTTTTATAAGTAAAGGCCACCCAGAATTTTCTTCTAATAGACAACAAGACGCACAGGAATTTTTCCTACATCTTATAAATCTAGTAGAGGTGAGAAAATCTGAATTGCTGCTTCTTTTTCTGGTTATATTAGACAATGAAGGCAAAACTATTATGTGAGTGGCTTGTTTTATAGTTATATTTTTAGCCTTAGATATGTAGAAGGTGGGACTAATTAAAGTGTATTTTGTTTTAGAAATGTTTGCTTCCTTTATTCTTCCTCTTCTTTACTTCAGACTCTTGCATGGCCATGAGCAGTGATGCTGCTAACAAATATGAAGAAGTCTAGCATCAGTTTACAGGCTATAAGATTCATAATCATATGTGACCTTTTAAATTGCTGTTCCTGTTTACCATATTGAAGTCTGTCATGGAATATTAATGAATCGGATATTATTATGATTATTATTGTTATTGTTCCAAATTCATATAATTGTTGGGAGCAAATTAATTACCCTGTCCAGCTGTTTTACAGATCCCAGCTGTATGTTATTGAATCATGGGAGGAAGGATTCCCCCACTGAAAGCAGAGTGGCTGTTTGTCAGTTGAATATTTCAGTATAAAGCTTTATTTCCAACAAGCTCCGGCTCAGTGCTATGTGTAAAGGAATCATACTGTGAATTTTAATGCTGTCTTTCTGAAAAGGAATTTATAAATACATGCAGTTTTGCTGTAAAGCATTTCTTGTCTACCCTTCCTCCTTCGTTTTCCTATTTTCCCCAAGAATCGAGGCTATTTATTCATGTGTTCAGTCTCTAGATGAAGTTACTCACATTTGTATGCATAATGTTCCACATCCCTAAATGCGTGTACTGATTATAGGGTGGTTAGAAGAGACTTTTCTGTTTCTTGCCTGATAACAGACATTAACATGAACAACAAAGAGGAGGTATATTATTTGCATGACATTCCCATCTGGATAATGAACTACAAGTTGCTTGTTCTGTTTCGGTGCATATTCAGAGTGGTAGGAGCAATTCTATTTGCTGAGAGGATGCTTCATGTTATTTATCTGAGCTTTCTCTCTTTACTGTAACTTGCCAGCTTCCTACCTTCTGCTCACCTTGACTCAGTCAGGTTTTGGGGTGCATACTCTGCAAGCTCCTGTGTGTAGAGAGATGCTGCTGTGGGTGCAGAGATTGTGGATTCCAGTGCTTTTCTCTGTAGGTGCCCGAGCTCTGCATTCAATCCAGTGCAAGCCAAGCCGCCAGATCAATGTCTTTGTGCTTGCCTTAAAACACCTAGCAGCCTTTGGGTTTTCTGGTCAGTTTGATGATCTCCACAGAAGTGATTTGGTGCAATATTCCTTCCAGAGGAACCCTGTGGGCTCGGAAAACCCCAGCGACGTTTTCCGGTTCCTGGTGGAGGAGCGCACGCAGTGCTGCCAGTCCAGGAAGGTGCGCTACACAGAGAGGGTGGACTACATCATGCAGCTACCTGTGGCCATGGAGGCAGCAACTAACAAAGGTAAAGGACAAAACTGCTCTGTCTGACCCAGGGATGTGCCACACTGTGCCCAGAGACCCCCATCAGTGCTGGATCTCCTTTGTCCTGGACAGAGAAACAGTTTGTGAAAACTTCTCCGTTATAAAAAAGGAACCAAATATACTAATGAATATCTTTTAAAAACACACACTCACAAGAAAATCCCAGACCAAAACAGCCAAAAACTCAAATCTGCTTTCTGTTCTTTAGCAGCAGATTATAAAATCTAGTATGATAATAGAGAACAGGGGTATAAGGTAGTTTGTCATCTATAAATCTAAAATACACAATTTGGATGTTCTGGGCATTAGAGGAGGAGGGAAGGAGAATGAAGTGTTGGATGTTGATTTTATAAGCAGGAGTGTTTTTTCTCATGCCTATGAAAAACACCCTTGTTTTTAAAGCAGAAAATGGCTGAGGAGGCTTGAAGACCCGAGAGCAGGAGAGAGGCACTGACAAGTTGTGGTTGCATCTGCAGTCAGTGGTGAAGAGCCTTGCAGAATAACATAATAAGTGTATGCTTGAGGTAGAAGTGAAGGGGACATCACACAAACGTGAAGGGAGATGTCCCTCTGATTTCCTACATAATCTGAACATTTAAAATATTTTAAAACCAGAAGGTTCTACTTAGATTATTTGATGAGATCCTATGAAATACCACAAGGCAGAGAATTCTACTTACTTTTTACCTAGCCTACAACTCCTTGCACTGGACAAGAAGTTTAGGAGAACTTTGCATTCTTTGTTCATCAGTTTCAGTGATGACTCTGTTGCTTATTAAAGAACATGTTATTTCCAGGTAATGACTCAGGAGACAGATTAGTTTGTGAATTTACCATATGGTACTGCTCAACTTACCAGTGTCAAGACTTTTTCTAGATCATGCATAATCCTGGCCTGTCTAAAAATTCAGATGACACAGATAGGCAGCAATAACTTTCCAACTCAGATTGAGCTCTGATAAAGTGGGTGTGTGGTGTTAATGTTCCCACAGGATTTTGGCTGTCATGGCAAAGTTTTCATTGCCTGTGTCCTGGTATTTCCAATTCTGTGTTTTCACCATGAACAGAAACCTTAGAGATGTGACTGTAAGTGTAGCTCCTGACCCCAATTTTTGACAGACAAAAAGACTTGATGTCTAGTTAAAAGCATTTAAAACTTTTATTGCTAAGTAGGTTTTTGCGTTTCTAAAACTTGCAAAAAAAAAAGCCTGATGAGGAACACATAACCATGACAATGTTCATTAGCTTCTAGTGTTGTGTGTATTTCTCAGATGAATTAATTGCCTATGAATTGAAGAGGCGAGAAGCAGAAGCTGCAAGGAGACCTCTGCCAGAGCTGGTCCGTGCCAAGATCCCATTTAGTGCATGTCTGCAGGCCTTTTCTGAACCAAGCAACGTGGAGGATTTCTGGAGCAGTGCCCTTCAAGCAAAATCTGCAGGAGTTAAGTAAGTGTGTGTCTGGCTGCCTGTTAAAAACTGTGCCCTGTGCTTATCTTGCCACCTGGACATGGTGCAGAGAGAACCACACAGATGCACAGTGAGCTCTGGCCTCACATTAGTGTTGGGGCTCGTCAATGTGATGTGCAGATCGAGCCTTGCAAGAGCTGTGATGATGAACTGAGCAGGAAGTTAATTGTTCTCAGTGGTCAGACTCCCAAGAGGTGATGCAGTCTGGTTGTTGAGAGCTTGAACTTTAAATGCTTGTAGGGTGGATCCTTTGTATCCACCATCAATAGCTCATCTCAGTGAGCATGAGGTGCTGAGGTCTGTGCTGTTGGGGATTCTGTTCCTGCTTTCAATGAATTGTGTTTCTTGTCCTTCCCAGGACTTCCCGTTTTGCTTCCTTTCCTGAGTACTTAGTGGTGCAGATAAAGAAATTCACCTTTGGCCTTGACTGGATACCCAAAAAGCTTGGTATGTGCTTGTTTTATTTACCTTTCTATCCCAGATAGATGTTAAATAAGATGTTCATGCTATAGTGAGGACCTGACTCAAGTCTTAAGTTTGTATTGTGAAGATCCTAATTGAATTTTCTTTTCTTTTACAACAAATTTAACCAATCCATCAGGTCTGTGGAGTTAAAACAGTTTCATGTGATCTGAGCTAGTTAAATTGTGCTTTGGAATTCCAAATTTCTCAAAGAACTATTTTCAGAAGAGGAATCCTAGCTGTTCCTGTACCTTGAGTACCAGAGTCCCCTCTCTGAAGGGGTAGGTTGCACCATGAGGTCGTTTTGCTGGCTGCAGAAGCTTAGCCCATTTCTCTGCTCTTGTAGATGTTTCTATAGACATGCCAGATTTCCTGGATATCAGTCACCTTCGGGCCAGGGGGCTCCAGCCAGGAGAAGAGGAGCTCCCAGACATTGCTCCTCCTATTGTCATTCCTGATGACCCAAAAGGTATTTACTGTCCTATTCTCCTCCGTATTCCCCTTTCCTTCCAGCACACAGGGATTCTCTTTAATCATCACCATTTGGAACTATGAACAAAACCTCAGCTCTGACCTTCTGTAGCTGAAGACTGTTACAACACCCCACAGCCTTTTTGCCTCCCTACTGGGACAACCCTCGTTCTTCCAGCTTTTCTGTTTTGGGGATTTATAGATTTATTTATTTATTTATTTATTTATTATTTATAGATTATTTATTTATTATTTATAGATTATAGAATCACAGAGTGTTTTGGGCTGGAAGGGAACTTAAAGATCATCTAGTTCCAACCCCCCTGCCATGGGCAGGGACAGCTTTCCCTAGAAGGTTGATGATTTCCCTAGATAATTGATGTTGCTGTTCTTGACTCTCTCCAGAGAACCTTCAGTGCATGTCCTGTAGTAAAGTCACTGTGCACTTCCCAGCTCCAGAACAGTACAACAATACTTAATACACACAGGACTACAGTTTAGGAGAACAGCTTTCCGGGCATAGACTAAAACTCTAAATTTTATTCATTTTAAAAATACAAGAATTGTTAGGCCCTAGGAGCTGTGCCTGCATGCACAATCCTCTTCTCTGGATGTACTTGTGCTACACAGCCCATTAAAAACGTTCTGTCTCAAGAAGAATGGCAAACAGCTGACTATAAGGTTTGTGGAGCAGAAAGAAAGAGAAGTGATTAAAATGCTATCCTTTTTTTTTTCTTAAGCACTGTTTCTTTTATGCTAAAGTTGAGAAACAAGAACATTAAATATCCTCCTTCTTTATTTTCTGGGTTTCCCTGGAGAGTAAAATGGTTTATAGCAAGTAAAATCATGTTTTTATGGTGTGACCTTCAACCCAGGTGGTTGCATTTTCCCTCAGATGACTCAGTATTTAACACAAAGCCAGTAATGCAACTGCTCTCATGACACAAGTGCCCCATTTGCTTGGATATTTATAATAATGGTGGCATAATACCATGCTGTATGTATGTGAAAGAAAGCTAGTACCTGATATTGTGTGCAGAGCAAGGATATGACAAACTTCAATTCTCTAAAGGTTTTAATTCCACCCCTTATCTATGTGAGTTCCTCACAAAGGCCTGTACCTTCCTTACCCTCTTCCTGAATGGGCTGACCTAGTTTTAGTGTAAATGTGTGGGTGACGGTACTTCATTTTTAAGATTCTTGCTTAGATCAGCCATCAACTTTATTTCTTACTGGTGTATAATATCAGTGACACTTTGCTCTGAACTGAGTTAGAGAAATATCCCTGCTCTAATTCATGGCAAAACATCAGGGAAGTAAGGATGAAACTGCCCTGTCTCCATGAGGTCAACTATTTCTATGAGTTTAAAAATATGGAATTGTTTTACCCATATAGGTCTACTTAGCCTTCATATAAGTCCTTTTCCCTGTTTCTTTCCCCATTGTTAATTTTCAGATCGCATGATGAACCATTTCATGGAGTGTACGTATCTCACTTTTCTACTGCTTCAAAAATTGTTATGCCTTTGCTCAGCTAATAGCTTCTCTCTCCTCACAGAGATGCACGAAGCCTTGCCCTGCATGCTTCTAAATAAAAGCTGATTTCTGTGCTTGTTCAGTTTTTACCTCCATGTGTGCAGGACTCTCTGAGAGTTACTACAGCCAGAATATCAGCTGCTCCTCTGCCTGCTGCTCCTCAGGAGGATCTGGCAGTTCTGGGGGTCACAGTCTGGCTCCCTCTGCACTCATCTCACATTAAGCTGTCTGGCCCTGTCATCCAGAGGCTGCCAGACCTGGCAGCTGTTATTTCTCTAACCTGCAAGATCCTGTCTTTGAGAGGTGCTTGGCTTTGGCTGCCATCTCTAGCTGAACTCAGCACCTGACTTCCTCCCCCCTTGAAATTCAGGGCTGAGGTATTGTAAAATAAATAAAAGTCCTGTAGGAATTCATCAAGATTTAATGATCTATGGGGATCCCTACTGAGACAAAAGATTATCACTAAGTCCATAACAAATACTGTGATGCTTTGTACAAGGCTATTTTCTGATGGCTGTGGGTTTATTGAAGTACTAAACCAAATCTGAGCCATATGCATTGTAAAATATGGCACCGTAACAATAAGAAATACTCTACAATGAATGAAATTAGACTTTTATGTTTTAGAAGGTCCTTTCTTGTAGCCCTAGATATTGATGAGTCTTCAGTCATGCAGCTGGCAGAGATGGGCTTTCCTTTGGAGGCGTGTCGGAAAGCTGTGTACTATACAGGCAACCTGGGTGCTGAAGTTGCTTTCAACTGGATCATTGCACACATGGAAGAACCAGGTCAGTGACTGGAGGTTGTAAGTTAAACTCAGCTCCTGGTTGTGGATTTTGGCAGTCAGTAGAAATTTTATAATGTGTGACAGAGAAACAACGGCCCCCCTTCCCCACCTGGGAAACCTGGAGGTGTGAGTGAATTTTCCTAAGCTGCTCCTGGGATGTGCAGATCTTGACCATTATGTGGTATCCTCTGCCTAGAAGAAGACAGCAAACTAAGCTACACCAGAAGTCCTGTCCTCACCACTGGTGTGGGCCAGCTCTGTTTCCACCCTTTGGCTAGGTCCGTGCTGCTAAGGGGGAAGCTGACTTGTGACCAAGTGTAAGTACAAAGAATCCTGTGGTCTGGATGCTTTTCTTCCATATCAGCCTTCTCTAGCTCAGGCTAGAGCATTCATGCCACACTTGGGCTGTCTGGTGATGGACAGGGCTGCTAGATGTTCTCCACTTCTTGTGTTTCATCCATGCAAGGTTGGAACTCATGATTCAGCACTGAGTGCATCTGAGTACTCCCTTGCCAGGAAACTCCAGATTTGGTTGAGTTCACGCTTCACCATGAGCTTTTGTGTTGCTTGTGTAAATGGGGAATGAGTTTCACTTGGGCTTAGCAGACATTTTCAGATATGGGGTCAGTTCATTTTACATCTATGCACTGGGTTGTCTATGATCCTGATGCCATCATTGCTTCCATACCAATCTTTGCTGCTTTCCTCCAGTTGTTCCACTTCTGCAATGTGCTGAGTTATTCCAGTCTGCTCACTATGAGCATGTGCACCTAGATATTTTGTAATGTGCACATTCATTTTGTTGTTTTTAAGGCTTCCTACACATGTAAGTCTGAATTTAGATGCCAGTGAAATTAATTTACATTGATTTCAGGACTGCTTTTAAGGTCCTGTGTGTTGTTTGTTTGTGTTTATTGTTGACCTTCCAGTTAAGTGAGGCAAAAGAAGGAACTGATGGATGTTTGTTTGTTCCAGACTTCGCCGAGCCATTGGTCATACCTGCGTTTGGAGAAGTTGCTTCCAGTGGGGCAGCTGCTTTAGGAGCTGTAGGGTTAGATAACCAGCCTCCTGAAGAGATGGTTGCAATTATCATTTCCATGGGATTCCAAAGGAATCTAGCGATTCAGGCACTGAAGGCAACAGTGAGTTTATGGGTTATTGGTACCACTGGGGTTTTGTTTCATGTTCTTTATGCATGTGCATGCTCAGATGCCTTTGAAATGTCTACAAAAATCAGTTAGTGGATGATGACCCTGGAACTATCCTGACAAAGTGTGGGATGCCTGATTTCTCTGGCTTTGTATGTTTCACTGGAATGGTAAAGTGTGGATGGCAGTGAGGAAAACTTACCTGCTTTTAATACCTGTTGAAAAATAACCTGGATGCTTGGAGACTGTGTGTCTTCAAGATAAGAACCTGGGGCAGTGGGTCTTATTTGTGGGATTATTTCTTTTCCATATACCAAGCTTTTGCAGAGTGCTTGCTGAATACTATTTTCCAGGGAGGTAGAGGTTATACAATTTTTAAGTGCTGTAAGCATGATCCTTACTCTGTTCAAAGGCTGATGAGTGGCAGCATGATGTTAGAGAGTGTATTAAAGACTGCTCTTTTGATTGTTTGACTGGCAGAGCAATAACTTGGAGCGTGCACTGGAGTGGATCTTCAGCCACCCTGACCCTGAGGAGGAAAGTGACCCTTCTTTGGACACCGTGGATATGGAGAACAATGCTAATGCCAATATCCTGGCAGAGACAGGGTCAGAGGGACCCAGGATCAAAGATGGCCCTGGAAGTAAGTTCTGCTTCACCTTAGACCTGGCTGTCATTTTGTTGTGTCACACCCACCTCGTTCATAGAGCTCCTTCCTGTTTTGAAAGCAGTTATTGTGGGTGTTTTTGGACTCAATCCAGACAGTTTACTTCCAGTCTTGTTTCTGGGGCTGGATCCAGCTCTGTGGGCTGCTGAGTTCCGTGGGCTGTGTTTGCTCAGAAAACTCTCTCCTTGGACTCACTGAATAACTCAAGCCCAAAGGTTTTTGCTACCAGAGCACACAAATCTCTCCTGGCCTAAGTTTACTTTTTGTTCTGTTGCTATTAGATAAGGAAAAGCTAGAATGTTTAAATTTAAATGCAGAGGCTGAGCATCCTAAAGACAACACTGCTGTTACAGACCACCCAAGTTTCTGTCCTCCTGTGGTCTGCTGGGCGATTTGATAATCCCTCCAACCGAGTCCCTTATTCACAATACCACAGGTATAGTTGGTGTCCTGCATGTTTTGTTTTCTTTTGGCTGAGTTTCTCTGTCATAGTTCTGCTAAATAAACCACAAGGTGGGGCTAATGTACAACAGGCAAAGTTGAGAAGAATCTCCTGGAGGTGTCACAGTGGAGTACAAAAGCCCAGTGGTGGTGCTAAGGATGTCACAGAAAATTTTTTGAAGGGACTTTAGTGATCAGTTCTAGTAACTGTTCTAAACTTCTACCTCTGATCTTGAATGTAAAGGTCCTAGGAAAAAACCAAAATACCAGACAATTTGATTTTTGTGTCTGTGGTTGCTACTGTTATATTAACATTATAAATATCAACCTTAAGTCTTTCGGAGACATGGGAAACATTGATTATCACAAGGTTAAAAAAAACTAACCCGAACTTGGAATAATTATTTTTTGAGGTACTTAGCCTTTATAGACTGAGACCCTTTACTGAATGCCTGAAATCCTGATAACCAACATGATTCTGTAAAATGGCTCCAGAAAGCCCTCTCCAGTAAAATCCAGGACCATGTCTTTATGCAATATCCTGAAAGAATGTACCCTTTTACTTTTAGTGGTAATTCAGGTGAATGGCATGACTGGGTGGGGATCAAGAACTAGCACTGAGTTCTTCAGAGATTTTAAGCATAAAAATTGTCCTTGTTTTAAAGGAAGAATTTTCTTTCCTGTCCTCTCTTCTATGGGCTGCTGAAATACAAACTTTTGATTTTTTGATTTATAGGAGATCTGTGATCACACATATAGACATAGCTAATTTGTGTGCAGAATGAACTCCCTGTTTGGCACTTTCTGTGGTTCTCTCTGTGAACTAGGAATGAATCTACTGTTTTCTTTCCTAGTAGAGGCTGTGATCACAGCCCTGCTGTATGTGCACAGGTCTCTGTGGGTTTGATTTGGATTGGTTTGATGTTTGACAGTGAATCTGAGCCACTAGTTGAGTTGGGAACATGCTGCAGTGTTAACAGAAACTGAGTTTGGGGATGCAGAGTCTGAATTAGGATTCTCCAGTATTAGAAAGAACATTTCCCCTGGAGTCATATTGCAGTGGTAGCAGAAAAAGACTTAGGGTGCAATTTCTATTTCTTAAAACAGGGTATGAGCTGTTTGGGTTCATCAGCCACATGGGAACATCCACAATGAGCGGCCACTACGTTTGTCACCTCAGAAAGGAAGGAAGGTGAGTGCAGCTGGGAGAGACACATGGGTTGAGCAAATGTTTGGTTTGAAGCATCTGTACAGAGCAGGGCGTGCTCATGGCAGACAACACAGGCTGTTACCATCTGTAGGTTTCCCACCAAAAAAATGAAAATTGTCACAGATGTGACACTGAAGTCTGTGGTGAAATGTACCGTTGGCTCTCCTGTTCTGCCATTCCAAATCTCTGTTCAATTTGGGGCATTGGTTCTGTATCTGGCTTAGTTTATCTGAGTCCTCCCCAACTTCTTTTTGTTGCTCATCATTAGGAACCCATAGAGCCATGGGCTGCTGCTGCTGTTGCTGGTACTGTGATGGTGATCATGGCTGGGATTTTGATATGCTCCCATTGTTTGACATTGGGAATCCCTGATTTTCCTTCATTTGAGCTGTAAATACACGTCTCTGCACATCCCTCCTTTTCAATTCCTGACTCTGCCAGCTGGTTTGGCCATTTCTCTGGTCCTTTGTTCTCATTGCAATGCCTAATTTTAGATTTTAAACTCCTTGAGGTTTGGGTCTGAGAAGTCCCTGGTAAACCTGTGGTGGTTTTTATACTCATGGAATGTAATCAATCTTGTTTTCCTTTCAGATGGGTGATCTACAACGACCTTAGAGTCTGTGCCTCAGAACGACCTCCCAAAGACCTGGGCTACATTTATTTCTACCACAGGATACCAAGTTAGGCCTCAAATCTATCACCTGGCCTTAAGAAGCCATAAGCCTTTTTAACATGCCCAAAAAAAAGAGCGTACAATAAAAACCTAAAACCAACAAAAGACCCCTTAACCCTTGGACTGCCAAAAAGCAAAGGAAAACATGGGATGTTTATAGTGTATTTAAAACCAATCCTTTGATGCCGCCTTAAGTGTTAGACGGAAGATTTCTATTAGGTGCTGTATAGAACATTGTTTTAAATTTATACACCTTACAGACCATGTGGATTTCTGGTGGAGTTTGCAGCTAGTGTGTGGAGAATATGGAAGCTTCAGTGTTGAGCAAGGACAGTTCAGCCCAGCTCCTGCCTGTCCTGTCCCTGCGTCCTTTGAAGACCACAAACAGATGTTTGTGTCTTTGGTGGCTGGGAGCCTGTGTTTTCATCCAGAGTCCAGATCATGTAGAGAAATCACTTGAAGGAAGGGGGTTTGTGGCTGTTCTTCAAAGCAGAATGTCTTATTTCAGAGATTATTTTCAGTGCAGTGAGAAAAGTCAACTTAAGTTATATCTGTTGGAATTCAGTGGTACAGGATCTTGATTTGACTTTTCCATGCATAAGCCTAAGAGACTAATGGAGACAGGAGCAATCTCCTGTCAGTGCCCTGTACATTTTTTGCCAAAGAGGAATTTTATTTTTGCAGACATAGGTTTCCTCATCTTCACTTGAATGTTCATTTTGTAAGGTCTTCCAACAGATTCAGGATTACAGATGGCTAAAAGCAGCAGACTTTCTGACTATGAAATTAATTACACACCCTCAGGAAAGGCAAGGCTGTTATTTAAATTTTGTTTTCTTACGGAGGAGGTAAAGAAGGGTTTAATGTCCCTTATATTTATGTCAGGGAAATTTGTATCTAGACCACTCATATTCCATCTGAAATCAAATCCCTGACAAAGTACTTGCAGTGCAATCCTGCTTTCTGCTAAAGATTTCTTAGACATCGACTTTCACATCTGAGTGTGGGAAATTGCTTAGTCAGTTTGCTGATTTATGGATTTACCCCTCTCTCCCTCCCTTATAAACCCAAAACAACAACAACCAACAAGAACAAAAAACAACAACAACAAAAAATGCTGTTGAACTGATATTTTTGGTTTTTTTAAACTTTCAAATGCATCAATAACCTGATCTCTTCAACAGGCACCTTCTAAAAGGGGGTTGATATCTCTGGCAGGGATGATGGGGTGGGTAGTCAGGGGCTGGCCTTTCTGTCTTTTTTTCTCTTTTTGTGTTATTTAAGTGTTTTTCACAGGTGAGAATTCATATGTGGGTTTTAAAATTATATTTGTAAACACTCATTCTAGAAAAATTACAATGGTGAGTGCAAAATCTTTCATGATTTTGAAAAAATAAGAAACCCAAAGGTTCACAGTGTTGGACACTGCTTAGAGGCTGTTGCTGGAGTTGCCTTGTACAATGTTACCAAGCCCTCAAAATAAATTGCAGCAGTCAAAAAAAATTCCTTTTTTGCAGATTGCAAGAGAGCCAGAGAGATGTCATTACATTTTCTCTGCAGTTAGTGCCTGCAAGTTTTAATAGCAAAATTCAGGCAGCTACACACTATAGAAGAGAACCCAAATCAAACATATGGTTATGAGAAGGGCATTTTTGCAGTGTCTCGGGGAAAATAATTCTCCCTCTGGTCATAAAGCCTCACAGAGAGCCAAAAAAACAGTGTTGGTATTTTATTCAGGTTTTGATCTTAAGAGATTGAGAGAGAAATTCCAGTGCAATAATTCTGTAAAGTGTAAAGGTGTCTAATTGCTGGGAAAGCTGCCTGCACTTAGAGCTGTTATGGACACATTAGTGCAGTGTCCTGGCACATTAATGAATGGCCCCTGTGAGATTCAGCTGCCTTGTGCTTGTTGAGCCACCAGTTCTGGAGGAAATAAAAGCTGCCAGTAATTTCTTTCCTTCTTCCAGATTTTGGATATTTGAGGACTTCACCAGAAAGTGACAGGTTTGAAAATGGGATCAGCAAATTATGCAGTGATACATCTTCTATTTAAAGTGAAAGAGCAAAACTTCTGTATATCTGTGTGGTTTATTTCATTCTGGCAGTAAAAAAGGAGAAAAGGCCTTTTTTCTCTCCCTTCCTTTAATTTTTAGAGTTTTTTTGTGTTTTTTTTTTAATTCCCATGTATATTCCAAGGAAGTTCAACACAGCAGCTTCCCTCTTGCCTTGTGAACTTAAAGGGCTATTTAGAAAACACCAAGATCTGCTGCCTTTTTATTTAGAAATAAATTTATTTAGAAATGTTGGCTAAATAAAGGGCAGCTGAATAAAACTCCCATGTTCATTGCCCAGCTGGAACCGTGGCTGGTCTTGTAGGATCAAGGATGGAGCTGGAATCTTGCAAACTGTTTGGTGCATCCCAGAACTGTGATGGCTGTGGCACTGCCTGGTCTCAGGAGGCACATTTGAAGGGTGATAAACTAGAAATGGTGTTTGGAAGGGGAGGGCCCTTGGCTGGTTGTGGGAAATGAATTGGAGCAGCTCAGATCCTGGAGTTCTTCTCAGTTCATCATTTTTGTGTTTTGCCTGCCCAAACCAAAGTTAGTCAGGAGTGCAGGGAGCAGTTCAGGGGAAAGGATTGCAGGTTTTCTAAAATGTAGCACTTAAAAATATGTTAGAAGTTCTTCAGTCAGGTGCTTGAGGAATTACTTTATTCTCTCCCAAAACAGTGGCCTCCCTCCTTTGCTCAAGTGGCTGGTTAAGTCGTCTCCCTTTTGTGATGGGTTTTGTGTGAAGAAGAACATCATGAACCTGGAGGAGCAGGATGTAAACTCCTGACTCCTCAGCCTGATGGGGGGCTGAAGAGTTTTGGTGGGCTTGGGGTTTTTTTTAAACTCCAGCATTGCAGAAGCCCCACTCAAACAGACTGGTCTGCCAGGGTGTGCCTGCTGAAGTCTGACTGTGCTGAATTGTTCCACGGGCACAACCTGGACACTCTCCCTGTGTCAAGTGCTGGAGGAGCTGCTGGGGGCTCAGAGAGCTGGGAGCTTCTTGGCCAAAAAAAAATGGAGGAAGAAAAATCACTGTGAGCTGTTTGAGACAATCTACCCTGAGAATCATGGCAAGCCAGGACCTGGCAGTAAATAAAGCTCTTATTTCTCAGAATTATTTTTACTTTTTTGTATGATACATTTAGGTTAGGAGATAGGAAGGAAGAAAAAACTCAATAACTTTTTCTTGATTTCCTCTTCTCTCATTCCTAGCAGCATGCTGGATCCACAGACTCCTCATTCTGAGTCACAATCTTCAGTCTCCAAAATACATGTAGACACAAACTCCTATTTAATCTGCCTAGCTAAAATATCATTAGGATAAAAATTAATTTATTCAGAGCTGTGTTTTTAAAACAAGTGTAGATGTTTCTGAACTCCAATCACTTGTAACTCTACTGGGTTCAGTGCCATTACCTCTGACTGACTTTGGTATAAGTGAAACCAACATCAGCCCAGTTCTTTGATTCAGGCAGCCTCCACCTGATCACAGCACACATTCAGAATGTGGATGCATCCAGAACTCTCCAATTGATTCCTTTTGTTCTCCAGCCTGGCAGCAGCCATTTTTATCCTCTTTGCTGTTTTCATGCATTGGAAGTCTATGCAAAATATGTAACTGGACATTTTATTGTTTTCCCTGTCTCCCTTCCTACCATAATGGCTGAGACTGGTGTCTGATTTCTACTCACTCTTCAGTGGTTTTACTGTTGTATCCTGGAAGTGTCTGTCCTGGTTTACTTTGCACCATTCAGAGTTGTTTGCTTGAAGCACTGTTAACTTTCTGGAGAGTATTTGTCTGAGATGAGAAAGGCTGTGAATGATATTGTTGCAACTGTTTTAAATTAAAAAAGAAATATTCTCACATCTGGTGACTGTGTGGATTCTTGCTTCTTTATTCCTGTCTGAACTGAAGAGGAATAGACAGAATGTGTTTTGATGCTGCCCCTCACTCTTTGTGGTCACATTTGGTATTTTAGTTAAAAAAACCCTGCATAGGGAACAGAGAGGTTTGTGAGAGTCTTGATTTCCTGTGACTCCTGGCATTTCTGTGTATTTAAAAAAAAAAAAAAAAAAAGTAAAATCTCCATACCTTGAGTGGATAAACAACATGGGAAAAAAGAAAAAAAATAGATATAGATATATTTAAAATAGGTTTTAAGTTATATTGGTTTGTTTTTAACTTTTAGGCCTGTTGATGTTCTTTGAGCACAAGAGTTGGCAATATGTGGAATAGTGCTGTCATTTCACCCCAAATTTCTGCTTTATTTGTCTGTAATTCCTCATACTCAGAAATTTCCTCTGCTGCTCAGTAAAGGAAAAGTCTGTTTCCCCCACGTTCTATGTATGGACTTCACATAGAAATGTGACTTTTGGGACTCTGGTAGATGCAAAGAAGACTGAGGGGTGACAACTTTTTATAGGATCACGGGACCAGCAGCTGGAGGAGAGCTAAGAGGTAAATCTGCTGAGCTCAGTGACACTTCTAGACATAGAAGCAGGGGACATGTGACATGTTGAGTGATAAGAAATGTAGAGATGGTTGAGCTTCTGAAGTCTAAATTTAATTAACGGTCTTTGGTTGTGGTTTCTCTTGTATCACAGATGTCCTTTGTGACCGTGGCAACTCAAGCCACGCTGTTCACACCCCTTGTGGCAACTGGAAGAGGTGGGAGAGTGACTCCCTGTACAAACCAACCAGTTCTGTTCAGAACTTCCAGGAATTTCCTGTCTAGGATTTGTGCCTGCTTGCTTTTGCAGACTGTGGGAGGCAGCACTGGATAAGTGACAAGTTACCACCCTCTGCTCCCCCTCACTGAGGTGGGAAGGAGCACCTTTGTGACCCTCAGGTGTCCTACAAGCTTAACCTGGAGAAGGGCAGCACTGACAGCCGTGGTGGAAAACAGATGCTATAAAATTATTAAAAACAGTTACTGCATGACTGACAGTTGTTTGGAGTGGGTGATTATGTTTTCAGCTGTTTGGAGTGGGTGATTATGTTTTCAGCTGTCTTTAGCAGTGATTTCTGAGCAGTTTTGTATGTGGATTTGGTACTAACACTTTTCTCCCACTGCCTTTGGCTTTAGGACAACAGTGCTGTGTTCCTGATTTGGGTTCCCTATGGAGCACACATCCAAAGGATTTTCCTGCTGCTGCTTGGTCAGTGGATTTGAGCAGAAAGTACCAAACTAGCCTTAACATCTCTCAGAACACACAACAGTGTCAACAGCCCACTGTTAATTTCATCCTAACCCAGGGGTTAGTGTGGTTTTTGTGTTCCCTTTTGTTCCTTGGTGGAAAGTTCTGGTCAAAGCCATAAGTTTTAACCAGTTGGTTTTTCTGACAGAGCTTTCCTCCTGCATGGCTGTGCCTTCTGTTTGTTTTTCTGGATCAGCTCCATGTCCATAGAGAGAGTCCTGCCTTTTGCACAGCCCTGTGCTGTCACTGTCACAGCCCCTTGTTGGCTGTCAGCTCTTCTGTCCACTGCAGCACACAGGAATTTTTATCCCTCATGGCTCTGCTTATGTTGGTGTCTCACAGCAAAAACACAGAGTGGGAATGACACCATCCTTTGTCAGCGCTTTCACTTTCATCCCATGAAAGAACTGAAAAATGCTGAGAGCCAACTCCTATGGTGGGATATGGGAAATTGCTTTAGTGACTTCAGTCACTGCATGCTGGCTTTGTTTTCCATAATGGTTGGTTTGTGATATCATTACTTCTGTTTTAATTATTGCACGGTCTTCAGGAAAAATTCTTATCTCCTTTTTTTCCCATTTTCCTCATATGGGCTTTGTGTGCAGAACCCTCTGGGCCAGGCCTCAGCTGGTATAAATTTCAGTATCATTGATCAACATGTCAAAATAAAAATCAATTCTAAAAATAACTCTGCCTCAGAGAAAAAATGAATTTAGGAAAAAGAGAACAAAAGCATCTTCTGGACTTAATTTTTAAGCAGAGAGGCATGTTCTCTTGGTAAACAATAGGATAGAATACCTCACTGAAAAATCTTTTCAGTTGGAGACTTGGATCACTCCTTTCAGTTTAAGTCATTGAAGTCAAGACCCTTTTCAAATTGAAAAGATATTTTTGAAAGATTTGAAGCCACAGACAAAGTTTATTTTTAAAACATATTTAAAAATTACACAGTTATAAATACAGGTAAATAAATACAATTTAATATGTGGAAAAGAACCCAAGGAAGGCATGCTTCCATTACAGTACAAAAATACTACATTAAGTGTGGTGCTCTGCAAATAGTCATCTATGACCTTAATAAATTGAACACATCCAGTATGCACATCATTCATTTTTTGAGGAAATAGATTATTTTAAAGAGCAGTGCAGGGAAACACCAAATTAAAGCATCAGTAAACTCTAGGTCTGTGTTTAATATTACACACAGCTGATAATGCACTAAGCATACAGAGGCAGAGTTACCTGTAGTAAGAAACTGACCTTTTCCCCCCCGTATGTTCTTACATTCAGATTCTGAATCTGGGTCGATGTGAGCCTTTTGTAAGGGAATGTAAAATAAACATTCAGGCGTCAGGTTGGGCTCCCACCTCTGCAGCCAAACCCTGCCCCTGCACTTCCCCATGGAATTCAGGGAGCACTGAGGGTGTGTGCAGCAGCAGGGCTCTTCACATGGCCCAGGTGAAAGTGTCTGCCAACCCTGTAATCGCTTCTCTCCTCTAGGTTGGCTTAAAAATAAAGCCAAAAGAACTGATGCAAGATTGCAAAGGTTTTCAAACGGTTTACAGCATATAGAAGAAGCCACACAGAATGCCTCTCAAAACTATATAGTTTTATTTTACTCTAGATATGTTATACTCTGATATATAAAATATATTTATAAATTTTTTTTTACTTTTCTGAATTTACAATAGCTTACTGATATTAAAAAGGCTGTTTAAATTAAAGGTTTAGCCAATGTCGATGGCATTCTGTAAATGTAGAAGAGGAAAACAGATCAAAGCACATCAAGTCTTGACCATGCAAGCTTGCTCAATGGGCTGTCACATATTGCAAGCATTTGTAAAGTTACAGCATATTTTAGGAAAATTTAGATTCCTTCTGTCTCTTTACTTTGCCTAATGCCTGTGACTTTGTGGGCTGAGGCTCTGAAACTTCCCATGGATTCTCTGACATGCCTGTTTTTCATTTTGCCTGCATTTGTTCAAAGTGTCAGTGATCTCTTCATGCATGGCACTCCTGTTCTCTGATCTATTTCACCAGTCCGAAAATCAGCAGAACCATAATGAAGGAATCTGATTCTAGCCTAGGTAAGGTTTGAATAGTAGATAATACTGTATTGCATATCCACCTTTTTTTTTTTTTCACAACGTGCAGTGCATTTTGTCTTACCATTTTTGTGAATACTTGGTATATTATTAACATTTATTACATAAATTCACTGTACAGACTGCTAAGCTGACAACACTGGTGACCAGAAATCACATTTTTTTTTTCAACTGTGCAGGTAATTCATGCAAAAATAATGAATATGTCTTGTTTTGCAGATGCATGTTTGGGCAAAAGAGATCTACAACCAATTTATGGTTTGCTCCATTTCTCACTGGCTCCAACAGACAATGATTTAGGCCTCAGGCTTTGGCTGTGCCAAAGGACAGCAGTTGTTATTTCTGCCATGGTGGCCCAGGCTCTGTGGATGTTCCTGGGATACCTGGCTCTTCTGTGGTTGAGACTAGAGATGAAAATGTGAAAATCCAAACAACCCAGCTTTCGCTGTGAAAGCTGTGCAGATTTAGCTTTTAATTCTTGAGAGGGTACTAAAACATGTCTGCAAAAGCTGTTATACAGATGTCTGTTATTAATTTAACACTTGGAGCAAACATGAAACCCACAATACAGTGAGTCCTAAGGATGGGATTTTAAAAGGGCTCTGTGTTTGGTCTAGCCTGTTCCAGATAACATGAACAACTCAGATTTGAGTCTGGCAGATGCAAAGGGCTTGTAAAATGTTCCACAGATGATGCAAACCAATAGTTTAAGAATACCCTATGTGTGAGCCTCCTGCATGCATTCTCTAAACACATGCTCAGGTAGCATTGCTGCATGCTCAGGGTTAATATTGCATAGTGGTTACTGGTTAATGTACTTGCATGCAATATTCTCATATGAGGTTTTGTGTCATTTGAACCTCCCCCTTGATATTTTTACAAGTGCTGTGATTTATCAGATCATAAGAAAACACCACTAGATACAGATATGTTTGTGTGTGTGCCTAAAAGTGAAATCGGTTCTTCAAGCTGACATAAACCAGTCTGTGGCCACAAGGCTCCTGTGGTCATTCCAGTTTAAAGAGGTCAGCCACAAGTGAGCCTTTTGCCTTCACTCCCTGAACACTCCCTGTGATTCCAGTGCCTGTTCAGCACATGCAGTGGTAGCAGAGCCAGCCCTCTCCTGGTAATACCTGCATGTGAGCTGACCATGCAAAGTGCTGAGCACTCTTGTGAATACTTACAGGGTTCAGCAGCTTGATGGATCAGGCTTCTAGGTCATAACTATTCCTAAAGCTTTGCAGAGGACAAGGACAGTCCCATGCTGGGGTTAGGAAAACTTTTTTTTTTTTAATTGCATGAAATATAAAATAGAAAAAAAAAAGATTCAAAAACTTAGAATCAGTTACCTGGCAGTGATAAATCACCTCTGGAAAAAGAGAGGAATAACAAGAAAGGGAACCAGGGGTGGGACATGGTGATACACCATTTGCAGCACTCTAGTTGGGCCTCACCTCATAGATGCTCTACAGCATCCTGAGGTATCTGGGTCTCTCCTCTGCTGAAATCAGTAGTCTGTACATGAACCTGCTTCCCTAGACCTGAGCAGGCTTGTGTTTGTGTTACCTTCCTGCCCAGGGGGGTGCTCACCTCTCCCCTGCAGTGAGACAGGGATATCCCCTGCTCCCAGGTAGTGCAAGGAATGCTGCTTCCCACCTTCCTTCCTGCACACCTGGGCACGTCAGGGATGGCAGGAGGCTCTGACTTGGTCGAGCTCCCAGGGAGTGCTGACAGCAGGACCCAGATTTGCTGTCTCTCACTCTCAGGCTCAATCTGCTACTGTTCAGCACTGATTTATCCCACCTCATGCTTGGTTAGAAGCACAGGTGGATGAATTTTCTATTCAGGTTGTTAATATTCTATAGCCTCCTCTCATGTTTCCTCTTGCTGTTTCAGGCAAAGATACAAACTTGTCCTGAATATTTAAGGAACATCAAGAGGAGGTCAGCTCAAAGCTATATCCAATCCTGCCTCCTGCACTGGCAGTGCTTGGCAGAGGGGACTAAAGGAGAATGATAAAGCCCAGGATCCTAAGGAAGTGCCCAGAAGTCCCAAGAGTTGCTGGGTCTGACCTGTTAGAGTGAGGGAGCTCAGTCTCCAGCCACTCCCCCACCCTGACCAGTCCAGAAGGGTGTGAGATGTGCCACTGTCCCCTGTCCCCTGCCCTGCTTTAGCCGTTCCCAGTGCCCCAGTCAGTGGCATATGGTTGGCTGGCCAAAGGCTGCCTACAACAGCAGAGAGCAGCTGGGATGATTTCCAGGGCTATGCACCTCTTTAGACAGGCTTTGTGCCCATGAGCTGCAGAGCTGAGGTGGGCTGGGGGCTGAGCCTCCCCTGGGAAGGCAGAATTCAGCCCAGGGCAGTTGTCTCAAGGTTACACACACAGCTCATGCCAGTCCCATGGGTGTGGACATATCTCATCAGATAAATGTAGTTTTGAGCAGTGCATCCCAGGATAAATCAAAAGCTACCTCGTTAGTCTGTTCTTTTTGGAGAGGCTTGGACTTGCATAAGGTTTTCCTAATGATTTCTGTGTTACTCATCCACAGGCTGGAGGAGATGTTTAGTGAACTGCCATGAGAATCAAATACCCCTCGTCATTCTGACTCTGAGAAGTACTTTTTTGTTGTTGTTAATTTCAAAGATACAAAAATAAAGTCCCTGAACAGCTAATTCCTCTGGGTAAGCACTGATTATCCTACACCACAGCACAAAGGATATTCTAGAAGAACTTGTGTGATGGCAGGGCATCAAGCAAAATCTAAGCACATATGCCTTTGCTTTACAGCCTCTTCTCAAAGCTGCCTCCCTTCTCTCTTATCACTTCCCAGATTCAATTGCACTACACCTTCTGCTCTGCCTTATCAATAAAGAGCTGTCATCACACATCGCTGTCAAAGCAAAAGAGCAAACTGTTGTCAGCAGATATGCGTACAGCAGCCCACTTAGCTGAAGTGACATTCCCAGGCACTCCCATCCTTAGACAAAGCTGCAGGAATCAGTTATGAAACATCTGATAGATAAACAGGAATATATGTGTAAACAATGAATTAATAAAGCACTCTTAAAAAAAATTTGGTAGCTGATTTGGCACCTCTATTTAGTGGGAGAGAGTGAGGGGTAACCCTTCTATTTTTCTAATGATAATTATTTTTATTTAACAACCTATAGATTGTGAGTAGATGCAGCGATTACACTGTCTCACATGGAATTTTCCTTTAAATGCTGGCTCAAAATAACAGACAGCTGCAAGAAACTTTCGGTTTGTACTGGTGAAACTGTCCAACTCCCACAGAGCATCTTTCTCTGTGATCTGTGCAGTTGGATTTCTTTTTTTATCCCTCTGAGCTGGATTTTTCTTCTAATGTTGTTTATAGGAAATATGCTATTTTTCCCACTTTAACACATTCCAGTAGCTACTCTGGGCATTGAATTCCTGACCACAGATCAGCACATCTAATTACACTTTTTTATCATTCACTATTCAAGAAAAATATTTTAAATATCAGCAACTGAAAATTATCTCCTGAAAAATTCTCTTCCTTCTTTGATTGACACATTCACCCTGAGCTAAATGTGTTTGATTGTAGCTGAATCAACCCATTCACTAGGGATTGGTACTGCCCCAATGCTGCTCCCCATTCATCCAGCCAGGGAAAGTGAAGGTAGTGTGTTTATATACACATTTGTAAGCAGCTACACATACTGGTGTTATCTGAGGATTTTCTCTGGTATCATGGAGGTCCTGGAGACTTTTAACAGCAGGATCAAGCCTTGGTCTCAATCCTACAAGCATTATACAGACCAATTTCCTTAGGAAAAGCTTTCCCATGAGCATAGTCTGCAGGCAGTAACTCCTAGGAAAATTTTTCTTCATTTGCAATGAAAACTTGTAGCTTGTTATGTTCTGAAATGACATCACTTGCATACAACATGTATGTGCATGCACATGCATGTATATGTGTAGTACCTGATGGATGCATATAATAATCTTCATAGCTGTTAATGCAGTTTATATTGTCTTTGCATTTTTTAACATAACATAAGAATATTGAAAACCTTCTCATTACATTTCAGGAAATTATATTTGGTCCTCTCTGCCAACAAAGCCATCCTGTACACTCTGTTGTTGGTGACTAAAATAAAAGCATAACACTATTTTACAAAGAAGAAAATTAAAGTGCATAAGTACAGAGAAAGGTGCAGACCCTGCCACAAGCTCCTTCAGACTGTCCCAGGTCAAGGACAGCTGGTTTGAACAGTAACAATTCCAGTGCAAATTACCTCTTCTGCTGGCAACACTTGGCTTCCCCAAATGTACCTGGGCTCATGCCATAGCCCTCCATGTACTGTGTTCCTATGGCTTATGAGCCTGCAGAACTGGGCCCAAATTAATCCAGGTACCTTTGGAAGCAAAAAAATTGTTTGCCAGCTAATAAATATACTCAGAATAAAACACATCCTTTTAACATGTATCTATTTTCAGAGCTGTGTTAAAAAATGGACCTCGAGAAGATTTTTCATCAAAGAAACCAAAGGACAGGGAGTCCCCACTGTGGGGCAAAGTGGTGTCAGCATAGTGCAATGAGCTACTAAGCAGGTTCCTTGGATGCACTGCTTGCCATTCTAATGTGCAATAACCATTATCTAGGTTTCTTCTTAAGATACTTTTCTTTTTACAGCTGTATGTATATTGAGAGATATAGCTTGCATGGGATGAAGATTCTTCAGAAATTGCTATTTCATCTAGTCCAGGGCTTTGTTTGATTAGCCACAGCTCATTTCAACCCTTTGAGTTGGAATTTATTTACAGTATTCTTGTGCTTTTGAACTTTTCCTTTATGAATAACATCTGAAGGAATTCCCCTACTGATCTAAGTCATGATCTTTTGGAAAATGTGGTCATTTGGGGATGAGTAATAAAAAAAGTTCTCTGTTTCCTAATACAATTTAATCGATTTTTGAATCCTTTTTATTACGGCTCTAGATTAAAAGCTCTTAAGAGAATGTCTAGATCACCCACGTTGGCAGCTTGAAATAGTTCTGGCTGGTCCATCATAGACAGAGCAATCCGAAGTGCCGCCCAAATATTGCCTGATAGAGCAGGGTGGGGAACCTGCTGTTGATTCCTGCTTTTTCTTTGCAAGCTGAGAGCAGTGAGGAAATTGCTGACAGCTTCTCTGTGGGGAAGAAGAGAAACAAGAAACAAGCAATAAAATTTGCTTAACCACTATAGGCAAATTTTCTAAAGTTCCAGGCCAGCTTAAATACATTATTTTACAATGTCGTTCACCAGTCTCTTTGTGTGTTCTTTGATTTTCATCAAGCAGGAGGGCATAGCTTGGGGTAACACAAAACTCAGTCTACCCAAATATTTGGGGGTACTGTCTTCATTGCAGCAAAGCTCCCCTTCATCTTCCCTGTCCTAACCTGACAGCTGGGACCCTGGAATATCACCTTTATTCCTGAAGGATGTTTTTGATGGCATAAACTACTCGAAGCAGTTTAACTTAAGTTTCCCCTGTAAAGACAGGCTCTTACATTTTCTTTTACAAAAGCTCTTAAGAGCAGGACTAATTCTAAGTGCAAGAACTGATTATAAGAGTGCTTGCAGTTAGAGCTACAAAACTGCTTTTTAGTCCTGTGTAAAAACTGATGACAACAATTTACAACAGCTGAGATTATGTAGCCATATCCTGATTATTTTTTCCTTAGATACCATCAGCTTGAAAATGAATCCTCACTTGGTAATTGTGATGCCTGGCTTTGCTTCCACACTTTTCATGCTCACCTGTAGGCCCCTAGGTTGATGCAGCTTATCCCCAGGTTGTATCTGGACCTGATGAAGCCAGGCTGGATTTCCAGGGCTCGTGTGTAAGCCTCCACAGCCTCCTCACTGCGATCCCCGTTTGCCAGGGTTGCCCCAAGGCGGTTCCACAATGTGTAGTCCTGGGGAGAAAATGACTTATCTACTGCAGCTGTCAAAACCCAGACGTATTATCTCATTTTTGCTTGCAAAGGAAGGAGGACTGCAGAAAATAATACTGTTGTATCTTAATTGACAGAAGGAATGTGAGGTTCTGACTCGTGATCAAAGGTAACTTTATATATCTAATACCATTAATCAGCACACAGGTAGGAATTGGACGTGCATAAATCTGCTTCTGAACAGGGCTGTCTTGTAATTAACATTTCTATTTTGGGCCTTAAAATTTTAATGGCAGAAGTGGCATGTCATTAATAATAGCCTGATCCAGACAGGAAAAAGGAAATGGCCTGTAAAACTAAATTTTTAAAAATGTAAAAGTATAAAAGGTACCTCTGGTCGAACAGTTAAAGCAGCACTAAATGCATCTATTGCTCTGTTAAATTCTCCATTCAGGTGAAAAAGAACCCCAAGTCCCGTCTGCAGGTCAGGGTCTATCATATCACCATTCTGGTGAGCAGCCTCCAGGTACAAATCCTTTACTTCTTCAAGTAATGAGCTAGACAAAGGAAAAAAAATAACTTAAAGATCTATCATACAGTTATTTACAAATATTTCAATGTCGATTGCATAGCCTGAAATTAAAGTCTTTGCAGTGGATTTATCAGAACTGTTATGCTCCTAAAATTTGTAAATGAGCTTCTTCATCATGGCAAAGGTTTACTTCAGGGTGCTGTTGTAAACACACGTCTGAAATAAATAAAAAATCATCTGTGAAATGAGGTCAAAGTACAGCCCTGAACCCAAGTGGAACGACATGAAGGTTTATTAAAACTATTCAAATTAGATAAATTTCTCAGACATAAAACAGTTCTTTATTGGCAAAAAATAGTATTTTTAAGAGGAATAGATAAGAGACCAGCCAAGACCCTTGAAGAAAGATGCCAAAACATAAGAATTCTATGCCCACTGTGGCTTCTTAAAACCTTTGCACTGACAGCACCAGACGCCAGCAGGATGAGGCCAAAGTGGAATAACACACTCAGCAATTAAGCAGAACTTGCATGTTTTATTTTTGCTCATACGAAATTATCTTGTCAAGTCAGGACTTGCAAGTGATGAGGGTAAAACATAAGGCCTGTCTTCACAATGACAAGCAGTGAGATAGCCCGAGTGCTTTGGTTCTCTAAATCATGTTTATGCCTTTAATTACTTTATTATGCATCTCACAGTGCAGAGGTACTTGTTTATTGAAATCATGATGAGGGGCTGCCAAATCACGAAGTTTTTGTTATTTAAGATGGCTGGAGATAAATCAAACGGCTGTGTTGTCTCTTGGTTAGAACCAGAACAGCTTTTAAACAAGCAGCTGCCGCCTCTCAATATTCTCATTAAACTCATGTTGCACTGCAAAATGGCTCATTGCTGGATTCTGCTGGGTTGGGATGTGGGAAAACAGTAGGAAAAACACACACATGACAAGCTGGATAAAGGTTTAGTATGGATGTAGAAGCAGCTGAAGGATGAGGGTGCAGGATGTGGGAATATAAAGGGAGAAGACAGGGATGGAGGAAAGTGATGGGAGTTGAGGAGAAGCACCCTTTTTTTAGCTTTTTTTTTTTCTTTTCTTAGGTTTTTTTTTTGGGTGGTTTTTTTGCTTTTTTTTTTTTTTTTTTGTTTGTTTGTTTGTTTGGGGTTTTTTTGGGTTTTTGTTTGGTTTTGTTGTTTGTTTTTGTTTTTGTTTTGTTTTTTATGCTTCCAGGGATGGCGTAAAAGATAAGGCTTTCAGTCATTAAAGCAAATGTTCTCTGTTGGCTTCCCTCTCCTGCTATTACAGACATCAGGCTGGACTTCTACAGAACAAGAGGACACAGCAGGCACTATCAGTTCCAAGGATATCATTAGTATTTCCTCCATGAGGATTTCCACTGCATTTACATTTACCTTTCATCTGTTGTCTTAGACATCCTCCTGGTAAGGGCTGGGGACCCTTTTTTGCTCCTCACTATGTACTTGTACTTTGGATTTTGCTTTATCCAGTTTCTCAGGGATTGATAGGCTTCTTGTTGATGGCCAGTGTTGGTGTAACTCACAGCCAGGGCCATCAGAGCTTTCAGGTTGTTTGGCTGCAGTTCCAAGCACCTAGGCAGGAAATAAAAAAATATATTGAGATATTTCTGCAGCCAAGAACAATGCTTGAATTGTTCCAAAATAATCCATAGGGAGAAAATCACAATCCTCACTGTTGCTCTTTTGAAACTTGGGGATGAGCAAGCTCCTAAATCAGGCAATCCCTTGAATTTCTATCCAGGTAAGCTAATAAGGGACATATAAACAAGTTTGAGTATCCTTAGGTGAAATAACTTCATAGTTATCAGTGCTGATGCAACTGAATATTGCTTCAAATGGAAACATAAAAACCTATTACAGAAAGATAATGATAATAATAACACTGATATTTTGGAGTTCACATTTATGTACAAGAATTCTGTGATCTTCACATCTCCATCAACCTAAAAATGTTGGCAGTTTAGCATTCAGCAGCTGAAGGGAGCTCATTCCAATTAAGAAAACCTCTTCATTTAAGGACAGACTACAGAAAATATGCCAAGTGGCTGGAATGTAAAAAAGGCACTTCATTTGCATCATGCCTAACTCATGTTTATTAGGCCTTCATTTTTTGTGCACGTACTTAAATTACTCCATGAAATATTGCACTTATTTAATAAAATGGAATATTAATCACTAGTCATTCCTCTGAAGTCACTGGGATTTTCTATATCTCTGTCAATGCTCTACTCTTCTAAGTAAATGCTTCACATTCCAGCACAGGAATGACATTAACTATCCCCAGTTCTCTACTACTCCACACTCATCAGACCCCAGATTTAGGACTCATCTCCCTCTACCTTTGGAGGGCCACGATGGCTGCCTGCTCATTTTCATTTTCTGCCTGTGTTATACCCAGGAACTGCCAGGCCTGCAAAAATAATAACCATTTGGTTTGTTAAATATATCCAACTACAGAGTTACAACCAATGTCACTATTAAACACAGGGGTGAGGAAAAGCAACAGGTAAGTCCAGCACTAATCACAGATTTTTCTACAGTGTGCACACCAACAGTCCCAATCGATGAAATTCTGAACATCTTTGGGCCTAATAAATATTTATAGTCAAGGAAGGGATGGGTATTCTATCAGTGTGCAATCGCAAGCTGATTGCTTAAATTTGAGTTACTGTACCTTTTAAATTTTGCTATAACTTTATGGAAAATAGAGAAGAAGAATTATTTAGTTGTATATTATATCGATTAGTGGTTTCTGAGGAGCTTGGGATTCTCTGCTTTTTTGAAATATGCTGTTTAATTTAATGTAGCAGTAGATTCAAAGAGCCCTAGATACAGTATAAATATTTTTAACATTTCACAAAAAAACAGACTTTAAATATAAACTAGTTGGAAACAGCAACATTGAAGAAATTTATATAACTAAAATAATTTTTCAACAGTCTTGTTAAATCAAAAATACTTATCTTTTTGATAGCAGTGTTTACAAGATAGGTTGAAAACATCAGGACATGAAGGTAAGGTTTGAAATATTTCAAACAACGATATTTCAAAACAAAATCCTCATCCTGTGATGATCTCATTGTTGTCTATTTAAAGGTACACACTAATTCATAACCCATAATCCAATGTTTCAGTCAGTCACGACTGGCAAAGGTTGGAGCCCAGAAATCCTCCCATCATCATTCCATGCTGAAGGGAGTTCCCTTTTCCTCAGACAGGAAAAGGCACAGCAGTGAATACCTCGGCATCGTTGGGCTCTTGCAGAATTGCAGCCTCCAGGTATAAGATGGTAACAGGCAGGTCACCTTCTTTCATTTTTTTCAGTCCTTCCTCAAAAGCACCAGGCCAGTCTTTGAAGGGATTGTCAGTGTGGAAATAATAACCCTGGAGAAGAGAGATAATGGAGCCGTGATGAATGACGAGTTGCAGGGAATGACAAATCTAGAAAAATACAATGACTCACTATTTTCCAACTGCGTGTAAACAACCTTCACTCTGTGGAAATGGCACGAGCTCCCCCATGGAATTTCAATGACAAAAAGTGTAAAAAAGTCATATCACGGGGAATTTATGTTTCTTCTCTCTTTATTTTTACTTCAGCTCTGAAGTTATACTTACTGGTGCTTAATGCTGGGCTCTCCATCAAAGAAAATGTCAACAACTGACAGTGCCTGAGTATGAGCAGAACTGAACCTCTGAGCCCAGGACATCCAATGTGATGGTGAAGAACACACCCCAAGCAGTGACTCCCTGCAGTGCTCATAACCTCATGGCTGCTCAGTTAAAATCCTGAAATCTTCAATTAACCTTCCACACACAGAACAGTGCTGCAAGCACCTGAGTTTATTTTAGTTCTCTTTTAAGTATTGCCTTTTTTTCTCTTGTCACTGCAGTGTAAAGGGTGTGTGGTAATATCAGCAACATAATAGAAATCAAATTAAAATATGGAGTGGAAGGAATGAAGAAAAGAGACGGAATCTCCATAATTTCTATCCTCAACAGTGTTTCAGCCCAGACATTTTTATGTGGTGCTTTTCCTGAAGTGCCTGTCTTCAAAAGTGCTCATAAATCCAGCAGTTGCTTTGTGATCCTTTCAGCTCAATTTAGGCTGCGTGCAAGTCCAAACATATTCTCACTGTGGCAAGGTCTCCTAAATCTGCCCCATCACAGGCAATTAAAGAGGATGAGCTCTTTGGGCTAAAATGTGTTTCCATGTCCAAAGAGTTTCTTTGGGTTCCTTGGAAGAGCTGAGGCTCATCTCAAATTTGCACAGGGGGGATGTACTGCCATACAAAATTTGGTGTTACCTTCTCAATGGTTGAGATGGTCACTTGCCCTGGTGCTTCCTGGTTCTCTGAAATCCAGTTTCTGCGAGCCATTTCTTCCCATTCTGCTTGCATTTTATCCCAAAACTCTGTGTCAGACTGTGAGAAAAGGAGGAGAAGAGGAAATGAACAATAAAACTTTAAAATAAAGGTTTTTTAAAAAAAAACCAAAAAAACAAAAACTTTTCAATTTCTTTTTACCAGTGGTCTGTGTGTCAGTTTTGCTGAGCAGTATTAGTTCTATCAATAATCACATGGACTGAAATACTACAGCTCCCATTTGGAATTCCATATAATTAAATTTCATCTCTTACACTGGAATGCATTTTGTCAACAGAAAACACTTTATCTCAAAGGCAGTGTATGTCCTACTTGAAGCAGGATTTGCAGAGGCTTACACTGTATCTTACTGATGCTAACAGCAAATTGTCACATAAAATTTGAGGGCAATTAATGCTGCAAGTCCCTGGATAAAGAAAGGAACGAAAAAAAAAAAAAAAAAGAAAATATGCAAAAGAATAAGAATGGATAAAACAGTTTGAAAGACAGCAAGCATTCCTTACTTTGGTATTTTCAGTATCATTTTCAGCTATGAGAAAGAGAAATGCCAAAGCTTAGACAAAAGGTGTTTTAATAAAGAATGTAATACAAATTGGGCTTTTTGACATAGTGGAAAAATCTTAATACTGCATTGTATACTCTGCTGGTGAGAGGAATCTACAAGAGATTATAAAATCATACACTGAGATTAATATTCAGCTCAAAGATGAGGGGAAAATGCACATACAAGGGAAAGAGAAATTATGAAAAACGGATGAGATTTAGGACAATGAATGAGATTAGCAATGACCAGGAGGGAAAAACTGTGGCTACTAGAAAATGATGCCAAGAAATAGAATTAAAGAAGAGGAGAATCCAAATGAAGGTGCTGCTTTTCCAGCTTCCACACAGCAGTCATGGGAGTCTGAAAAGGAGATCCATAGCAGAGTATTTGCAGAGCACTACAAGCCTTTCCAAAATTTTCCCATTCCTACGAGGACATGGCCAGTGTATTTCAGTGAACTGAGCACTGGGGACACAGTTTCTCAGCTTATTTATATCAAAGACAACAGTGCAAATAAATCTTTTGAGATTTAGACAGAATCATCTGAGAGCAAGGTGCTAATCAAAATTAATTGAAGGTTTTATGAACTGGTCCAGACAGTTTTGTGTGAATCTTTGTTACAAGGCTGACAACTTTGGTGCAGCTCCACAGCCAGGCATGACTGGAAAAATAGAGCTTAGACTGTGATTTCATGGCTTGCTGCAACCCTCCTGAGGTACTGGGGAAAGGAAAGCATACTGCCTTCCATTCAGGATGAAATTCAGGATTGTCTGAATTCTGTCTTCAATACAGGATTTTCTGAACCATGCAATTGTTGGATGTGTGAAGGTATCTGCTGTATTCCTCTGTTGAAGGAAATTAAAAAGGGAATCATTCACTCTTGGAGAGGAGATTTCACTCCAGGTAATGGAAGTGAACTGCCCCTGACCACTCTGTTACACCAGTTCAGAATCTACTCTCATTCCAGAATTGAAGAAAATATATTCATATAAAGAGTTGTGAGATAGTACTGAAATGTCCATTTCGGCTGTGAAAAGGCTGGGATAATTAATCAGATTTTCACTCCCTCTTTAACTCTTACCAGCCACGACCAGAGACAACTGAACCCCTAAAAAGATCCTGTTCAACAGATAACTCCATTCTATCCAACTGCTTCTCACTCAGCCCAAATCTCCACTGCACTGAAATAAAAATTGTGTGATCATGTTTTAACTAGCAGTAATTTTGAGATTCAGCATGAGTTTAAAAAGTGGAAATTTCCCTTTCTTTCAGACTAAAATTAACAGAACTACTGAAGACTAATTAGTAATGGCCTTGGTTAGTCAGATTGATTTATAGAAATAATTATGTATATATATATATATATATATGTATGCTATTTATATTAGAATTTTTGCTTGCATTCTCCCCACAAAAATTCCTTATGGATCAATGGTATGGAAACATCAAATCATATTTCTGCGGATAGTAAGCAAGCATATAAGTGGATTTACATTTTAAATTCAAATTCTGCTGTTTAATGATATATTTATAATTCTCACAGGGGTTCACTGCGTTTACACTCCATGTCAAAAGCCAGCTGTGCACTCAAGTAGCCACCCTGAATGTCCATCTACACAGAGGCAAAGGAGGAGAGAAAATTCAATGAGGAGAAGACCAGCTTTGCTATAACCTCTCTCAGCTCATCCTACACTACTGGACGCAGGACTAGCAGTCATTTTGCAATGATAAGGAAAGATTTGCTTGCTTGGGCCAGGCTACAGCACTCTGAGGACATTCAGCACCAGAGGTTCCTGAAACTGCTACAGAAACCTGCCCTGAGCCCCTGGACCAGGCACTGACCCAAGGCCGTGGTACCAATGTCAACAGCAGAGCAGCTCAATGTCCTTGAGGAAGACAATTGTAAATATTAAACACATTTAAAATATTGTAAATATTACAGCCTTTGCTGAAGGCCTAAGTCTATTTCAGCTGTCACTAGCAGCAATTTTTTCATTGACTTCAGTGGCAGGAGGGTTAAATCAATATTGAGGCTTTCTGGAAGCCTGGCTTTGGCTCAAGGCTCCTAGATCTAATTTTAACTCTATTTGCTACACCACCTCTGCCAACTAACTTCATTTCAATGTTTTTTGCCACCTTAAAGCTGGCAAAAAGCTTTGCATGAACCAAAAGTTTTCAGACCAGTTGAACACATTTAACACATTCTTAGATCATCTGCAGCAGTTAAGAGGAATGACAACCAGGAAAACTGTTCATACCATCTGACTTATCCTAAGCAGAAAATTCTACATTTTGTCAAAGAGGCTATTTTTACTCTTAGTATTTAAAAAATATGCTGAAGCAGTTAGACAAATGGGAGGCAAAATATTTCCAGGCTCTTTACTTCCTATGGTCCAATGAAAGGGGGCAGGGGATGTATTTATAAATTTACCTATTGTCATAACTTTTAGAATTTTGCCTCTCCTGTATTGCCAGAAATTAATTTGCAATATTCCTAATTGATCAATGAATAAGAAAGCTTCTGTCATTGTTCTATGAATTACTCCATTATCATAATTTTTGACATGCAAGACACACTAAGTTAAACTTGTGTGTTTAACAAGGTAAGATTTCCTTAGCTGATATCTTCTTGAAACAAAATCTGAAAATTTTACTGAAGTTCAGAGATAAAAAATGTTTGTCAAGGCAATGATCTCCAATGTGTTTTGAAAGAATATCAAATAAAATGCATCCGAATGACTCAAGTTCCAACTTCCTAATTTAAAATATGGTTTGCCCAGTTTCAGGCCCATCTAAAGAAATGTTTAAATAGTGAGACAGGAATATTGTGGGTACAGAGAGGACAGCAACCGGTACTCATGGGAACCACAAAGCTGATGGTCCTGGAATATGTTTTCCTAGGCTAGAACAAATTAATCCCATCTTTTCCCTCCTATTGTCACATAATTTAGCTGTAATGTGCTCTGATGCTTCAAGCAGTACATTATACAGCAGATGGTTCATGTGACATTGTGTTGTAAATAAAATGATGCTGGGAAGGACAGCACAAAATTTCTTATGCATAAGCTCACAAAACAATGTAGCATCTGCAGTTTAACCAGAGAAATGTGGAACAAGAAAATAACAAAACTGCTTTTTTTTCCATCTCTGAGACACTTCTCCATTGGAAGTTTTTGCACTTCTTGTTTTTGTTTTTATTTATTCTAACTCATCCCCAGTAGGACGGTTCTTGATAAAACAATTGTTTTAATGGAATATAAGTACAGGATGGATCTGAGTTCCCATCCTGGCATTTATTTAAAAGTTCAAACCCACCAATTTTTGGTGAAACAGAGCTAATTATTAGAAAGATTCTGTTAAAAGATAGTTCCTATGGCACTTGGAAATTATTGAGACAAAAAATCACGAGGCAAAACTCAAATCCAATTTCCAGAATAACAGAAAAAGTAGCAATGTCACCCAAACACTGCCAGGGAATCTGGACCCTCTCTAGTAATAAAAGCTATTTTATTCGCCACTTTATTCTTAAAAGATTCCCCAATGGCATAGACATCTCTAAACCTTCTTAAGAAAGAATTACCTCACAAATCTTCATTAATCTCAAAGTTTGACATCTTAAAACCATTCCCAAAGCTCTGAAGTGAATACTGGGTGGAGGATAAAGTTTGGTGTCTTCATTTACTGAATTGTTAATTAATTCCTTTTGAACTAGGCCACAAAGAACCCGAGATTTACTTCCTTTTCTTGATCAGTTTTCTGGCTAATCTTTCCACTTGGAGCTTTCCCAATCGAAGAATATTATAGAAAATATTCAAAGCCTAAAAAGTGAATTTTTGACCTGTATCTATTCTCTGCTTATGAAAGCACTAATCTTTCTGAGATGGGCTCCAGTTTATTTCAATCACTCCAGCTTTCTTATCACTTCATTTTAGCTAGGATGAAAATTCAGCTCTTTTCATATGCAAATAGAATAACTGCTCTGTACGGTCTTGAATCCTTCCCTTTACATTTTAACTACCTGGCCCAAGGTTCTATTTTAAGTAGAAAGAATAACTTAAGGCTGCCAGCTACAGCTGGGGAAACACCTAATTCAATTCTTTTTAACAGCCATTTTTGAGACTACTTTAAACTATTTTAACAACCTGTCTCTGTTACCTCAGAACGACCTTTTAGTCTGCAGAGTTTGGTGTTTTTTTAACATTATATTCTCCTCCTCACTTTACTCTGCAAAGTAATTCAATAATGTCTTGTAATCTGTTGTTGGACTCAACTCATTTTTTCTTTCTGCTGAGTGTCTGGAAACTCCCCATCAGACAAGACTCTGGCAATTGCAGGAGTACTGACATCATTTGCTTAACCACTGGCACTGAGATGTTCCAACATCAGATTCCCTGTGCTGCCTTCCCAGGTCACAGCGCAGCACGTCCCACCCTGAGGATCAGCCTGCTCTGAGAGCAGGAACATCTAAAGCGTTTTTAGCAGTGGTAATTTGAAAGCAACTTCCCTCCTTTCCTGACAGGAGCAAATGTGTATGATGTGTGACATCAAGAACATCTCCTATGCCTCACCAGCACTTGTTTATGAAGAATTTATTTGATCTGGAAAGAAAAAATGCCTTCTGTGCTTAGTTTATGAAAGAGCAAATTTACTGATTGTGTCCACTGTAGCTTTGCATGCTGAGACCAGATTTTTTTGTGTGTGGAATAAAATTCCAAGAAATTATGTTAGAAATCCTGCATTTTACCATAGCACATCATGAAAAAACCCTGTAAATCAGATTAATTACTTCAACAAGAAATTCTCTTTCTAGCTAGAAGCCTGTATCAGATTTAGGCATAGTTTTTTTTTTTTTTTCTCATCAGCCAATATTAATCTAGGATAGTTCAAGTGTCAACACTAGAATTAGAATGGTATAAAACTTGAGTTAGAAGAGTATTAAAATACATGACTAGAATTTAAATCTATACTTAAACACCCCTGAAGTGTTCTAGATGGTTTGGAGACTAATGAGCCTGCAGTCCATGCTAAAAATAACCACTTTTGAGGAACTGGTTTCACAGCTTCATCCTCTGCACCCTAAGAACTCATTTCAGCAGCTGTTACATAATTCAGCCTGAAATTCTGTCCTTGCTGGAATGGAGCTGTCTTGGCTCTTTGTGGTGATGGGATTTTGAAGAGTTGCCCATGGAACCCCTGAGTAGTTAATGATGTCCCAGATCAATGCTTATATCTAATTTTTTGTTAAGTTCTGCTAAAAAACCCCCCTATATTCTACTTTGTGTCTAGACAGGATCAATTTGGACTAGTGGTATAGGACAACACACAAGAGAAGTTTTAGATGCTGGAAATTTAAAAGTTAGTGAAGAAAGATCAGAAGTGCAATAGGAGAACTATCCAAATACCTTTATCTTTTCAAACCAAGTAGATTTACCAGGAAACAAGAATACTCCTGTGCTTAGAATTCTGCCACTAGTTGTAAAAATGGTGCTTATGTACATCTCTGCTTCCCAGCAGGCAGTTGTGCTGTTCATCAGTGATTCTGAGCTCTGGTTTCACAGTGGAGACTTGGTTTGTGTCTGGGCTTAAAGAACTGGTAGCACACAATTACTGGGGAGAAATGTTTCCCTCTTTCACTTGTGGTTTGGAATTACATTTATGGGGCATTTACCCATTTGCTCCAGCAATAAAAATCCAGCTTAAAAACTTGCTTCTCTCTGATGGTTTTTTTTTATAGATAAGGGTTTTTGGATTTCCTTTTTTTAAAGAGACAAGCTGCTATTTTAAATTAATAGCTCCATGAATTGCATATTTTCTCCGCTTTAAATAATCCAATTCCAACTTTCTCCTCTGCTTGTGATGCAAGACAAAAAAGAAATCTGTAGAACATCAGCTGAAAATGAAAACAGTAAATGAAATAATACCTCAACAGCTGCCTTTGCTCTTTCAAATTCCTCCTCCAAGGAGTGATTTCTGGACAGAAGAGGTGTTCCCCAACGCTGCTCCTTACTTGACCGTGCCTAAAAAATAAAAGAATAAATCAGAAAGGGATGACAGGCTCTCTGTCACACTTGTGAGTTATTTCCTTAATTGTCTAGAGCCTCAGATGGTCTTTTTCTTTAGGAGAACTACTTGTTTCCCTACATGAATTCCACTGAATTTTCTTACACTTCTCATGGGAAGCAGAGTAATTTATTTTTTCCCGATTTTTCTTTTCACTCAAGATGTGTGAAAGATAAAGAGACATCTGAGAAAAGGCAATGCAAGGGTTGGACTACAAAAGGAGAGAGCTGAATATTTGGTATAAGACTTTTACCTTCCTCGTTCCTTCTGCATTATGATGGAGGGAATGCATTCCACTGACAACCATCCAGGAAGAAATTTTTTTTCCCTGGACATTATGTAGTTTTCTTTCAGGTTTTCTTTTGGGATGACATTGGAGAGCCAGGTTTGCCCTGGATTCCACTGGAATACAAATCCTTTTTACAATCAGCATCTCTCTTATGTACCACACTATTGGTCAGTCCCACTGGAAGCACATAATAACTTTTTCCCTGTTCTTTTTCTAAAAATATTTTTTTTTTCTTTACAAAAAGCACTGTACAAAACCAAACAATAGTTGAGGATGACAGAAAAAGCACAAAGTGGCCTAATCTTGCTAAACAAAGCTCTGACTGCTAATCCCTTCCCTAGTGCTTATCAAGAGGTTAAACTCATTAGCCACTTGTGTGCCCGTGCTTCCAATTGCATTAATTTCCCTGATTATATTTCTGATGACTGTAATATTCAATTTCTGTGAACCACACTGCTAAAAGACTAATTTTGATCACATCAGACTCATTGGGGTGTCTGTGCAAACGTTGGAATGGGCACTGCTGGGATGGAACATTTGACAGGTGTCTGAGCTTTCACACATGTCACAGGTAGTGTGTGGTCAAATACATTTCTCTGTGGTTGTACACACATGGCTTTTTTCCCAGGAAGATGACATTCATTTGTCAAATGAGCTTTAGGTTTTATGTTTTGTTCCTGAGGCTTTGGTCTCTCAGTTAGAGAGGGAGGAGTGAAATGGACATTGAGTGGATGAAACACATAAGGTCAGAAAACAAGGATACAACACAATTTCTGTGAGAAGCACATAGTGGACACTGTGTGTGGTGGGCACTGTGTGTGCTCTCCTGTGCTGGCCTCTGGACTTTGCTCTGACAGGAAACTCAGAGTGTGAGGGAAGATCTACACTGAGGATCTATTCATTCTGCTTTTACATCTTCTGCCTCGAGTCCACGTTTGGAAAATACTATTTTCCTTTGGTGAGGCCAGGAAGAGATTTCAGGTTGTCACTGAAAACAAACCAAACCCCATCCCTATACATAAACCAGTTGTTTTACTGGTTAATAGAATTTAGGGCAGAAGAGATAACTGGTTCAATCATTCATTTGTCTGTGTATCACATGAGGGCATTTGTCACTCAACACCCACGGAACCAAAAGGATGTTCTTCAGAGAATAAACTAAGCTTGTCTGGAATAAATGTATTTTAGAAACCTGCTTGGGTTTAATTAAAAGTTAACAAGAGACTTTAATGTCATCACTTGGTTTGCAATTTGTTTAACCGTCCTCCTTGTTTCTCTTATTAATTTTAATTTCAGTTTCTCTCTATTACGTCTTAATTTTTTCCCATACTTTTTAATAGTCCTTATTTTCTCTCTAGAAAGATACTGATGATTTTAATCAGGTTTTGGTGATATAAAGACATTTAATGATATAAAAGCATCACAATATTAAATATTCTCAATATGAAACATTCAGATTTTAAACTTTTTGTGTCACTTTTACTCTGCCTCTTAATTTTTTATAGCTATACAGACAAGCAAAGTGAACCCTTTATTGCAGCACCTGTCTTGCTACTCCTCTATGCAGAAATCAGATGATCTTCTGTCTCCCAGTAATTATATTTGCTTCTACACACTCCTCTTCCCCCAGGGAACAGGGAATACTCCTGTTGTTTCAAGCTCCCTTCCAACAGAGTGTTGTAAGTAGAGTCTGCATTCTTGGTCTGAAATATGTGACTTTCCAAGGAACTGTATTGCAATATATATTTATACAGATGCCTTGATCACCAGCTCCTTTTTACATATCCCTTATTTTCATTTTTTTTTTTTTTGATTCCACTGTTGCATCATATGGAAATTTTCTGAGGAATTGGCTTGCATGTTTATTTTTAGATCAATAAAACTGAAGAACATTGTTTCTCTTTGGAATCCCAGAACAATCCCTGTGTGCTTACAATTCCTAGTAAATAACTCCTGCTCCTGAGACCTCAGGTTAGCCAGTTTTAATCTGTTTAACAACTGCTTTATTCACATTGTGTGGTGACAATTGTACAATCTGGATATGGCATATTAATTCAAAACTCTTGTAGAGTATCACACATCAACATTTATCAACTGGACCTGTAATCTGATCAAAGAATTTAATTTGTTTTTCTTGACACAGGACTCTATTGATAGGCTCTAATTATGTTCCTGGCCTTTCCATTATTTATGACTTGGCTCCTGCAAACCGCTTGATTACTTCTGCTTTTTACCCATTTGTTTCCAGTGACTGCCATTCCTCAGGTCAAGGACAACCCTGGAAATGAGGATGTTCAGAACGAGCTGTACTGCAGAAGGGCACAGTGAGCTTCTAGGGGCAGCACAGGGATGAGGGGGAAGAGGACAAGAAGCACAGAGCTCCCCTCCTCTGCCCCATGACAGAGTGCACACTTTGTCCCCACATCATCCCCACAGGAACAGACTTTCTCCTCCATTAAATGGACAGCAGGAGAGGAGAAAAGGTCATTAACAAAAGCCACACATGCTGCATTTGCATACAGACAATGCAGATCGTACTGGGGGTTGTGACTCCCAGAAATGAAAAGCCCCATGGAAAAGCCCCATGGAAGCTCTGAGGTTGGATATTCTCACCTCTCTACAAAGGAGGTGCTGGAGCTAATCATGGCTTCTGTGTTCAGGGACAAAACCTTCCATTCCAATGCATTTGCACACACTTTCCTGCACTTGTGTTCTCCTTATGTGCTGTTGGACCTTAACTGTTGGTGAGAGGCTTAAATTACAGTCTTAACTTTTGATCGAGTCTTCAAATAATGAGCTAAATCTGTCCCTTTTAACTCTTCATTTCCTCAGAGTAAGTGGCACATCCAAGGAAAGTTAGGGCCATTAGTCTTTCTGTAGCTATTTGGGAGAGGTGGGGAATTAATTTTACATTCTAAATATTGTTGCCTCAAACTGGAGGTCTCTAAGTTTTATGAGATTTGCACTATACCTTTGTCTAAGAGCATTGACATATTAGAATTAGGTACAGATTTTTAGCATGTCAGGGGTTTTGTATAATCTGTGTGAGCAATGAAATACTTAAAATGCCCAGGAAAATCTTAAAAGAGCTAAAACATGAGCAGACTTTATGCATAGACAAAGGAACATATTATTTCCCTCTGCAGCTTATAATTTTAAGATTAAAAATTAACCTTCAAATCCTTCTCCCCCCCACCAAACACTGTAGGATATCTTAGTACCAATAAAAGAATAGCAAGGAACTTTTCAGAATCACAGATAAAAGAAAGAACAAGGATACTTTGGGCCAATGCAGTTTAAGAGTTAATAATATGTAAAATGAGACGTGAGTAAATGCTGAGAAGCAAGACAGCCACATCCAGTAAGAGCCACCAGTGACCTGCCCATTACAGCCTTCAAACACATTTCTCCCTTCTTAGCTCAAAGCTTGTCCTTTGGATTTTGTATTGGCACAAGTGCTGGTAAACAAAGGATTTTGTTAAGAAGATTGCATAATTTTAATGAAAATATGACCTAGTTACTTAGAATTTCACTTTGAGGAGCTAAAACTAACACGCCAAAGATGAGTGATGAGGTGATTGGGAAACTGCTGATGGAAGGCTGCAGCAAGTTTGACAAGATGAAATCTTTAGGGTATGGCAGAATGTGTTGCATTTGCAAAGGTTACTCTTAAATGAGATAGACAAGACCTATAGAGGACAAAGTATGGAAAACATATGCTTTGATAAAAGCCCTAACGTGATTTCTTTTGCAAGCAGATTAAGAACTCAGTCAAGACAGATGAGCCTGTGCGTTGGGAGCTGACAGCTTTGACAGTCCAAGTACCAGCAGGATGAACAAGCAGTGAACAAAACCGCATTTTTGAGTAACCTATCTAGAATAAGAGCACATTCTCACTTCAGGTAATTTCTCTGCATTAATAATTAACAGTTTAACATTGCGTTGCTCGAATGGACCACAAGTTTGAAACAGGCAGGTTATGACGAACCAAAACAAAACATGAAATGTACCAAGACAACAGATAAGAAATTTAGTCTCTGCTTTTTGTTTTGAGTTGGCTTATTCAGCTTCACGGATTTTTATTTTGAAGTATCAGTCATTTTACAAAACATTATGGAGCCTCAACTGACTGAATGTAAACTGAGTGAAAAATGTGGATTTTTGCTTCTGCAGTTATTCTGGTGGAAGAGAAAAAGGAAATAGATCATATAAAGTAGAGATACACTGCATTTGTAATTGCTTTTACAGAAAGCCACAGCATTTTAATCCTGTGCCTGTCTACCTGACTTACACACATCTTGCTTGAACACAAATGTCCTGGAATTTTGATCAATTGGAACAGCTTCCTAAAAGAGGGTCAGAGGTGCTTCAATATGAGCTGGACAAAGCATGTGAAAACACAACATCCATTTCAAGTGGATGACATTGTATAATAGGTCTTTTCCATTACTAAGATGTACAAATCTATTGTAAAGAAAGGTATCATGCATTACAACTAGTGTGAGGCTTTCCAGAGGGGAACCCCCCTCCAACCCTGTTTGTAGTGTAGAGATGGCAGGGAAGTAAAGGACACTTTTCCCTAAGAAAACCCCAAAAATGGATCTGATAACTGGGTTCTATTTCTACATATAATCTCAGGATACAATTTGGCAAGTAATGTCGCATTTTTTCTATTTTCAAATGAGGCTACTATTTTTCATTAATTTCCAGATTTTCTTCTATCTGACAGAAAGTTTTTGAAGTCCAGGCCTAAAAATAGCTGTGGAAGGGGAGAAGATTATTTTCAACTAAAAGCTAATCCACCAGAAAGCTCTCTCTTCCCCCTCCCAGTGGCAATGGCTGATGTCTTTCAGTTAGAAAGTAAGAAGCAGCAAAGAAGGTGTGTGAACAATCTGATGGATGGGAATGCAGATATAAATACTTGCACCTGTTTGTGCACACATACATGCAACCCTCATTTCCAACAAGACCTGTCCAAGACACAAGACAACAGTGGAATTGGGCAAATCTACAAACCTTTAGCCCAGAGCCCTCCGTATTAATGTTCCTTTTCCAGCAGGAAAAAGTCCTGTGACCACACTGCTCCCCCACCTGTGGAGATAAACTGCTAATGAACATTGGGGTAATGATTGCTTCCTGTTTTCCTTAGCAATTCCCCAATTCTGGGATTCCTGCCTGACCAAGACACCTAAAGGATAGATATTTAACATGGGTAGGGAACCGCTAGAAGTTTGAATTTCAGAACTGGAGGGAGGGAAAAAAGATGGTGCTGTAAACTGTAGTTGGAAGTTTTTCCCCTCTGTGCAGGAAGATCACAGTTCACTGCAGTATTAAACTCTAAATGTTTCAGATGCTGACAGTGAATTTCATAACCCATTCATTTCAGAGGTGTGAGAAGATATTTCCCCTGATGATCCTGAAAATATCCCTTGAACAGTTCTCCCAGGACGTCAGTGGTTAGCCAGTGGGAAGTTCCTCCTTGCCTTTTTATTATTAATAAATCTTCCAAATCCTCTTACCTGTATTGCAGGTGCAAGTTCTAATTCTGATGCTGAATCAGAGTCCAAGGCACTCTTGACATTAGTCAGCTCAGACTGTGATCTGTTTTCTGTGGACCTAGAAATAATGCATTTACATGCTCAGCACTGGGACACGCTGCCCTATGTCCTTCAGGTTCACAAGCACACACTGACTAATCAGGTTATTTCTTTCAACTGAATTGTTTAACTTCCAGTTCTCAAAAGTGCTTGGACCCTTCTTTGTGTTCTCACTCTTCTATTTCATAGACAGAGAAACTGAGGCTTGACAAAGACACAAGACTGTGCCTCAGTCAGTGTTTAAAAATCAATAAAGGATTTCACTGCATGTCTCTGTAGAATTCTCACCACCATTTATTAAGTAATTGAACCTGCTACTTTCCACAACATAAAAAATTGCTGTTAAAATGCCATTTTATAGTGCCCGTGCTTATGATACATTGTCCAAAATATGTGCTTGAACACATTTAATGTCATCATAACAGGTTTAATAACATGATTTGTTATCAGACAAGCATTTCTCTGGATTCAGAAAGCTGGGCTGGAAATATTTTTTTTAAGGAAAGCAAAAAGTTGTACCATAAAATCTCTTTAGATGGAGCTCTGGATGATGATGATGTTCGTTCTGCAGAAGGCTGGACCTTGCTACTCCTGTCTCCATGAAAACTGACATCATCCCATTTCTCTATCTGTGTCTGAATATCAACTGAAAGATAAAGAATAGAAAAATATGAATCCTTTAAAGAAACTACTTCTGAAAATTTTATCTCCTCTGTAAAATGTGTGTTATAGAGTAAATAATGCCACCAAAGCCTATATTTTAATAGAGGTCAAACATACAAAAATACTGTGCACCTTTCTAGTTGCTATGGTGTGAAAATATTCGGAAATTCACAACGTTTTTCTAAATCTGTTAGCATTCATGGTCAGAATGTCAGTGCAAGTCTTGACTTGAAATCAGTGACTTGCATGTAATTTAGACAAATTGTAAAAATGAAGCTTCTTTTAGAGACTAACATGTAAAAATGACTGTGTAGGCAACTGATATTATTCAGTCATGTGTCAGACTCACTTTGCAAAGATCAGATGTTCAGCTCCTGTTTGAAGATAAAGGACTTTGAAAGAATTTCTGTGCTGATGAATGGAAAATTTGCTGCCTTGGTATAAATTACATTTACCTTGCAAATTTCTCAGTTGCACTGCAAGTAATTTAGTTTGGATGGAACTAAATCAAATTCACCTTTTCCAAAGCTTGTCGATAGATCAGGCTTGGCAGGATATTGAGTTGTTTTGGGGATTTGTTTTTTCAGTCTGTATAAATATATGTCTCTTGTCAAGAATGGAATTTTTTTTTCTCTCCTATGCATAGATAAAGCAGTATTTACAAATATGAATGTGCATTTCTGACACCTGCAGTTCTGAAAAGGACATCAGTTTGGGCTGCCTCTCATTTGTGTCCTTTACCAATTTCTCATCACACCCCTGCAGATTTTTCTACCATTTTACACACCCTGACTAAATTCCTTTTTCCAAAGAAATTTCAAAACTTTATTAGCTCACTTAGTGACAACTTAATAGGTGTAATGGCAAAAGCAAAATGTAAAATGTGTTCACAGTGTCTAAGGTTTAAACCTGCTCAAGGGGTTTATAATGGGGCGCAAAGGTTAGGCTGCTGAAATGTGCTGCAGAAAAAATTCTGGTGTTGCTCATTATTTTGTGATGGTAGCCAGGAGAAACTTGTGCTAAGCAGGGCTATGGAGCACTGATAAAACAGCTACACTCTTACCTAAATCTAGAGAAGACTTGTCTGTAACTCTGACAGCCTGGACTTTCTGCTCAGAATCCACACTGATCAGGTCAGGATTCTCTGTCTTCTTTCTGTGGGTTGAAGCTTTTAAGCCTTCACTCCTTGAAGGATTCTCTGATTTCTTTGCTTTGTTTTGGGTTTGTGAGACAGGTTCACTAAGATCCAAGAGATCCAGACCTGTTGATAATACTTAGAGACAAAATGTTAAAATTCAGAGTTTTTTTAATTCAAAGAGCTCACTTTTTATGACTTGTTTTAATTGGGGAAAAAAATTACTGATGTGTTTGAATATGGCCAGAGTAAGTATTTCTCGGTGAAAGATGATGAGCAGTACATTAAAAAATGCCTGGATATTTCAAGTGCTTAACTGAGTGCAGTTTAGGGGATTTGCAAAAAAAAAGCTTTTCCTCTGAAAATCTTAAAGACATCTGAGGTCTTTTGGCCTTCACAGGTGAAGCCCTCTTTTTTGAGAGTTCCCTGTTCAACTGAGCTTTTAGATAAGATTTGGTTTAATCTTATGATTTGTTAAATCCTGGTAACAGCTGCTGGGGGCAGTGCAGTTGTGCCACAATCCATTTGGGAACAGCTGGAGCAGACAGCTCTGGGGTGGACCTGGCTCATAAAGGAATGAGGATGTTGGTCAATGGTTTCTACTGTACTTTGGGCCATAAATACTGAAAATAAAGTCTAATGCCATTTTTATTAAGGACTATATCAATATGAAAAGAATGTTCAATTTCAGCTCTTCTTTTAAAATTTGCCTAAAGAGTAACATTCATAATTCTTTAGCATTAAAAGGTAAAAAGGTAGAAAAACTCCTTATTTATCATCGTGTTACAGGGCAGGTGTTTTTGACAAATCAGTTTGCATTAGCTCCTGCAGTGCTTTGTCTGTGTTTTTGGAAATCACTGAATTTCATCAATCTTCATAGAATAATTTTTATTTTATTATTAAATACATTTAATTAACACCCCCACCGCAATCTGACAGGTATTCAAGGCAGGTGTAAAATTTACAGGTACATTTTAAAACAAACACCATTCTTAATCTGAAATAGTTCTATTCATCTCTGTAATATCTTCAGCTACATTTTTTAAAGTGAAAAAATATAACTTAAAATTGTTATCCAATTCAGTATTTCAGCTTTTGTTACTAGAACTTGCATGCTGCTTTAGACACGTATTAATTAGATGTCAAGATAATCACTCAGCTGTCAATTATTCATTTAATAATTTGCATGTATATAAAATTTAATTAAATGGCTTCTAACAAGCCAAGTCCTTTTATGAGACGGCAAGAGACCACAGCAGCGCTGTGCTGATATTATTGTGTCTCAGCTGATCTGCTCAAAAGCATCGACTACCTTTGCACAGATACTAACTGGGAGGGGGCTAATTTCTAAAAGTGCTTCCAAAGGACAATATGCTTCAAATAGAGTTCAGTATAATTCAAAAGGTTTTTGGGTTTCACTCTTAGTTTCTGTTACCTCCTCTACTACCTCACTGCAACACAAAGGGGGTAGGAAATACAGTAGATCTTTCACTAATAAAGTGTCTGAATTCAGCCTGCATAAAGTGTTTTCATACCCCTTTTTCTCTCTAACATCTAACCAAGACTTCATTAAAAAAAAAAAATTAAAAAAAAATCATCCTTCTAGAGTAAGGAATGTGTTTGATTAAAGCCAGACTAAATGTGGGTTTTCCCACAGGTTAAAATTTTGCGAAACCAAATATAGAGAATTGATTCAAATTCATAAGTACATCCTGTGAGACTTAAGCAAACTGCATTAATTTCAGCCCCAAAGATCTGCTGGAATTGATGTGATTTGAATCACATCAGGTTTCCCCTAAAATGTAATGAATAAAGTTTTTCTTCCAACAGGTCAGGCAGTTATAACTTAATGCCAGCTCGTGATTTTGTGCACACAGTAACAAACCAAGAAATCATTTGACATAAACGTGCCATTATTGAGCTAAAACTAAAACTACTTTTCTCTAGTGAGGGATAGTAAAGAATGTTGTTTACCTGCAGTATTCGATGTTACAGGCCTTGCCACAGCTTCTGGCTTAGTTTCACAGAGAAAGTCATCAATGGAGGGGCTCAGGAGGGGTCTGCTCTCCTGTTGCTCATTCACCAGCTAGCAACAAAGAACCCCAGGTCACAGAGTGCTCTTGGGATGCAGAATTTACAGAAATAAAACACATTCTCACAATATCATCTGCTTTATTTTTAATTGTGAGAGGAAGATATTGCAATTAGACAATGCACAAATAACACTGGGATTAAAATAATAATAATAATAATAATAATAATAATAATAATAAAAGGTTTAGTTACTCTTTTGGGGCAAAATTATATTCCAGTTTAACAAATCACACAAAAAAATAAAGCGGCAAGATGATTTTTCCTTAGCAGTTATTGCATACTATTGCTTATAGGGCTAAAGTTATAGATAGGCCTGATGCAGCTCCCTTCAAATCCCTGGTGAAACTGCATTTCTCTATCACCAGGAGGCTAAACAAGGATTGGTTTTTTTTTTTTTTTTTTGGAAGTGGCCTTTTTTTCCCCACAAGTAACATGCTTCCCCACAGAACTTCCACAATAGCATTTCATCTTGCAAATAAGCATTAGCCCATTAAACAATAACCTGCTGAGACAGGAAACACCTCTCTGCCATACAACAACATGTGAATGACAGTGGATGGAGCCTGGTGAGAGTGTGAACTTCCTGCATGAGTTCTGGCTGTGGGAAGACTCACAAAATGCTTTTTATTTATGTGCAGTTTTCCATTTTTAATTGTATGAGTGCTTTGTTGTTCTGCTACCTAACAAAAATCAATGTATTATAGGCTATTTTAATTGGGAATTAAAAAGACAGAACAGTACAAGTATCAGAAATAAAAGTCTCCTCTTTGTCTTCTATCTCTGATTGGAGGATCAAGACCTAAGCTGAGCTGGAGGGATGTCTGATGGTGTGCTCTGCACTTACTTTATTTCTTTATCTGAAAAAATATTCTCCCACTGTTGCTTTTGTCTGGAGCTCTTTCAGCTTTATTTTATCCTCTCCATCTTCTTCTTGACCTGTTCTAACTCTTTTTCCATTGTTGAATTTTCAAAGTTTTCTCTCAGATATGTTTGAATTTTCAAGTTTAGGATGCTAATATGGACTAAAGCTGGCCAAAAAGGGTATTTACTCACCCTCATATTTGTTAAATACTGGCCCTGAGGTGCTCCAGCAGCAGGATTATCTCTAAGTTATTACAGCAAACCAGATTAGACTCACTGCTGTTCAGTACTTGATTTCTGTATTAAAAGCTGCAGCAAAATACTGGAGGTATTGAAATAACAAGCCCATGATTTTGATGGATCAAACTTCAAACTGATGTCTCACACTGACTTGCCGTGTGTGCGTGAATGCATCTGCCCAGTTGTTTTATTCTAAAACACCCATGTTTATTTTCCATGGGCACCATGGCAGACAGATGAGTGACTGCCTGCCCAGCTGAGCCCAGCACAAAGTGCAAATGTGGGGCCTGAATTTGGAAATCTGGCAGTGATTCTGTCCCAAACTCCAAATGTACTAAACTACAGACTGCAGATGCACCTCAGCAGGGAATTAATCATGGTGGGGGGGGTTAACTCTGGATTGCCTGTCCAGGTTGCTGTCTCATTCAATGCACAGAAGGCACCTGCTTAATTTGGTAAATCTCAACACTTGATTGGAAATTGCATTTATATCAACTGCACACCTTTGATTTACATTCTCCCCAGGTCTACAAATTTCCCTAATGATTTAGAACTCAAGCAGACCTAATTTTTCTTTTTATAATTTGGTGACAGTCCTTACTCATGAGTATTTTGAAAACATGTGGATGCCTTAAGTTAAGAGTTCAATATTTTCCAAACTACTTTAAGTATTTTAAAATTTTATCCCATATCAGCAAAAGTTTCTTGTATGTATATTTTTCTTTTTGCATTTACACCACATAAAGAAAAGTCCTAGACCATTTGGAGAGGAATAGGAGGGAAGTAAGAAGATGTTCTGTAGGAATCAGTGTAAATATAAAAGCCTCATAGGAAATACTGTTTCTTTATCTGTAAGACTATCAGTAGGGGATATTATCACATAATATTCATATGTTTATCAAGTTTCCCATTACATTCCATGGAAATTTTCTTTAATAGGAAAGAATGGGGGAAGGATGAAATGAAGAAAGACTATGAGAACCAAAGTACCCAAGATCACTCATTGCAGACAGTGAAGAACAGAAAATCTGAAGACCAACTGAAAAGGCAGTTTATTGCCCAAACCTCCTGTAGAGGTCAGAGGATAAACTCTGCGAAGACCAGAAATAATGTTAAGAATCAGAGTTGTGGAGGAAAAGGAGACAAGACTTAATAAAGATCTGAATTTTACCAAGGTCTAACTGAAGTATGAGCTCTGATAATTTTTTTTTCCTTTTCAAAGATGGTTATCACATCCTTGGAATTTTCTTTATTATATTTATTACATTTTAAAGGTAGACTAAAAGAGTTTGACTCACTCAGGCTAACAAAATGACAATTGAGTAGGAATGTAGTTGTTGTTCATGTACACATAAAGGGAGAGTGGCCAGATGACACTGGAGGAGCAAAGTTATTTCAGCTATAGAGAAATGTTGGCCTGATAACAGAGTTCTAAACTGGGCATGAAAACATCTGGTCTGGGAATTAGAAGAACTGAACTATCACAGCAGTGAACTGTGTGAACAGTATTTTTTTCTTACTGTAGGGGGACAAAATTCCCACCTATTTAAAATGGTTTTACCAAGCCTTCTACATGGCTATTTGTAATGTGACTGTGACCCAGAGGATCCCTTCTAGTCTTGTGTCCTCTGCTCCCATGGCTAAGGAGTAGAAGCTGTAGGAATCTTATTGAAAGGTTTGTTCTTGTGAAAAATAATCTGCTTTCAGCTCAGATATTTTTGTCAAAACATTGCAAAAACATGACCACGTCTACTAACTCTCAAGAAACACAAACTATGTATGTGTAGCAATAGACAATATTAGAAAAATGCTATTTTGACGTGAAGCAGACATTTAACAATGAATTAAGACTTAACAAGTTAGAGTGCCATGAGATTGTATTTTTTCTGTAGAGAAATGGGCAGTGGGGGAGGTTTCTGACATTACTCTGTAAGAAATGCCACTTGTTAAGCCCTTGGCCTCACACTTGGAATTTTATTTTGCTGCCTCATATACTGTACCAAATTTACCCTTAGCTTAATACTGCTCAAGTTATTAGAGTTATATCAGGCGTGAATTTGGAGTAGTGCATAAAAGATTTATGAGATGAAAACTATGATCTATATTAAACCAATAATTTATGGTTCTCAATCACCTTTCAGGTTGAAAATCACAGAATGCCTTAAAGCATTCATGAATCAAGCCTAGCACCAGCACAGACCTCAGGGGTATTATCTCTGTGTTGCAGATGAGGGAAGCAAAGTGAAATTAGGAAAGTCACCCAGCATCCCTGTGTGCTGGAGAAGCAGCACTGGGGGCAGGAGCCAGGTGGCTGATCCCACACCAGATTTATGTGCCCAATATCTGCACACACACCAAGTGGTGCAGACTCAGCCTGGGAAAATGGGGCTATCTCAGTGCTAATTTAACCAGTGGGTGCCATAAATTCTCATAATGTCTCTAGGAACTTAAATTCTCTCTATGAGATTCACTTTAATTAAAGAAGAAGCCCACGCACTCCTTTAATTGAGGGATTTGTGAAATCTGTGGAGGCTGATATTCCCTACTACCAACACATCTGAAGACACTCAACCATAGTATAAGATACTCCTAAATTCAAATGAGTCTTCTGGGAACAGCACAGCAGAAAAAGGTGGTTTTCTTACCCCAGTACTGCTACTGTAATTTTTCATTCCAAAAAGCATGTAAGTGGAATTTTTGGGTACTTTGGGAGAGATATCTGATATCAGCCCCATTGCTTCAAAGTGTGCAGAGCAAGGATCATTTAGCAGCAACTAAAGTATGGTCCTTCCATCCCATTTTATATCCTCTCTTACTGCATTCCTGATCTCATCTGTTTGCAGTGCAAAAGCAAGTTGGTTTGTTTCTTTTTAAAATTTTACTAGGGCATAACATAATGCTAAGTCTTTAAGATAAATTATTTAGACTCTAAATTGGGAGGGTTTCCAGTCAGGCATGGGCAGCTAATTAGCACCTATGTTTTGAGCACAGAGTGAACTAGTTCTCTTAAATTAAGTGCCTAAATTCCCTCCATGTTCAATAGGGAGAGATAAATGCCTAGAAAAGCAACTCCAGAGGGAGATTGTGCCTGCCCAATTTAGGCTGTCCCTCAGGAGGCTCTCAAAGGCACCTAGCTTTCCCCTGGCTGTATATGGGATTTATTTTAGAAGGACTGGCTTAAAAGGCATCTAAAATGTAGATGTAATTGGTACTGAAGTGAGTTGGATTGAATTTTGGATTGGATCCATTTTGTTGCCTGAGCCTGATTGAATTACTCATGGCACTAATTTAGGAAACCCCAAACTACTACTGGGTAATCCCCTGTACTGTTCAGCAGCAAAGCTGCTCCTGGGCACTGAGACTTTCTTCTGTCCTGCTGCTGCTCCAGAAGGCTCAGAGTAGTCATGGACATGTGATCATGAGAATGGGAGAAGGCAGGAAACATTTAACTCAGATTTTCTACTGGAAAAATTTTATATTTGAACTTTCCTCTGAGAAACTTGTCTGCTCTTTGGGTGACACTGGACAAACAGATAGAAGAGTCAGATTGATTCCAGCAGCTTTTAAGTGTTATGCTAAGGCAGAGACACCAGCTAATTTCAACCACTAAAACTTTTTATGATGCACAGCAATGATTGTCTGACAGATTCTCTGCACACGTCTGGCACCTCATGACCTTTGGTGGCACTCACTGGGATAACAGGAAAAAAATCAAATTATTTCTACTACCTGTCTCTTTCTAAAAACTGATAAATGGGAACCCCAAATAAGAATGTAGATTATTGTTTTCTAGAGTGTAACTAGAAGTATTGGCCTGACAGCTGTGTCTGTGGACCATTATCTTGGCAGGCTAAGAACTGGAAGATCTCCTTTCCTGGATGCAGAGGGGTGTTTGGAGAGAGAAATCCTGACAAACTCAGTAGTCTCGTGATAAAAGTTGAATCGCGTGAATTTTGATTTTCTCCTATTCTCACTTTCCTAGTATGTTTATAAAGATTTCACAATCAAAATTCATACACTTTATTTACTCTTGTGTAGTAAATGTGACTACTTTTTGCCCCATCCTTGTGCCAGAACGATGCATTAATTTTTCTCTGTCACTCCACTATGAATGTATGTCCCAATGAAGCTGCCATGAGAGCCAAAAATCTGGTTTTCACCAGAAGAGAGAATCGATTCACATGGCACTTGGTATGACTGACTTCCACCTCAATTGTGGGAATTGAGACTAGAATTGTGGGAAGCTCTAAAACTGAGTTGAGTTCATTGCACGCCCTTGCAAAGAGCCCTCTGGAGTTGCTGCCTCTGTGAGCAGCTCTGCTCACCAGGTGATACCAGTGCTCTGTTGGGGGGTGGTTGGAAGTGTGTGGTGTGGCCTGTGAATCAGAGGTGACAATTTCTTACCTGGATTCACACAAGCCAAGTCACTCCCCATGGCGTCACACAAACAGCTGTCAGGGTTTGTGTGAAGTCAGAGAAGCTGTGGGAGGATTGCTGCAGATATTGGATATTTGAATTGAATGTGCCAGCTGTGCTGTCTAAAACCCTTTCTTATGTTGCATCTCCATAAAGAGCAGCTGCATTGCTGGGTGACAACCCTTGTTGTGATCTCTGTGTCACACCAACACCATACCTGTGTTTGGATGTGCTGACCTGTACAAGTCATGGTGTGTTGTTTCAAGGTAAAATTAGACATCTCAGTATCTCCTTCCCTCTGTTCAGCCTGGTCTGGTGAAAGGAGGTTTCACATGAGAGTTGTGTCTGGCCCCTGCATTTTGGCCTGGCTCCAGCTAAGCACTTAAACCTGCTCTGCAAAACTCAAGGTTAAGCACGTGTTTAACTATCCTGCTGGATCAGAGCCATGGGGGAAGAGGAGGAAAGTTACTCTTCTCATATTTTAACTGTGACTTACAGTTTGGCCTTTACCCATACAGATTTTCAGTGATTTATTGTCAACCTGCCTGTTGCATCCACACCTGCATGCTCCATGCACTTGTTTAAGTGCTATCAAAAATGGAGTGCCTCTCCCTCCTGGGTGTTAGAAGATTTTATTTATCAAATATCATGAGTTTCCTCTGTGGTGTTACCTGGGTATTTCTGTTTTAGCCTCTCGCCTGCCCCATATCATTATCTGGGCTGAGAATCTACAGCAGTGATCAAAGACAACACTTTGTTGTTGCCATAGATAGTTTGACATCCCTGCTATATTTTTCCATATGGGCTGAAATTGCTTGAAAACCACATGGATTTATTCTTGTCCTCTCTGTGGATTTTTCTTATCAAACGAAGTTCTGCAGCATATCTAGAGTTAGGCTGTGGTTTTGGATGTGTTATTGTGTCTGGGCACAGGAACCAAATCCTAAGTTCTTGTTATGTGGCCTTTCCCTGTCATGGCATGTCTGGTTGCTCTGGGATGTTTTCAGCACATTAGAGAAACTCATAAGCTGTTTGTGAATTGCAGCTCAGTGGAACAGTTTCACTGAAAAAACAGCAAGTTCAGTGAATCTAGAACTGCAGCACATGGTTTGCAACTCTTTAACAGGACAGTATATTCATACTTGGAGTATTCATGAATGAAGAACCAAGAAGTTTCTGAAAAGTAACTCCTATTAATTAATATAAAAAACCAGAGCTAAACTTCTGTATTATATTATTCACAAAAAAAGTTTGTCCAATCTTTCTGTCCTTAAGGAATAGAAAGGAATTTTACAATGTATGTAGGGTTAATTTTTTTTTACTTTATTAAAAAAAATTACACCACCAATTCCCATAGTAATTTCAAATTGAAATTTTAATTTTGTGAAAAATGTATTTAATTTATGTGACATAAAGAGATCTATATAACTTTAGGAAAGCAGCCAATTTGTGATTTTTAAGAATATTATCAAGACAATTTTATTGTACTCATGAGAATATTTCTGCTGAAATTATGCAGACGGCCCTAAAAGCAATAAATGTTGAGCAATATTTAACTTAGAGGTAAAGAACCAATTAATATTTGTACTACTAAGCATGCATTTATTCATTTTTGTATTTCTTTTTTTTGCTCTTCGTGTATTTACCGTGTCCTAATAATAGATGAAAAACAGTTATCAGTAGGACTTAGGATGTATCCCCTGATAAACTACTCAAGGCTTTTTATAATATATCAGATTTGAGATATATAGAACATACTGCTAATGAATTTATCATGAATCCTTCTAGAATAATCCAACAAATAGGATCTCAAGCCTAGTCATCCTAAGATCAGTGAGGAAATTGCCACTGTTCTCAGAAGGCAGATTGGGATGTACAATGAATTCTTGCACTCCAGACTTTGATAATGACAATAATTAAAACTGGCATGATTTTTGCCTTTTTTACCTGACTGTAATTTCACTTAGTTTAAATGGAGTGAATTCTGGTTTAGGTTGGTGTAAAAGAGAAGGGAAGTTAATTACACCCACTGGAACATCCCACCATTCTGTTATAATCTTATTGAGAAAATATTCATGGAGTGGGCTGGAAGTCAGTGCAAGCCTAGTGCTAAGAAGCTTAAAATGAACATGATTGATTCAAATGGGACTGTTAAGTTTAAATGGAAAACTGTGATTATGCAATCAAATTCATGTAGTGAGCCCTTGATACACACATCAGAAAATCTCCTAACAGCATTGGGAGCTGAATATTAGCTATCTTTAATCTTTTTCCTCTATAAAATTGAATGGAAGCATTCAAAAATCTCCTGTTAGAGATTAAAAAACCCCAAACAACCCACCAAAACCCACAGAAAAGCCCCAGAACAAAACAAATATTAAAAAAAAAAAGCCTAACAAAGCAAGCAAGAAAAGAAAGCTAAACCTAAGCAAAAACATACCACCACCACCAACGTAAGTAAATAAATACATACATACACACATACAAATATACATAAAAGCAAATGAAATCCAAAACACCAAAACAGTGAAATTTAGGCAGTGGAAATGTTTGAGTATTTTATTCACAAGCCCTTAAGCAAATATACATGTGCTTAGGTCAACTAAGTATTGGCATGCAAATGAAGTTCCCTTAAAAAAAATACCAGTTCCTACTCTGAATACTAACTAATACCTTATAGACTATAAAAAAGCTTTAAGCATCTGGTGGAGTTAATTGGGGTGTAGTAATGAAATATATCTCTTTTTCTGATGTGTGCTGTAGCCTGCATTTTTCACAGGGGAGGATGAATTTCAGCATGGTTCTTATGATGTAATTCCAGCTTTTAAAATTTCTTATTTGCAAGTCATATTCTCAACCCTAAAGTGTTCTGTGTGTTAACTTTTAAAATGAGGAGTGCTCGAGATCAAAACTCTGCTCTGAGCAATGTCTTTGTGGGTCCCATAAATTCTAAGTGGGCAGCTCCTGTATTTTTCAGGTACAAGCAGAAGTGGGGAATGGCTTTCAAGATATACTTTTAATTTCTTTTTCCTATTAGTGAAGTTTTCACAGACTTCCATTTCTGTTCTATACAATTTCAGAGTATATTGGCCACAGGACTGTCATGGATGTGAATCCCCTCCTGCAGGTCTTCCTTCTTTCTGTTGTCTTTATAGGGATCCTACCACGAGCAGCTTTCCAACCTGTGTAGCCTAATAAAGAATCTAAATTAGGTGTGACGGATCTGGGACAAATAACTCCTGTGACACTGTGAGATTTCTTTTGTTTTTGCTGGCAAAGCATTTAAGTATGAACCTTTTACTGCTCAATAAAGCAGTTAATCATATTTTAAAGGATAAGTCTGAGTCGAAGTATGTGATTGAATCAGATCCTTTGAAGTTCACTGACCTGTAGTAAATTGGGAATTTCATAGCTGACTGCACAATTAAACTTTGACTTCAGGGCATATTTAGGTTTCAATTTCTCATTAGAAAGTAATTCTGAAGCAAGATTTTTTTCTCTTGACAAATGCAAAGAAGCTGTGAAGAGGTTAAACAAAAATTTTATTTTGCAATTAAAACCAAATTTATGCATGATTTTTCTCATTTATTTCTCTGCTTCAGGTAGAAGTAATTGGTTCATAACTTAATATCCAGGTAATCTCTGAACCTTCAGCAAGATTTCTTACACGTTTTCTAGGTTCTATTCATATGAAAAAGATATCTTTTTTTTTTTCATTTGTCCCAGTCTCTTATGAATTATCTTTTAAAAGATAAAGGGAGACAGCAACATGGATAGAGTTATATATTCTACAAAATCCTATTAGAACTGAAGGATCACTCTCTTGATGCTTAAAGTATTAAATTTGGCAACTGCTGAATCCTTTTTCACACCAGTAAGTGTGAAGAAAGTGACTTTTATGGAAGGTAATTGAGACAGGAAGACAGGATTACAAAAAATAGATACTGAAAGGTCCATTCAATTACCAGGAATACCCCTCTGCTCACTGTGGTACACTCATTACTGCTGCAATGGTGATTGAGATCCCCAGTTGCCATATACTGCCACAGCCCCACAGGAGTCTGCAGTACTTTTTTGGTTCATGTTATTTGAAGGTTTGCCTCCAGTTTTGCTGATATAAAACCATATCTGATAGTTTAAAATAATCTGTGAATTGGAAATGTAATTTAAATTTAATTCACAGTTTTATTAAAAAAATAGATGTCATATTTTAAAAGCTGGGCTTTGGTAGGAGCGTTACAATAAAATAGGGCTATTATCTGTCTTGTTCTATTCTGGATATGTTTTTACCACTTTCCAGAGGAAGAGAGCAAAGAGATGTATTTTAAATTATAAATTCAGGGGCCTATGTACATTATCATTATCAAAAAGCAGATTTAGAAACTCTTCTTTGTGTATCAGATTCCAATTATGCTTCCTGTGGAGTCTGTCTCCACAGTCAGACATAATTAATCCTCCATTCATCAAGGGTTTTGGAAATGGGGGATTTCACTTTTTTTGTTTTTTCTCTTAGAAAAGCCAGTACTCCTATGTCTGGGCTTGACCCTTGCATTTCAGTTGCAAATTTTTTGCTTAGGTAGCTGAAAGGTTGGAGCTGCACAGATATTTAATGCATTAAATTACTCCCTAAGGCGTGGACCTGCCCACACTGGGTTTGGTGGTGGTGCGAACTTTGGGAAGACCAGGCTTCGTGAAGATCAGGCTTTGTAAAGACCAGGCTTTATTCCCCTGACCCGTCTGGCTCGGGAAGTTTGCAGTCAATTTGGGACTTGTTCCACCCCGTGAGCAGCAACCACATCCATCTGTTTCATCATGTAAGGAGCAGAGACAGACACTGGGATGGAGATGGGTGACACAGCAGAGCATTTTCCTGCATGGATGATGGGGATGAGGAGTTCACACGGACACACTGCAGTGACAGCATCTCAAACCAACACTTCAGCCAGACAATTAGGGGACAAATGACATATGCAACGTGGTCGTACAAACTGCACATCACACATACATGATGCAGAGATGGCTATGGAAAATACTCACTTTTTCACTTGATTCTGCTTCCTTTTGGCTTCTGCACCCCTTTGGTGCATAGCAGGGAAGTAGGTATTTGTGTTTAGTGGAAGAAATTACACTGACTAACAGACACAAGCATTTTACTCATAAATTTATCATAGACTATTGCTGAGGAGACTGACAGACAGCCACTACAAATGGTGTGTTAAACATTTAATGAACCCAGGCTGAACTCCTGGCCCTGTTGAAGCCAATGGAAGTTTTGCATGTCGATCTTTTTTGGGGTGGAGTGAAGGTTTAGAGGGGGTGGCATTTTAAGTAGGTTTCTAATTGTTTGTTAATCACTTAGTGGAAAATTAGAAATGATGCCTTAAACAGAGCATCTTTTTCCTTTCTGCAATTTCTTCATAGACTTTAGAGTTCACCATGAATAAAACCTGGTGTTCAACAGGGGCTGAGCAGGAGGTGCCAGACCTGGTTTCCAAATTAGTAGATGGTATTTCTAGAATGTGTATTAGTGCAGCACATCTGCGACGCTCAGCTCGAGAAGTACGTGCTGGTGTGTGTGTGCATCTTAGAACTACCTAAAGTACAGGAGCTGTTATCCTAAATCATGAGAGGAATAAAATGGGACTGTGGATTCTGTTTACGGCTCTCATGTAAAAACAGCTTCCAGCAATTTCCATTCCTGATGAGCTGGAAGTACTTGTATGCAGTAAATATGGGCAGTAAACTAAATGCTCTTGCCTGGGGACCAAATTCATGTACGTGAGCAATATGAGGGAATAAAATCCACTCTCATATGAGAGTGCTGTGGTTTGCAGTAGTGTTCAGTCACTGTCTTTAAGAAACTAATGGAACCACCAAATGCTTGGCGGCTACTCCAAGGTATGTGTAAGGTTTAGGTGGGGATTTACGTCCTTCCTTTGACTGAAGGTGTAGAAATGAATGCAATGAGATGGGCAAAGTCACGTATTCTGATCCAGACCAGGAGCAGAACCCCAGTGAGAGCTTAGAAATGGGATCTGACATTTTGGAAATGACACTACTGTGAACTGGTTGTTATTTTACATACGCACCAAATGGGAATATTTTATATATGAATTGCAAATGACTATTTATGGCATGACAATTGATGGCGTGAATTAGAATCGAGATTCTTAAACCATCTTTAAACAACTTTCTGGCAACTGAACTGGGTGGGAAAAAAAAGCATTTTTGTTTAAATTTTCACATCAAAGCATCTAAACCCCCAACATTTACCCCAGACTACTTTTTCCCCCCCTCAGTGAAGCAGCGGGACGCCACTGGCACGGGATGGGTCACCCAGCGGGGCCGGGGACTCGCGCAGCGCCCGCGGCCCCCTCAGAGCCCCGCGCTCCGCCCACCTGGGATGCCACAGTGAGGAGGGGCTTTTCTTCTGCAGACTCCTCCCTCGGAATCTCCTTCATCACCATGGCCACAGCCTTATCGGCCGCCCTAGCGCCTTTGCCCTACAACAGCGAAACCAACAATGGCGCCAAGTCAGCAGCGGGCTCCGACCGCCTCCCGCGCACGCGCTCCCCACCTGGCCTGGCGGGATGCTGGCCACGCCTGCGCCTGGAAGCCAAGCTCATTTGGAAGCAGGACACACACACACTGTTTAAAAATAGTAAAAGTAATAATAATATAACAAGTGGTCCATCGACCCCATGGTCAAGGAGGCAGTTGGGGTCTAGCCGTGGTCTGGTGGCTTGTTAGAGTTGCCGCAATGAAGCCAACAGGAATCCGGCCATTTTCCTGTTGGGACGAGGCCTGCTGGAAGTTCCCCCGTGCCAACCTTCTGCAGGATAGGAGCCCCCCAGAGTAGTAAGGGTTGGAGGATTAGCCCCTTGGTTTAATTTTGGTTATCCAAAAGTTTATACCCAAAATACCTCTTGGTGGGTTTTTTGGGTTTTTTCCTTAAAAATAGCATCAAGCGGAGTTTTCAAATAAAGCACAGTTCCTTGTTGTTCACTGAGGCAAACTCTCCCTGAAATTTGAATGTATAATCTGGACCCACAGAGTTTATAGCTCTAGTAACATTTTAAAAAGCAATTTACATCTCATAAACAGTCTGAGTTTTTGCTAACACAACATACGGAGCCAAATTCTGCCATTGTAGGCATTGCTACAGCTCTCCCTAAAATGATCATTGTTGTAGAATTTACTGTAAGGATTTTTTTTTTAAACTTCACTTTTCTTAAACTTCTCTTAATACATTGTAAACGTTCTGGAAAAGTTAAGATATTTTTACTTTATTTAATATAAATTAGCCAAACAAAAAATGCACCAATATTATGTGCCATGCTGTTTGATGCCATTCTTTTTATTTAGTGAAGGTCTTTCTCATCTTGAATTCATATGGGTTTCTGTATCTTGATCTTTGGTCTTATTTTGATCTCTGCCTCTTGCAAGTGACAGAGAAGGTTGGAGCTTGCACATAAAGCATCACAGCAGAGCTGCATTATGCCAGTGACCCTGGGCAGGTCCTCATTATTGTACTTTAAAGGCTCCCATTGATTTCCATGGAAGTTTTAGCTGTGCAAAACTGCAGGATCTGGCTCCATAGAAGTATTTTACACTGGTCTTAAATATATTTAAATCCTTAAAAGTCTATCAACAGAGGGTTTCTTTACTAAGACATCATATACAAGAATTATCTTCACTAACAGTGTATTCTGTATTAAGTAAACCCCCACTATTGCTTATACAAAACTACAGATTGTTTCAGGAACATTTCATCAATTTCAGGTAAAACCATTACATACTATTGCAGGTTCTAAACAGATTTCATTACTGGTCAGGTCAATATTAGATTAGCTTGCTTGTGCAACACATCACAGATACCCTACAGAGAGTTCTTTGCATGCTGCAAGAAATTCTCAGAGCAGAAGTGTCATAAATGATAAGCATGCTGGATTTGTGATGCCTTTGATATCCAAAGAACTGCAAAGTCATTGTAAAATGAAATATATTAAATTCAATGAGAATTACGTTTAATTGGTAAGCATATCAAAGGTTCTGGGCCAATTACGTGTTTGTTCATGATTCATATGACATATTCCAGGTCTATGAAGCTTGTTTCCAGTATGACACATGAGCTATCATTAGCTAGCACTAATAGCATGCTATTGGTCTTTATAAAATGTAGTCCTTTTGTGCTGGGTGCTAGAACAAAATCGTTTATCAGCTAGGAAGGATGCATTGGAAAGCATGCAGTGCTTTTTATTTCTTGCAGAGTAAAAACCCACCAAAGCAAAGGTCAGGTCACTTTTTTGAAGACAGAGCCACTTTTTCTTCAAGGTTTCACCTACTGCCTGAAAAGAGTCATGATACTCGTATTAGTGCCTGCTGTTCATCCTCCACGCACGTAACTGAAAAGCCCTGGGAGTGGCTGACACCAAATATAAAATCTGTCTCACCAGTTTAAAGTGGCCATGCTACAATGGAGAAAAGCAACCCAAAGGATACCTCTGTGCTATTTTTAATGAGCAGACTTTGTTTATTTGCAGGGCAAAGCAAGTGGATTGATGCCACCTTTTTTTTTAAAAAAATTATTTTATTTTTAAATTAGATCTTAACTTTCTTAAAAGAAAAACACACTTTGCTGTGTGTAATTCAGGTTGACATTTCCGGCTGCTCAGCTTATGGTATGTGAAACATTTTGAAACTAGAAGTTGATAGCAATTTCCTGGATACCAAAGAGAAAAACAATGCAGTGGAATAGCTTAAATTGTCAGATTCTGCTGGAGAGGTACACAGGGGAGCAATTCACTGGAAAATGCAGCTTTTAATTCTGTTGACTAGAAATTAATATTGTTATCCTAGGTAAAGCAAGTAACCTTGAGAATTTTGGTCTCTCTTCCCTGTTGTGACCACTGTGTAGCCAATTCTTCCCTATGAAGCCATTAGGCCAAGAACTGGAGAGAAATAAAACCAGTTTTCCTACGGTCAGGATAACCTTGTTACTGTTGTCAACTGCAGCTGAAATTAAAACTTCCAGCACATTTATTACAATAATTGTTGAAAGATTATTATTTTAAGGTGCTATTTACTTGGCCTCCTTCAAAAAGAAGAGTTGTTTCTTAGCAAGCCAAAGTGCCATATAAATTAACCTTGTACAGCAGTTTATTGCTCAAGCCCTGTAATACTGTAACAGCTAATTTTACACATGCCAGGACTTCAAAACAAACAGTTTATTGGTAGTGGAGGTTTGCAAGGTACGTTAATTTCTCATGTAAAGTACAGTTTAACAATTTAGTAAATAAATTTCATCATTCCCTATTGGTCTGCAATATAGAAATGGAAAAAATTGTGATGTAAAACATGACAACCCATGTACAAATCATGACAAATGTGAATTGATGAAGGAGAAAATGTGTTATTTGTTTTAATGGAACATACTGCTTAAGAAAAACTGAGAAGCATCTCAGTATTTCATTATTTGATAAATTAAAAAAAATGCAGAAACTCCTTTAGGTAATATCTGCAAAGCAAAATAAGGAGTAGAGTTCAGAGAATTCCCCTGATGCTAAATATCTATAATAACATTGAGTTCAAAACTTAATAATAGTTTCTCTAAGTTTCTCCTTTGGGATCAGATAATGGGTAGTAATAGACATTTCCACAGGAGTATGCTGATTTAACAGGATTTTATAAGGAAATACTTTTTTTTTCTGCTGCTGTTTCTGAATAGTTCCAAATTCAATTTTGTACAAGTCACACTATTTAGATGTGGTACTTAGTAATGAGTATTTAATTAAATTACTGTAAGAGCATAATAATGCAAATTTCTAGTGCAGCATAAAACTGATTTTTAAAATTTTAATAAGTGATGCATATAGCTTTGTAACCATGCTCATCTATGAGAAATCTTTTAGTACTTGGGGCCAATGGATCACCTTCAAGTCCTGATGGGCAGATGAGAATGAGCACATGGTCACACTTGAAACATTACTATTGAGTGCAATACTATATAATTTTGTAATTATTTTCTTCATTACAGTGATTTGCAAATTTGTTCTTGCATATGAAAAGCCAAGCAGCCAGTGCTTTGTAAATGTTTAACATTTTGACAATAGTATTTAAACTATAATAATTAATTGCAGAAATTCTTTGTTGTCATTTATGCAATAAGAGGATTTTATCTAAAACTATTTCATAATTATAAGTTTGCTTTTGACAAATATTTAAGGTACTTGAGTCCTAAATTCACTTTTCAGGAATATTTATAGCATCTTGTGAGAAAGTGAGCAGAAAGAAATGGAGTGATCAGGTTTTCTTTTTTAATATGTATACATGGAAAAAGTATTCCTTCATTGCACAGACCTGTGCTGTTCCATTTATTTTCCAAAGATCCTACCAACCTGTTTCACCTTTAATTGACACACTACAATGCATCCCTGTTCGCAGAAATCATCTCAACATAGGCATGTTTAAATCTAAGCTTCTGTAAAATAGAAGTTTTAAGGCAGCTTTCGTTATAAAGGAATTTGATAGATTAAAAAAAATCATCTTCAGAGAGTGCTGGTACAGGTATGACAGGATTTCTGGTTTCATGGGCATCTCCTTTTCTAACTGAGCAGAAACAGAATAACACCTCAATGCATTTATGACTGTAATACCAAGATATATGGCCAATTGTCCTGAACTTTCCCACTGGGCTATTGAATTGAAGTGCTTAAAAACAAAATAAAACCAACACCCTGCAGTTCAGGACATGTTGAAGTATTGATCTGCTCTTTAAAAGTCTTTAACAGCTTGGGAGGGCTTTTGTAAGGCAAACTTTATGAAAGATGAATTGGTGAGAACTTTGAGTTTTAGTAGCTGTTGTCCTCCTGTGCTGGGAGAAAGAACAGGGAGAGCTGCTGAACATGTTGAATTTGGGAGGTTTGGCTGCTCTCCAGATCCCCCAGCAGCTGATGTATTAGAGTACCAGCTAAGCAGCCTATTCCAAATGGCTTTATGCTCCACAAATCTTCCTGCTTTGTGCAACTTAAAAATAAAAATGAAGGGAAAAACTTGGCTTTATTTTTTTCAAATTATGCAGCGCTGAGATTTTTACCTCTGAAAATGAGGACACAGAGCTATGCAATAGGAGTTCCAGTGTCCACAATACAACTGTGAGCTCCTCATTTACATAGGATCTGTTCATGACTTCAAATTTTTCCTTTCTCAGGCTTTCATGTTCATGTTTTCTGCATATGTCTTTCTTCTCATCTATACCTTTTTACTTTTTTTTAGGGGTGTTACATCTTGCATTTTATCTATAATTAAAAATAATGAGGAAACACATAGTGAGGCAGTTTTATGGACTAATAAAAGATCGATATTTAAACAGAAAATTCTGTTTCATCAAAGCTCTTGGTAGTTTTTTTATTATGAGCCTAATAAAGTCAGGTATATATCTAAGATAAATGGGGGCACAATTCCTTTAAGCAGATTGACCATGGTGAGGAAATGTGAACAAGCTCTCAGCCCAGAATTGGAAGCAGCATTGCCAGGGTAGACCAGCTTTCAGAACCTGAGCTACTGTTTTGATATTGTATTTCCATCATTTGGAACCTCTTATCAAGCTCTCTGTTAGTGATTATCCAAATTCTTTTGACTTCTGACCTTCAGTAGTTCATTTTTACAGGATTATGATGAAATACAGACAGACAGAGTTGGCTACAGACAAGGAAGCAGCTATAGGAAGACTTGCCCAAGAAGCAATGTACAATAAAACAGCTAAATCCATACTGGTTGAATTCACAGTGCTCTACTCCTCTTTCATCCCTTTCCTCATCTTTTCATTCTTATGTTGATGGAATAACAGATTTCAATGTTAATACAGGAAGATTTCACTGCATTCAAGAAAAATGGCAAAGAAAGGGACAAAAGCTGATAAAAGGCAATCAGCATAAATATTCACATTTACCTTCACTGGGCTATGTCTTATATCCATTTAAATGTCAATAGGGAGGTTAAATTGCATTGTAGTTTGAGAAGCATTTGCATTGAAATGGCATTGTAAGGTTTTCTGTTTATTGACTCTCAGTAACAGTTGCATGACGTGTGCTCCCTTGGGAAGCTCAGTCTGAAGCCTATGGATTCATTCCCAAAGCCAAGTGGGACAGCTTCCAAAGCATCTCTGGTGGAAGCTCTGCAAGACCCATTTTGCTCTCAAGAACTTGTGCAAAGTTACTGTACTTAAAACATCTGAACACAAATTATGACTAGAAATTAATAAACAATTCTGTCAAATCTACCTCATTCTCTATAAGCTAGTGTGATTCCTGCAGGCTGAGAGGAGGATGTGAAATAAGGGGTTTTTTATCTCTCAAGTTGGAGTTTTATTTGGAGCATAATAGGGAGTGCACAGTTTGAAATAACACCAAGATAACAACACTGAAATATTGGAACAATAATGATGATTTAACTGTAAATAGTAAATGCAGCTGGGAATATAGAGCAGGGTTGGTAAGAAGAAGGTTTGGGACAGAACTAACTGCTTAGAGGTTGTTTAAGGTTCTGATCCTTTTATAAATGAGTTATATAATTTATCTCCTTGTGATAGAAGGCTTGGATGAGAGGTTTTGCAGTCTTTTTTTCTTTGCAATTGTCATATTTTAATAAGACCACTGTGAATATGTAGAAACTATTTTTTAGCACTTACTTGATTGACTTCTTAATAATTTGGAATTGTATTACCACAGGGATGAGTCCTTTAACTGCACAATGGTATATGACTTCAAAAATCTTAGGGAATAGCTGCAGGATTTCTTTCATCTCTGCTTAGTCTGTGTCAAGGAACTTCGTGAAATCATTTGGTTTAGCAACTGGCAATTTTAAATTTGTTTGGTAGTCTTCAGCAGAGAATTAATACTGAAGTATTTTCTCTCCTCTATTTTGAGTTCCTTTTATGTTGACTCCAGTCTTATGATCCCCAATCATAACATACACATAGCAACAGAATTACTTGCTATTATTTGCTATATTGCCATGATGATGCATGTGCTGAACTAGAATAAGAGATTCCTCTGGTACCAGTTCAAATGAAATTCCAGGAGATCAGATCACTTTCAAAATGAACAACTGTGATGAAAGTGCTGTCTGTTGTCTAAATGTTTACTGAACACATGATGTGTAAAGGATGGATTTTGTTCCCTCATTTCCTCCCAGCACACGATGTATTGTTCTTTGAAGTGGTAGGGGCTCCTCACCTCCTGCTACACAATTTTTATGATTCTGTTTCATGAAACATTCAGAGAACTCAGACTAACTCTGCAGTCTGTTTAGGGAAAGCAATGAAATAAACTGAGAAGTGATGGTACTTTATGTGGAAAAATCAGCAGCTCATCAGTGAGCAGGAATGCAGGATAGTCTTTGTAGGAAATGCAGAATTGTTCCCAGTTAACTGGAACAGGCAAGCTGTTACAAGGCAGCTGTTTCTGAGCCTGTCTTGTAGAAGACAAGGCTCAGAACATCTTTTATAGATGTAGCAATAGGGTAGCCCTCAGTGAAATTAACAGCTGTTCTTATTTAACCTCAGATAATGGTTTCAGATACAGAGCTTGAGACAAGCATTTAACTTCTTGCATGCTTGTCACTAACGTTTATAGATGTTGGGAATCTTGCTTCTGACAGTTTTGCTGGGTTCTGCATTTGAATTATCTTTGCCTTTAACTCTCTTACTGTGAGAGAGGTTTCTGTACTCCCAGTTGTGCCATCCTAAGAGTCAAAAAACTAATTTATTGATATTAATATAGCAAAGGCAGTGTTGACCAGAGCAAAATATTGAGTGAGTCATGGCATAGCTTAAAAGTCTTGTTTATTTAAAGAAAAAAATCCCAGAAAAATTCAGCTGTTTCCAGAAGCTGTTGTGCCTTAACTGCAGTATCTTGATATCACTAAAGTTTCTCAATAATAAAATGCACAGGGGTGTGGCAACAGAACTATTTTGACCTCATGTAAAAGGTAATATTCAAGTATCTTGAAGCAGTCTGCCTTCCATTTCAGAGAAAAAGTGTGTGATCTCTGGAATGAGTTCAGTTCTGTGGGTTGGTTCTCTCTTTTATTACATCTTCACTTGGGACAAATGAAAAGTGTGTGATGATACTTTATGTGTAAAAGACAACTGGAAGTATAATTGTGTCTGGAATATGATGCAAGTTATTTTTAAAAGAAAGTTATGCAGGTTCTGATGTTTAAATAGTATAATCTGTACTCTGTCAGCCCGGAACATAGAAGAAATATGCATTTTTTCCAGTGTTTGCAGACTTTGTTGTTCTTGTTCCAGATATCATTATTAAATCCTGCACTACACAGTTATACACATGAGCAACCAGAAAAGGAATTAGGTCCCATTAGCCCCATATTTTGTTAGTGTAGACTTTTTATAAATTGGGCAGACACTCATCAGACATTTAGAATGAGAAAAAGTCAGGCAAAGGAATAAACAGAATTTAAAAGATAAAGAAATCTCTGACAGAGCTAGAGGAAAGACCTGAATGCATAATAATCTGATCATATCCAAAAATACAATTCTATGAGAGTTTCAAGATCATTTTCAAGTCCTTGAACTGTGGTTTTCTGCACAGAAAGAAGCTGGTGCTCTAAAGAATGGAACAGAAATGTTTATCAAAACTGCTGGAGGGGCATAACAGTTGCCTGTTGTTTCCCCTTGTTTTACATTAGCAGATTAAGAGTCCAAATTGCTTATGTTCATAGTCAAGGTTTTACTCTTTTATTGAAAGACCTTAAGGAAGGTATTGTTTAGCAAAGGTGGAATTATGTTGAATGAGAGTGACTGTTCAGATGACCTGTTATTTCGGAATCAAATAAAATTCTGCATACTGTCCTGAAAATGAGATATGTATTTAAATAAATGAATTTATATATGTCTCTTACTAGGTACCTAAGCTCAGAACCATTTAAAAATTGTATTAGTTCTCAGATTACTTATTTTGATTGTTCTGGTTTTGTTTATGAAGGATGACAGCTTGGGCACTGAAGACAGTTTGTAATGCATTGTCACAACTATTAACTCTTATTGAAGATTAGGATGAAAATCTCAGGATTTGAGTTCTATAAATACGGGGTAAACATTATGTGATCAAAAACCATGTCTTCAGTTTAATGTTTTCATACAGACTCTTTCATGGTTTGTGTATAACCACACAACATCCAATTCTGTTTAGGATTTTTGTTTTTCTTTGGCTCACTTGTTAAACGCCTTGCTCAAAGGCTATTAAAAACAATGGAAGTTTTTATAAACATGAAATGCTAAAATATATTTAATCTCAACATAACAATAGATGTGATTCTACCATGTAAAAGGATAGAAAGATGATGAGGTTGAGAATTAATGGAACAACAAAGTAACAAAGGGTAGCTGGAAATTTGTGACTGGGTTTGTTTTGAAGCAGACTGATGTTATTTTCTCATCATCTGTGATTAGACCTGTGCATATTAAATAAGGAAAACATATCCCACTGGATAGCAGGTTTGAAAACAGGATAGTTTATGATTAAAAAATACTTTTAAGACTTATTTTCTTGACCTATATGAGCTCTCTCCAGCCAGGGTTCTAAATGCTGCCAGGATAAATTTAGCCCTTCCTGTAATACAAACATTTGATTCCCACCATAATATAAACTCTTAATACCCTTGAATTTATTATGTTTTTTTTTTATACAACCTTAATATTTGAGGTTTTTCTAGAGTGAATGGTGTCAAAGTAGAACTCTTTTAGTACTTTGGTCATAAAGGGTCTTTATGCTGTATCCTTGACCCAAAATTCATTCTGAGTCTCTTGTGCTGCATGTTCTTTGCAACAAAGGGTTCAGAATCTGAGTGTACTTACCTCCAGAATAAAACCCTATTTTTGACCTGTATAATAGACTATATGTTTATTCCCTAAAAAGAGTAAATTGTCACTTATCAGACAATGACAATAGTAGATGAGGAATTGGAATAACAGTGTGGCTGCAAAATAACTTCATGTCCCTGACCTAGACACGACCTCTGCGTGGACTTTCAGCTTCAGAATGATCTCATCTGAAGTACCAAAGTCTGTTAATGCTGCTTTTGCAGCATTAACAGCATCATATAAAAGCAGCATTAGCAGCATCATATAAACCCATTTAGAGAGGATTATGCTACTGTCCCTTCATTTACACAGTTTGGAATCCTTCAGGGAGAAATTCTTAAAATTGAGGTGGTCTGATTGTGCTCTTAAAAAATGTTCCTAATTCTCTGACGTGCACTGTTAGTGTGGAGAACGGGCTTTTCTACTCTAATATTGCAAAGACATTGTAATTACAAATAGGAAAATGAAAAAAAAAAGTAGATGCATTAGTAGATAATTACTTCTAGACCTAATCATAAGTTCAGCTGCCTTGGACAGCTGAAAGTTCATTCTAAGCAAGGAATCATGGAATGATTTGAGGTGGAGGGATCTTAAAGACCACCTAGTTCAAATTCCCTGCATGGGCAGGGACACCTGCTACTAGATCAGGTTGCTCAGAGTCCCATCTGCCCTGATCATCTATCTTTACTGTTTAAGATAATTTTTTAGCATAATGGGCCACATCAGCTACATTTGTATAAATCTGCTCTTTTGTGTATGCTTGCATTTATTTTATGGATTTGGTGGATTTAATTTCATTTTCATTTCAATGACAGTAATTAGCACCTGGACTGTTCTACAAGGAGCTGGAAGCAACATCTCTATTTCTGATAGTCAGCACATCACTGATATCACATATTCTCTGTACTGTTCTGCTTAAAAGTGCATTCACTCTCTCCTATAGAAATTGTTTTACCTATTTTATTTCTTTTTGCATACTTATAGTAAAAAGCATCTATTAAAGAAAAGAAACTTATGTACTTATTCACTCACTTTATACACACTTTTAAAATGTGTGCTTTAAGAGTGTACAATGTTTATAAATGTTAATGTATAATGTTTTGTGCTTAGGTTGGCAGGTTCCTCATTAGGGAAGCAAGTTCTTTGTTTTAGTTTCTGTAATTCAACAGTATCACAAAATTCAGTTGTTAACTACCAGTTTGAGGATGTCTGCAATGTAATTAAAAAGGTGGTGAGTTCACACTTTTTACAGCAGCTTAGTTTGGCTGGTAGTGTAGCAATTTTGTTTAATAAAAACTCTGTGGGTATCTACAACATGATATCTGTGACCAAGCAGTAAAAGCAGCTGGTAACAGCAAATGGCTCTTAAGGAGAAATTCTTAATTCTCAAAACATCTTAATTAAGTTTTCATATGCAAAAAAATTGCTAAATCATCAGTTATATTTTCCAAGAAGCTTCCATTCTGATTACTTTCCTGGGATGTAAAAAATGCTGCTTGTGTTTCAAAATTGGGTTCTGGCAGATACAAAACCCCTCGGAGGTACAGTCGCTCCAGTTAATGGATTATGCCTCTTCAGCTGGGATGTCAAATCTAGCACCAGTCTGTCCTGTGTAGTTAAAGCTAAACTAAATCTCCCCTGCACCCCAGGGCACAGTAACCTAAGGCTGTGGAGGTTAAATGGCCTGACAATAGCACGACAGCTATTGTCAGAAATATTTCTCCTCAGAGGTTCCATTAAAAAAATAAATCTCTCTCAATTGTGCAGTGCAGTTTTGTACTCTGCTGGTGTCTCCTTCCACAAGATCACATTCATTTACCACAGACTCTTCTTGGACATCAAAATTGATCTTGCTCAAGTGAAAGAGCAGGGATGAGTTAACCATCTCCTGAATGGCTTGCAGGCAGCCCCAATAAATGTGCTTTTTGTCAGAGAATGAGCAGGCTCATAGCTGAGGGAGAGGGGTGCAGCAGCTCACTCATGTCTCATTATACCGAGGACCAGCCCAAGGATGTGACATGACAAACACCTGGAGAGGGGTTGGGTATTTCTAGCACCCCGGGGTGGGTGAGTTGGGTGTTAACCTGGGTGTAGAGAATAAATTGTGGAGTTTCAAACATATGTATTCATGTCAAATATGTTTATATATCTATCTTTGCTTTCTACTCATTGAGGAGAGCAACTGAGCCAGCACAGGGAAAGAAAGGTTGATTTGATGTCATAGGGCTGCAGTAATTCACTATCCTGTCTCCTTTTTGTATTTAGGAGCAGAGAGTGGCCTTAGATTGCTTCCCTAATGACAATGCTAAGATTGACTGAAATCAGTCTATCAGTCAGCACTCTGGATTTTGTTCTCATTGGAACACTCTGCTGTTTCATTTCACTCTGAAAATCTTGTAAATAAGGAAGTTTTATCCCAACTTCACTCTTTCTCATTAAGCGTGAGACACTTCATATTAATGAAACAGCAGTGAAACGATATGAAAGATGGCATTGTCAACTCAGATCGTTAAAAATTACTTGAATAAATATACAGGCATATGCTTAGACTGGCAAGGACTGGGAGTTTTTTTCAGCCCAGATAGCAGGAGCATAATTGAGGAATAAAAGAAGCTGCCGCAGATGGTGATAGCAGTGAGAGGCCCAGTGACATGTGCTTCAACTCCAAGTTTGCTACAGGGGAGTTACTGAGGTAGGATAACACACCAGAGCTACTGCCAGAATCTCAAGCTCCAAGAAACAGGCTTATTAGCTAATTAGAGCTGCATATTCATAAAGAGAGTGAACAGAATCAGTCCTTCCTATGGGGAGGTGTTCATGGGTTGAAGAGAGAAGTGAGAAATGCATGTCTGTCCCAAGTGAGGCTCCAGCAAAGATGAGGCAATGAGGATTTCCAGGAGTGAGGCAACCTGTGGTACTGGCACTGTGCAGGCGCTGCCTGGTCAGGGGGTAGAAGAATTACCCACAATTATGTCAATTGCCCAGTAGGATCGGAAAATACTGGTGCTTCCCTGGAAGGGAGGGAGGTTGTCACCTGGGTCACAAGGTGGCCTTGTTTGAAACCCTGCCAAGCTGTGGGTAGTCTAAAAGCTGAACTAAGAGTGTCCACAGCAAGAGCAGGATGCTTTTTTTTCCCCCCTCCTGTTCACACCTTAACATGAAGTGCCTGTGGAGTTACTGGCAACCCCAAAAAAATTCAAGCGGCTGATTCGGTCAGTGAAGTGGAAAGCAGAGCTTGGACAGTTTCCACACACTGAAATTGCATTGTCCACTCATCAGCTACACTTGAATTTTTACACACATTTTGCCTCCTTTCATTAAGAGAATAAGTTTATTTGGTCAGTAACAGTGCCAGTAGTTGCAGAGAGTTTGGCTACAGTAGACTGAGAACTTTTATCTTAGTACATGAAAGACCATCTCCTTTCTACCGGTTTATCCCGGAAGTGTTGAAAAAAACCCTTTCTTTTTCATGCTCCTGTTCCCTGAATAGTAGAGGAATAACTCCTCAAAAACCTGCTGAGGCTGTTTCTATTTTCTCCAAATGTTGGGGTTTTTTTTTTGTGTTGGTGTTTTTGTTTAATGCTGACCTTTTATTTCTCTGTTGTCTGCGATAATTCAGTTTAACTGTGTATTATTTTCATACACAGGCTTTAAATATTTTCTTTTGCACTCTGTAAATATTACATTACCAAAGGCTGTGAGTTTTTTGAAACTCTCTTAAAAGTCTGCTTGCAAATGTAAAAATATGCACATTCCACACACAAAGATAGCTGGAAGTCAATTATTAATTAAAATGAGGCAGTGTCTTCTGTGCAGATGTGAGCTCTTTGAGAGCAAATGCCGAAGAGACACACAATGAATGTATCAAGTGCTTGCATTTTGTGACTAAATTTGAAATTTCAGTCTGAATTTTCCTGGTTTATTTATGAACCAAAGGCTCTGTGCACAATTGGTTTTCTGTGCACAAGAGCAGGATCAAGAACAAAAGATGGTTTTTTGTTTGTCTTGTTGCTGCCTAATTTAGAGCTCCTATTACTGAGCATGACTTGTTTATGACTATATCAAGCTAGCCATTTTACTTTAATAAGGAGTATTACATATATCACCAGATCAGCAAATTATAGATGACATTTTAAATTGCTACAAATCCTGTGTGAGCCACAAGAAGGAGGACTTTCTTCCCAAGGATTTTTTGTACCATTGAGAAAGTGGCTTTAAATTTCTGGGCTGTGTGATACCATGTGATATAGTAATTCTTAGTAATTCCTGGCTTTTGAGGTTATGATATGCCTTGTGCTCACCTTAGCTGACCTCATATAAAACAGATAGAAAAAAAATCTTTATTTGTTATTCTGTTTTGTGGAATTTGTATTATTTTGCTTGTGAAGGGCTCTAGTGTTGCTCTTAAGTCAGAGGAGCATCTTTTCTGACTCTGACCTTTCAGCTCGGAGAAAACCAAGCTAAGACGGAGACATTGATTTGCTCCCTCCACCTTCCTCATGAGATCCATCCCCAAAAACCATTCTGCTGTTCACATCAACATGCCAGCACTTCACTTCTCCACTGGGAGTGGATGGTGCTGAATACTCCCACGAGCAGGGATTTCAGCAGCCTGGAGAAAGGATCTCAACAGATCTGGAGGGGAGTGTTTTATTTTGGGAAACTGCTACCTTTCTTCTCCTGGGTTCACACTTCAGGGCAGGTGTGATGTTGTTCTGAGAGCATTTCATGAATTTTTATTTTGCATGTCCCTTCAGTGTCCCTAGGATTCTCTGCTGGACATCCTCCTTTTTTTTTTGCTGCTACTTTTCTATTCTTTACAGTGCAACCCAAAAGGCAGCAGAGCACCTGCCATCACAGTAGTGTTCTATTGAATGCAGTACTTGAACTCCAGGTAATCACTTGCTGTCTGCTTCAAGTATGATTCCTATAAATCCTCCTAGGAAATATTCTATAAAGTAGCAATGGAGGGTAGTTTTTGATCCTTAATTTTACTTTGCAATAAATCTATCAGCGCTTGAAATTCATCCTCTGAGAATTACACGTTCAGTGAGTCAGAAATGCTGTTACAGAACTAAAATTAGGTATTGCTGTGTTACTTTGTGACAATCGGGATGTTTGCCCTGATGTGCATTGCCCTCTATTCTCTTTCTTATACAGAATATCATACCTAGAATGAATAGGTACTCTTTGTATAGGGGGATAGGAAATATTGTCTATTGAAACTGCTGAGTTGGAGTTACACTGTGGGCTAACAAACCTCAGCTGTGGCCTCTTGGGGACACATATCCTGTTGCAGTAGCTATTGCACAGGGTTGACATTTCTCCTACCATGTTTATATATTGATTTAATATCATTATTAAGAAAAATATACGAGAATGGTCTGGAATAATGATCACCTTACAAGATGTTCTGAATAAACCAGTGTTGAAACAGATTTATCAGGAGAACTGCTGGAACTTCTTCTCATTTGGCACCAGCACCAGTGTAAATGATGACAATGCCCTTGTAAATGTTTCTACCCAGACTACATCTGCCTGTTCTGAGTCTGTGGCTCATTGTCTGACTGGAAAAAACACAATAAAAAATTTGTTTCTTCTACCCAGAATTAAAGTGACTATCAATGCAATGCAAAATTATGAAAGTAGTTAGCTTTGAATCAAATGGGATGTTTTACTAAGTCCAAGTTATCCTGTTACAGAGGTGACACAAAAATATATAGCTCAGAAAGAAATCAGTAATTGAACATTTGGAACTGATATCTCAAATTATTTTCCACAGAAGACTGTCACCAAAAGCTGGAGATGTTATAAACCTAATATGTGCTATATTTTTCCTGAAAAATCTATGTACATCAAATGTTTATTATAATTGTATGCAACTCTGAGTCATGCTGAACACACCCTCTCAGTGAAAAGAAACAAGGACATTTAAAACCAACTTATATATATTCAACCAAAAGGATTTTCGTGGTTTGTTGGCTTTTTTTTTTTTTTTTAACAATGCTACTTCAGTGTTTGCTGCATTAGATGCATCTTTCTTCCTTTGTCTGGCTTGCTGCTTCTATGGATGAATTCCAAACGAAAAACTTGTATCTCCTTTCTCAGTTGCACATTTTGTAAAAACGATCTAATGTTGGCAGCAAGTGGAATAAAACCAGCAGGACTGGAGGGATGTAAAGGAATTTCTGAATTTTATGGCAATGTTCAGAGCTCGATGGGAAATCTTTGCAATGCAGTTGTCATCTCCACAGTAGGACAGAACAACTTTTGAGAGCTTGATGTTTTTCTCCCTGGGGTTCTGATGGGGGATGGATGTGAGAAAACATATCTATAAAGAACTGTTAACTTCTTGAAAGTCGTTCAGAATTGTGAAGACCAGAGCCAATTCAACAAGTATTGACAGAAAGTCAAAATGAAAGAAAATCAAGGAATGTGGCACATAGTAATGAATAAGCACAGCTGTCCCTCATCACATTAAAGAGAAAATATTTTTCCATAGTCTTTTATTTTTTAAATAATTTTAAATAATTTCATTTCAAAAATTTAAATAATTTCATTTCAAAAATTTAAATAATTTCAGCAATTAATGTGAAATCAAAGATTAGATTCTCCTTTTTGCAATAACTCTGTCTGTAGTCTTCCACTTCTTTCACTTATGAAATGATTGAAATAGGAGTGAAGAGCCACAAACAACATAGAGATGCTTTGTCTCATCTAGAATCCTGGGAAATTATAATGTAAAATAAGCTATAGAAAATAATAACATTTTTGCTCAGAAAAATCCAGAACAGTAGCTGTTGTTCTCTAGCAGTTCAGTTATCAACTAGCAATTACCAAAATGAATAGAAGCCAGTTTAAAATACTACAGGTTCTCCTATTGTGAGGTTGTATACTGCTGCCTATCTACAGCTGGTACTGCTCTACTACAAGCCCCTGAGAACATGAATATGGCGTGTTCTGTAAGTATTTCCTAAGTCTGAGTAATGCAATTATAAAACCAGAAACTATACCCTGGACTGCAATTGTAGTTACATGTGACTCTCGCATAAAGAAAAAAGCTTGTCTAAGATGTAACAGCCTATTTTGATATATGTAAGGACTAAATCTCATACATTTAAACCCTAGATATAACTCCCTGTCTGCAGTTAGGGATGGGTCACAGGCCAGCCTTGTCATCTGCCCTCAGAGCATTAACCTGGAGGCATTTAGACAGAGGTTGTGATGCTGTAAGACGTTAAATGCTCCCAATCCCACATAAGGCTATAAGGGGTGCTCAGTAAATCCCCTAAACAGGAATTACATTTAGCAAAATAAGTCCTCCTCCTCTTGTTTTAATCAGTTCAGTTCCTGAGTTAGTGGAAGCATTCAGAATGTATTAAAAATAAACACCAAAAAGCAGTCTAAAGTTTGTATTCAGTCAGCACAAACCCGTTTGTGACTGTGATTTCCAGCTTCAGGCTTTGCTTGGTTCTCAGTGGCAAATGAAGCTCATAATTGTATTGTGAATGATGAGGAGATATGATAATGAAACATCTGGAATATTTAGGACTGGGAGAGCCTGGAGGTAGCCTCAGTCAGTGTGCACAGCTGCAGCAAGCCAGAGCTCCTGGGTGGTAAATACTCCTTATCTGTTCTTTGTATAGGTTTAAAAAAAAAAAAAAAAAAAAAAAAAAAAAAAAAAAAAAAAAATTGTTGCTGAAGTTCACAATCCTATTATCAGTTTCACCACATCTCCCTGTTCCAAATCCCATCAGGGATTGTGTATACTTACAGAGAACTACTTGTCTCCTGGTTTCAGGAGAACAGAGAGAGCAGTTGTGAAAACTGCCCACGTCAGACAGAGGAAGAGAGAACAGAGATAATGGAAAATGTCAGAAGTAAAGAGAAGGAGAAGACTGATGAGATCGTCAGCCCTCATGAAGTATGTCATGTCAAAGGTGTTTGACATGATGAAGTGAGATAACAAGCCCACACCAGACACTGAAAGTTTCTCTGCTTATATACTTGCCTATCTGCAGCAAAATTTTACTATTTTAAAAAGCATTTTTCATAGAATGGTTGGGGTTGGAAGGGACCTTAAGGATTATCTAATTCCAACCCTTCTGCCATGAGCCAGCATGCCACCCACTAGCTCAGGTTACCCAGGGTCCCATCCAGCCTGGCCTTCAACACTTGCAAGGATGGAGCACCCACAGCTTCTCCGGGCAGCCAGTGTCTCACCACCCTCTGAGCAAAGAGTTTCCAGCACTCCCAAGTCCTCTCTGCAGGGCTGTCAAGGTTTGTGATTAAAGGCTCAGAGGGAAAAAGTTTTCCCATAGACTTTGTCAGTCTAAAGTTTCTGAGGAGTCTGTCACAGAACTTGTAGCAGAGAGAGTTTGAAAGGCGTTGGGAGCAATCAAGAATCATCTGTGGGAGCTGGCCTAGCTGAGACACAGGGCCAGCCAGGTCTCATCTCTGACAAGCCAGACCTTGGCTTCAAGCCCTGGGAGACATTTGTCTAACCCAGGGTGAGCAGGAAATATCCTCCCAAGAGCCTTTGAGGCTACTATGTTAATGAACCTGAGCTCAGTTCCCCAGTTGGTTACTTGTGTTGCATATTTGGTAATATTTCTATAATGATCCACCCCCAAGTCTATATATTGTTACTCCTCCCTTATTTTTGGCCTTTGGAGTTTGTCTCTATACTGCGTTTGGTTTCTGGGCTTCGTTCCTATTTTATTTCTCATTAAAGTGAAATTTTCTTTTCAGGCTCTCCATTGTCCTCATTCCTTTCTCTGTGTCACATTTGCCCTGAAGTCAGGGAACCCAAAAGATTTGTTGCAGCCACCCTCACTGCCACACTCATCATGGCAGTGCACTTTTATTTACAGTTAGAGGTAATGTTTAAAACTTGTGGATTTCAGAAGAATTCCACTCAAGTTAGTCTCACAGCATCTGTGAAATTGGAATACCAGCGCAACACCTTGCTCTAACTTAGCACCTCCCACTTGCAAGTTGTCCCATGTACATACTTTGAGGGAAGGTGAAATAGAGCTTAGCGGCTTTGGACTTGTTCTGTGTGTAGCTGCATCTGCCTCTGTTTCCCTGGTCTGATCTGTTTTGTAAGAATGTATTATTAATAACTAATAATTCTGTTAAAGTGGGCAGATAATTGACATATGCTTGTGCAATTTTGTCTCTTAGTCCATGTGTAGTCTTCTTTAGTCTTTCTTGTTATTTTTAACTGTATTTTTGCATTTTCAGGGAGGTAAATCTCCTATGTTTGGCAGTCTTGAGCTATATGCAAGTATATGGAGTTGTGCTCCATCAGGACCTTGCCACAAGGGAGGAGGGATGGTGTTTGTTCACAACCATCCAAGAATTATAATGGTTAAAGGCGCCTTTGCAACTTCTCCTATTAGCTCATTCTCAACAGAAGCTTTGCTGTGATTTGCTAAAGCTCAAAAAAATCCTGTGTCCAGCCTTTGGCAGTTTCTGGACTACAAATGAACCTGAACTTCCACTTTGAGAAAGTTCAAATTGGTAGTAAGCAGTGAAAAGTGATTGTCCTCAACACCAGAGCTGTACAGCACAAATATGGCCTGCAGTAATCCTATAGCTCTGCATCTCCATGCACTGCACGTGGTAAGAAAATATTGTCTCCAGCTGCTGCCTGCAAAAGACTTTCTATTCTGAGGCATAACATTTCTCTGTAGGGATACATTAGCTGAATTCATATATATAGCCTGTCAGAAGTCATAATCTAGAGAATTAAGCTTTTAAACATTTGTGAACTACCTCGTATAATGAACTTCTTATCCTGCTTAAATTATTGAAAAGACTCAGTGAAGTGAGACACTTAATTTTTGTAGAGTGAAATCTTTTTAAAAGACCAGTTAGGGAAAAAATTCAGCACCTGCAGAAGCACAAATATCAGTTTCAAAGCTTCTAACTATTGCATGACTATTTCAGCAACATGCACACATTTGCAATAAATCACATTATCCATCATGCTTTCCTAAATGTACACAAGGATGTAAATAGGTATGAAAACTTCAACTGAAAAGTGCCATTATTTGCAAAATTTTGCAGGATTCGTGCTGCTGTGTTGTTTTATCCATTGCATGTGTAAATATCAGAGACAAATTGCACAGGGCAACCTCTCTTCTTGAGACTAAAGGTCTGCCACATAATCAAACATAGCAGTAAAAAAATCCAGTAAAAACTGGAATTGAATGATTAACCTCTAGAGTTCTAAATCAGCCTTAAAAGTAGTCTGTGGAGGTTTAGTCTCTGCAATCCTCCTCTTACAGTAGGTTTCCAGCTCTCAGTGTGCAGTCTGGCAGCAGTAAGTGCACTATGGCTGGGAGCAGCTGTTCATGATGGTATCCAGCAGCTGAAAAAAAACCCCACTGAGAATGCCAAAAAGCAAAGTTTTAAAATCTACTCTAGAAACATCCCTCCAACCCCCTTCCCCTAAAGGACAATTTATTCACAAAAGTTAAAGTTAATTTTGGATGAAAAAAGCATAAATTAAAATGTAGAGAGTTTCCTGCTTGTTTTGGGGTTGGTTTCCCCATCTCCTCCCCCTTTTTTCTCCTATCTATATCTTTGCACCTCCTGAAACTAATCAGATGCCTTGGCACACCAGATTGTGTGGCTCCTCAGCCCTACATATGTTATAAATTCAGGATCCTCTTTCTGAAAGGCTGGGGTGTGATGGGATGTCTCCTGAGAGGCTTCCACACCTGGAAGGCCAGGTGCCTCCTTCCTCCTAATTCTATCTTGGTAATTTTTCAATATGCCTTTCTTGGAGCTGGTAGCTCTCAGGTGTCAGATATAACTTTGTCAGGAAAATGTACTTGTGCTTTTGTTGCAGTGCCTTTTGGAGTACTTGTGATTCTATATCCTCCTCTTGGAAAATGTAGGTGGACTTTGACACTCTTACAGAAGCCAGAATTGTTGATGGATGGGTTGAAGTCAGAGTTTCTCGTGGGTGTTTGCAGCCCCTCTGTGCATGAGTGACACTGAAAGACAACTGAGTGCTGTCCCCAAGCCACCCTGTCACTGTTACCATTGCCCAGTGTGGATTTTGGGAATGACTGCAGACTTGTTTTCTATATCCCCTTCCTGGGAGGTGACTTGGGAAAACTCCAGGTACTAGTGCAATCAAGAGGAGCACAAATAATCTGATTATTTTTACTGTCTTCTGGTCTAAACCCACTTTATGTAGCTCTTGCCTGCCTGCTAAAGCTGTGGTCAGTGGCAGTAAGAGGTACCACAGCATGAGGCTGGAATTGAGTCATTGGGAGAGCTACTTAAAAGACTATTGGCTCCTCTGACTTCCTCAAGAGCTTTCTTCAAAGGAGTTACTAAATCTGCTGTGCCATAGGGAGTGCTTTGGTGCCCAGACGCATGTAGAGTTTCATCTTTTTCAAAGTGCTGCACTTGGTGTGGATCCATAGAAATCACAGCTGAAGAGGTGGCCCAGGGAGCTCTGTCAGGGTGCAGCTTTCCATTGGGTTCCCTCTGAGAGTGGAATTTCAAAACAATTTTCTAAGCAGTTTTGCTGCTGGTGTAACAGCTATGGTTTGTAGACACAAAAACTTCTTGTGGTTAACTCAAGTGCTGTATTCTGATCCTAATCTCTCTTTTGGGTCTACTTTAATTCATTTGCACTAGAGGTAATAGATGACCTTTACCAGATTTGTACCTGACTATACCTGCTGTTGGATCTCTGCATTTTGCTTACTGGTTTCATAGCATTTAATTAAAAATGCATCAGGGTATGTTCTTAGCTATTGCAAAATTCTTGCAGCAAATGATGGATCTATGGATTTTTAAAAATCTTCTCCATTTCTTTTTATTTTGACTTGGCTGTATTTCTGTCATAAAAATAATTTTTAAATGGTATTTTTTAATAGAGCACTAGTGAAATCTGCAGGCAGCATCAGAAAGCCCGTGGATCTCTTGTCAGTGGGCCCCACAATACTGGCTGATTATAATTTTCTTTTTATGTCAGAGAACGTATTTCAGTGGAAGCACTCCAAACTTAAACTAACTTGAGAGTTTTAATTAAATGTCATTTGCATTTGGCTGCTGCTGTCTGTGTGGGGAAGAGTGGGATGACACAGCTTCTTGGTTCCTTTAGCTGTGGTGTTGCTGAATGAAGCTTCCTTTTTGCCTACTGTAGGAAGGAAGACAAAGCAAAATACTTGTTCTTTTATTGTAACTGTTCATTCCTGCTGTCAGTGAGATACGTGGGACTTGCACCACGTGAGGGGCAGGAAATCACTCATATTTAGGAAGAATATTGTTAATACTTATCCCAGGAGCCTGAATGCATTTCCCAGATAAAGGCTATGATTAGATCAGATTAGTCACCAGATATCAAAAATACAAAGGTTGTCAATGCTTTTTTTGCACTTGTTATAGGTTCAATTAATTTCTATGTCCTATAACGGATATTATAATATGTGACTCTGTATAAGATAAACTCCTGCAGATTTATAGATTATTTGTATGACATAAATACAAATACCTTCTTTGGTGGGGCTGAGGGGTTTGCACCAGGTGATCTCCAGAGGCCTTTCCAAATGAAATTATTCTATGATTCTATTAACTTATCTTGAATTTAAACTTTGCATCCTTTTAAGTGAAGAAATTTTATGCTTTACTAGTTGGTCCAAGGTGAGGGAGCAGAGCCACCCGTGGTGTGAGTCACTCAGTACCTGGGTGGGAACTGAGGGACAGTGTTTTTACCGAGTTGCCTGAGGTACCTGTTCTGCAGATGCCATCTGGCAAATTACTTTCTTACAAACAGTGGGAGTATTTAATCTCCAGTGTGTCACATAAAGTATGTACTGTGTGATAATCCTGAAGACACTTGCTGCAGCACACTGGGTCCTGACTCAGGGAAAAGCAGCTGTGATGGAATGTGAATGAGCTGGGAATTTGAAAACACTCAAACTGATAGAGTGAGTAATTACTTGTCTGAAAGGGAAGGGTATGAAACCCCATCCCTGGTACTGAACTCGAGAGCAAAAACTGAGTCTGTTCAGCACAGGGAGGTGCAGGTCCCAGCAGGATGTCAGAGTTTCTCCTCTTTTTGCTCACCCTCCAGCTCTTTAATCCAGAGCAGGAAGAGGTTCCCCCAGGAACAGCCCTCCAGGAATGCTCTAATTGCAGATGGCCACGGCACTGCTGGATCTGCTCCTCTTCCCATCCCTGACACTTTGATTAATTTTCGCAAGGATGTTCTCCAGCCCCAAAGCTGATGATTTAAGATTAGCCTGGGTCAAAGAAACAAAAGTCTCTGATCAAGACTGATGGATAGGAGCATTCCTCTGGTGCAGAGAACAGCTCATTTCCAGAGGAAAGAAATGTTGCATTCTGTGTTTGTTATACAAGGCAATGATTTTTAAAATTATAAACTGTTTGTTGTTAGTATGAAGAGAAAATGACTCTGTTTAATAGTTGCTTTCCACTGATACTCTCATTAAAAGAGGGGTATCACCCTCTAAAGGGTAAAAAATGTCAGAGTAATGAGGAATGTGCTCACCAGACAATGGGAGCTTTTTGCTGGCAAGGTGCTAACTGGTGAAAATGTAAATGCCTGACCTTTAGATTTCTGTTGGGAGTTCTGAATGTGTGTCTTTGTTTTGAAAAGTGAAATTGTTACATGATTTTTGATGGAACTGATGAACTATAATGGCTGTAGAGACAAAAGCATGAAATCTGTGAAAAAAAGGTGCAAATTAGGCCACTGAAGAAAGACATTTGGCTTCTATGTTTTGTGAGAAGACTATAAACAAGAAATAATCATAAATGGTATTGGTCCCTCTCCAATAATTTCATTTTACTGATTATTCAAAAGCTATATTAAAGCTTCAGTTGTTATCCACCCATCAGAAACATTTAGAAGTGCAGGTAAAATCTGAATTCTTCCTCTAAAATAACTGAACCCTACAGAATTGCTATGTTCAGGAAGATGATTCTACTGAAGATTATTGTCTCCTAGGAGATAATGATCATCTTCATTTTCATGCTTCTAGAAAATTCTCAGTACCTTACAGAATCACTGAACTAAGAAATTAATTTCTATGGCTTGTATGAGAATGTCTCCAGACTCACTGTTTTCAAGTAGCCCTTTGAGTACCGACATCTACATCAATTTGATTTTTTCACATGTAAACTTCTAACAGGAAAAATGCTTCCAGTTCTTGATTTTCCTCTCTTATGTTGCAGTTGATTTAGACCATAAATTCTCCACGTTAGAGCACATTATTTGGTGTAAATTATCACAGAAATATTGTAACAGATTCATGCTCACCAAATTTTCTTGCTATACAGGAATCCACCTAGATCCTGTGTACCTGGAGCAGCCAGGCTCTTTCTCTTCTCCTAAATATCATATTCTTTCCACTCATATTAACTGTGAAATGGTCACTGGCCCCTCTTTGCTTTCCAGCTTGAAATCCATGATGAGGCATAACATAAACCAACCAAATCTCACTGTTAGGCTGCACATTTTGGATAATCTTTTGACTTAATAGTGTGTCACTCACATAATCATTGAGGTAAAATAAACCTTCAAATAAAGAAAGCATGCCTAAAAGGCTAACAGCTTGGAGTGTAAACCTTTTCCTCCAGTAGGTATTTGATATAAATAATGAATCATAAACTGCTTTATAAATGGTGCTAGAGATGGGTTGAGTATTCAGTCTGTCCTCCTTGAGAAGTCACATGTGAACAGTTCTTCATTTTCAGTCCCAGACTTTTTATTCAGAATTACTGAATGGATTCTCACGTAAACATATTTCAGTCTACTGAAGAATTACAAATGTGATTTCAATATTCAGCTCCTGTGTGATTTGTTACTTTCAGGATGTGGTGTTGGCTCTCTCTGTTTCGTGGTTGGATGGATGCAGCTCTAGCAAAGCCTCAAGAAATATTATCAGAGCTATAAACATTTTTTAAAAGCTGATAGGGGAAGGCTGGCTGAGTAAGGGATCTTTATATATTCTATTCTGGGTTTCCTGAGCTGAACTTTGCTGGAGGCATTGTTACAAGGAGAAAATATCCCGTATAATATTTAATGTGGTGAAATTTAAAGCATATGTATGCGTCTGCATTTCTGTGTCAGGACTTAAGCCTCAGGCATTGAGGACACTTCTTCAAGCCCTTCTGTTAAATCCATTAAGCATTAGCCTCTGCAGTGCTCTGCTAATCATCACCACGTTTGGTAAGCTAAAGGTGATAAAACATCAAGGAGGAAAGGGTTTGCCAAGCAAATAAATTTAACTCTGTGCACATAACTCACAAGATTGTGTCACAGATATTGGGATTGTTCTAGAATTGTGCTGTCTATGCTCAGACACTTTGGGTATGGATGTTACTTTGTTTTGTCTTGAGAAAAAATACAGGGAGTAGGGAAATGATATTTAATAGGATAAGATATGGTTGATAATGTTGCCAAAAGCTGAGAGAAAGAGATGTGCTAGGATGTGCTTGGTGAGATTTCTAATTTACTGTGACACACTAAATCTCCTTCTCTGTGTATACTATTAATCTCTCCTTGAATTTATCTCCTTAAAAAGTTTATAAAACAATTTGTTTACTGATTTGCTTAATGCTAATTTCTGCTGAGCTTTCCAGTTCTTTCTTTCCTAAACTGGTGCAGTCCTTAAAGGGTGAGTAGGGCTCAGGCTTGGTGCAACTGAACATGTTTGCATATGAACACATGGACTCTTTTAATTAAAAAAATACCATTTTTCCTTTTTTTTTTTTCATTTCCAAAGATTTTTTTTTTCCCACCTACATAAAGCATTTTTGAGTATTTGTCACTGTCTAATCTGTAGAAGACTGAAATTTTATTGAAACTGAATATTTTGGACATATGATCTTACCTTGAAGGCTTTCCGAGTTGCTGTTGTACACACAGCCAACTTGTGCAGAATTCTTCTAAAACCAGTTATATTGGAAATTAGAGATAGATTTTTCTTTTGAAGAAAGTTACAAGAAAATAATACATGTTTCTTCAATTCTTCCTGCATTTTTCCTACCAAAGGTATTGAACCTTCATAAACTCCTTGTGAGGCAATTGCTGTATTAATTACTGAACTTTAGCAGACTCTGAAATGTGATTTATGTCCTGGATTGCATTACAATACAAATGTTACTAGGTGGATTGGCATTCAAACAGTTTCTAGCAATTTACTGGAAAACTTTTCTTCTTATTCCTTTGAAAGCTTTAAGTCAGAGAAGATTTTGAGTTGCAGATGCCTTAAAATTCTGAGAATTTTGAGAAAAGTATGTGGGCAAGTGTTTCTGTTGGTTTAAATACAAGTGTTGATTGATTACATGTGCACCCTTTAGGTAGGTGTGTGTTTCCATTTGCATGTGCAATGTCAAATGCATTCATACTTTAGTAGGCAAAATGAGATCCAGGCAGTCCCATGAAACCAGGCTGCACCAACCCTTCGAGATGACAAAGTTATTTGCAGATGCTTCATGAAGCAACATATTGTTTATTGCCTCCTCTTTTATAGACCTTTTTACATTCTCCCCATTTTTCTGCTGAGAAAATGATGTTATTCCAAGACTTGTCATCCTCCTGAAGACTATCCTGGCTATATTATATGACTTGAAATAGAACTGGAAACTAATAGTGTCGCCCAAGATGCAGAAACCATTTTCTGATAAATGTATCAGTGACAGAGCATACTGTATTCAAAGATAAACCTCAGGAAACCTTCACTAGAGAAGACCTGTATGGTTCTCCTTCAGAAATGTAGCCACCAAGCAAATGAGCAAATAAGATTGTTAGAGAAGGCCTAGACATAAACCTGCTGAGTAAGTAATGATTTAAGTAATAATGATTTATTGCAGCACTTTGTTTCTCAGATCTGAATGATGTTTTTAATTTTGCGTGTTTTATGTAATACCGCTCACATATTTTTGCTTGAATAAATCAGGATAAACCCTAGGGAGATTTTTATTGCTTCTAAAGATGTTTTATGAGTGAGGTTATTCTTGTGATCACCTTTCTGCTACTTGTGGTTATCACTGCAGTATGTGAGTGCTTCACAAATATTTAACTTTGCATCCCCTTACCAGACCTGTCTGGGCCCTGACAAGGACAGCATTAACCCTGCCTGTTTCAGCATTTGAATGCTGGCACTAGAAGTCATCCTACCTGGGCACTGGAAATCACACAAACTGAATTTTAATGCTCTGGCCTGCACTAGCTAACACCTCTGAAATCCAGTGCTGCCTGTTCAAACACAGATTTCTGAATTCACAGCACAGCCATCGTCACAGGCAGAGACACCCTGCACAAAGATATTAAGATAAATATTTAAGTCTTTAGCAGCTTGGAATGACTCAGTGAGTAGCTGCATTTTTGAAGCATCTGAGTTGACCAAGCTGTCAGAATCCTCGGCATTGTTTAGTGCATTGCAAAACTTTTTATCTTATTTTATATCTTCTGCCCCTATTTAATATATTTTTATGTTGTTTTTTATTTTTGTGCACTTCGTAGATGTATTTTTCATCTTGGGCATCTGGGAAAGAATCCCTGATTGTTACTACCTGGAATAATTCTACTGGCAACATCTTGCAATTTATACCCCTTTTTAGCTTGTATTTCCTTAGTGACAGGTGAATGCAAAAAATAGGGGAGAACTTTTGCCACTTTGGGCATCGACATTTCTGCTGGAGGAGGAAATATAGAGTATCCTCAAACTGGCCATGCAGTACTGTTTAAATACTGGAGGATTTGACTGTCTTGAACTTATAAATAGTTATGGAAAGCATTTTATTATCATACTTTAGTACCTAGAAACAGAGAAGACACAAGTTCCTATAGAAGTACAGTCCCCCTTGCAAGTGCAAAATGAAATTCTTTTATGCTGTGACTGAGCATATCCCAAATAATTTTAAGCCAGTGATTGATCTTCTCTTGCTTCCTGTAGGCTCTTTGGTTAAATAGAGAGTTTGAGCAGTGGAATGCAGAACGACTGATTTTATCCTGTGATTAATCTCATAGATGACAGTTGAGGGATACTTCTGGCTTTTCCCCCCCATATTTTTTCCAGAGAAACCTTTCATTTATTCATAGCTGTCTCATAAATGACTACACAGATGACTAGATGCTGTTCCTAATATTCCTTCTCCCACAGTGTGGCCAATAAATCCACTGGTGATTACAGGGAGCTTCCTTTATGGAGGTTTCTAAAATAATTCCATCGACAGCTGTTCCTCCACCTGTGACACCTATTGACAATGATCCATTTGAAGTGCACACCTCCAGTGCCATTCACAAGGATCTGAGAGACAGGGCAGTGCAAGCCCTGGGCTGCAGGTAGAGGCTGAGGAACAGAGGGATTGATTTTCTAAGGGTCAAATAAGTGCACGCCAAAGCAGGGCTTTGAATATTTTTTCTCCAGCTCATGAGCTCACTTTTTAATCAATGAATTGTTCTTGGGTTGGAAGTGTGGGCACTGTTTGTAAATAATTTTCACTTGTAGAGGTGTGTGTGTTTCTAGTGGACATTGGAACCTTTGTAGAGGGAATTTAGGCCTAAGAACTGTGACACTGCTTTTGTTAACTGCATTTCTAAGTCTCTCTAGATATCATCCATGGATTTTTCCTTGTTGTGAATTTTTCCTCTCTCTGAGCCACAGGTAGAAAACCACTGCTGTGGATTAAGAAGTAAAGGTGGTATTTTTGTCTCTGTTTTGTATTTTACTGCTGCTGCCTGGATGGCTCTGTTGTCATTTGGACATTCTGGATCATTGCCTTGGCTCATGTGTTCCTTTGCAATAAATGGTTACTTAAACCCTTACCTTTACTACCCTTACAGTAAAATTTAATTCCTCTATACAGTTTTTTATCCAAATGTGACCACTACTGCATGGCAAGAAATGAGATGAGGTCTTCTCCAGTAACTCGTCTATCTTTGAGAGTAACTATCTGCCATCTGATCAGAAACCACACTGCTTCCTGTAGCTTCACACTTACTCATCTTTGCAGAATCAACCCACTGAAAACTGACAGTAGAATTTTGGGTATTTTTAATTACTGATAGAAAATACTATCTTAGGCTCTACTAAGATTGCATAATCTGGAGGTGTGCAACAGCCGCCTGTCTTGCACACAAGAATCTTCACCAGTTCACCTCTTTAAAGTCTGTCCTTCACTTACTTGTACTCTCAGAGGTCTTGTTTGGGCTGACCTTCCTATCTGGAACCACATGAACTCAGCACCAAGCAAGTGAAAAACCAAGCAAATGTCTCTTGCTTTTCTGCTCACCTTCCTCTGATTGCTCCTTCTGTCACTCTCCTACTCCAGGTTGCAGCAGACTTGTGAATCAGACATGAGGCAGGAGGGCAGAGCTGGAGAAAATCAGCAGCAAGGAGTTGTCCAAAGATAAAGTACAAACATAATTTCAATCCAACCCAACTTGTCTGTTACTCGTAACAAGAATGGATATAAATAATCTGCATAACCTTCGTATATCTTCAGCCATTTCCCCACAACTTAATTTTGAGAGGAATGATGCTTAAATCAATGTGATTAGGTTCAGCTCCTGGCTCTGCTACAATATTTTTGTGAAACTTTGCCCAGATTTTTATTGTTTCCATTTGTCATCACTAAATGGACAGTGGTAGCTATTTGCCCATTTACAAAGTACGAACAAAAATTTCAGAAGTGGCAGACTTTTTGGTAGTGGACGTTTCATTTAAAACACAATTCCCATTAGATTTTCCCCAGCATTTTGGTTACCAAAAGATGCAGATAAGGGAGTTTTTATATTTTTAAAGTTATTTGCAAAGATTATGTTTCTGATCCCAAAGAAAGTTGGGAAGATAGTTGTTTGGTGATTCTGTGAATACTGCAAAGCCTCATCTTTAGGCACTAAATGAAGTGGGACTAAGGCTCAGACAAAAATAAATTGCCTGAGCTGTAGGAAAACACTCCATGTCTGCTCGTCTACCCCAGGGATCAATACTGGATGAACACTGGTAAACATCTCCATTAATGACCTGCCTGACAGGCCACAGTGAGCCCAGCAGGGTTACAGACATTAAACTGGGAGTGGCTGGGTCACCAAATGGTTGTGCTGCTGCTTAGAGGGATCTCAAGAGGCTGGAAAATGGGCTCCTGAACTAAACAAAGCAAAGCCCTGGACCTGGTCAGGAATAACCCCCTGCATCAGTACAGACCATAGGGAGTCTGGCTAGAAAGACCTTGGCAGAAAAGGGCCTGGGGGTTCCTGGTGGGCACCAAAGTGAGTCCAGCAAAGGGCAGTGAAGACAAGGAAAAGAACTGGAGAATCTTAAATATGAGGGATGGTTGGAGAGAGCACCAGAACAGGTTGCCTAGAGAGGCTGTGGACCCTCCATCCTTGGAGATATTCAAAATCCCAATGGACACCATCCTTGGCAACTTGCTTTATTTAATTCTTCTCCTAGCAGACATTTGCATAATCTCTAGAGGTTCCTCCAAAATCAACACTTACATGATCCTGGAACTTACGAAGAATGGCTGAAGTAACTGGGGTTGTTTTCTATTTGGTGCAGTCTAGGAGAGTGAGTCCTTGCAGCCTGGTGTGTTAACTCACTCATGACAATTCCATGTGTCTAAGCCCACAGTGTCCTTAATTATACAGTCAATTTTGAGAAGTTTATGTAAAATTTTTGATGTGAGAATTTGTTATTTGTGGAGAATATGGCTCTGAACCCTCCCTGAACTGTTTATTGACACTTCCTCACAAACTCTCAGATCTTATTGTGATGAGCAGGTCCAAATCCTCATGTACCCTCACATTTATTTTGAAAATATATGCATGTTAGCTTTGAAAAGTTTAAGCTTCTATTTTTTTATGTGCAGTGTTAGCATATTTGTGTGTGAACAGTGGTAGACATGCAGAGCTCAATGTGTCAGTGTGACCTCTGGGGCGTTCTGCTTTGGCAGGATGCTTCTCCCTGTTGGAATAGTTAATCCAGCTATGTTTGCAAAGCCAGTTGAGAGGCTTGGATGGAAGGTGATACAAAGGTGCAAAGTATTACAGTGTCATGATATTTACTCTCAAGCTAAAGGGCTCTGAACAGGAGAACCCAAGGGATCTTTTTTATGACAAATGTAACATTTCATTCCAGGGTTTTTGCTAAGCTTACACATCTCATATCCGAGCACTTTGCAGGCCTTGCTGGTATAATTGCATCTGCAGGTGATGAAAAGAAACAACTTTTCCTACTGAGAATATCACAAACAGATGCTGAATTCAAAGTAGATTACAATACACTGAGTCTTTGCAGTTTTTACCAAAGAGGACATGAAATTGTTGAGACTACACACCATTATGTTGGGGAAAGCACAGCAAGAATACATATTTTCCACAGCTCTGGAGTTTATTCTCCTAAACCAGTTGAAGTCTATATATTGTCTATATACTGAAATATATCCACTCTGCTAAGAAAAACATTGATATATATCAAACCTTCTAATTTACATTATTTTCAGCCAAATGATTGTTCATGTGAATTCTCCTAATGCATATAGTGCAAAGTTGGGTCATACAGGATTGTGCATGAGGATTTAGCTTGGAGGAGTTGAAACTGAGAGAACAGTCTGGCCACAAAAGAGAAAACTTCTTACTTCCAACCCTAATTAAGGCTGTCTGTTGATGTCAGATTGACATGCTGCTGTTTCGACTCACATTAAGGCTGGTTATTGATTTCAGCACAATGAAAGAGGAGAACAGCAAAGGCAGTATTAAAGGAGATGTCTGCTGCACACGTGCATGTGCCTGCTTAGGGCTGGAACACTGTAGGGGCTGGAAACTTTCAGTCTTGGTACCATGTGCAGGGTAGGAAAAGCACAGGGTCAGCAGAGGCTGAAAGTCAGTGGGTGATTATGATGAGACACTAACAGCTGAAAAATGTTTAAAGAGAAATATCCACAGTAATTTATCTGTGCTCAGCCTGTACTAATAGAAACTCCTCTGCATATTACATACAATCCTCAGCATTCATGCTTCCTATGTTACAAAAAAATCCGATACAGCTTTTCACAGCATGGTAATTTGCATTTTTTGCCATTCCTGTCCCCTTCAACAAGGGGTGCCTTGCTTTATGTACCCATGACATGAAAGAGGTGAGAACTTAAAAGACTGTTCTAGATTAAAGCCCAGTATAAATTAACTTGCTCAAAGACACCACCAGTCACCTGCTCCTTGCAGCTTTCATTAAGAAGCAGATCCCTCTTTGGAATGCAGATTTGGTAACAGCTAATTAGTTTATGTAGCTAATCTTTTACACAGCCTTTCAGGTTATGAAGATAAACTAAACAGGATGAATAGGAAAAAAACATCTACAGCTCGCTGATAATAATCTATCCCTAGACATTTTTCCCACCTTAATGTACATTGAGACATCTTTCAAAGCCAAATACTGTTGGAACAGCTGGGAGAAGATGCAGAAAAGCCTTGAATAGTGATTCACATCTGACTGCTCTGGACTTAAGTACAGAAGGGCTGCTTACTGTAAGATGCTTTTCAGTGTTGGAATTGTGGGCTAGGAGAGATCAGTGGGAAAGAATGATCCAGGCAGTTCTAGGGAGGGAAGAAGTAATCTGATTTATCTGTCCTGTCGTGTCATGGCAAGAATGAATGCTGTATTCACCTCTGTGAAGGCAATTTTCAGCTGAGTGAGATGTGGAGATGGAAAAGCCCATTTACAGTGAAAAAGATCAGAAGGGATTTTTTCAGCTTGCTGTTACTTAGATTAATGTGGCACCAGTCAGGTTGCAATGAACATTCTCACTATCAAAATATTTTCTTCCTTTAGTATCTCTCTTTTAAGTCACTAAGTTTAAAGGTACTTCCACTCTTGGTTTTAAAAGAAAGTAAGTTCTGGTTTTAGAGTGTGCTTTATTTGTAGTTCCAGTGAAGCAAAATCAAATCAGCTTAAATATGGCTCTGTTTTTTAAACATATGAGCAAACAAATAAATAATTCTTCTTTGTATTCTAAGAGTATGTTTGTGGTTCCCTTCACACACACAAGTATTTTCAATCTGACCAGTTTTATACTTTCAAATTCCTGAACTAGTCCCACTTGCAGGTCTGTATCTTCTGAAAACTTGCTCTCTGAAAAGAACATTGCAGATTTAGATTCAGTGTTGTCCTGGTGTGGCACTGAAAGTCAAGAATTTCTGAATTCTTTAGGAATAAGAACCAACTCATTAAAAATAATGAGATAGTAAAAATAAAACTGTCAATTATTCTGCTTGCTTTGTGACTTGTTAAGTCTATATTTTAAAGTTCCTCTCCACAACCAAGAAAAGCTAAAGAATCAAAAGACGTGTGACTCTAGAGGCTGGCTGTTTTTAAAAGAACAGAATGAGACCATAAAGCAAATCGGTGAAAATGGAAAAGGATGCAATAACATTAAAAATGGAATTTATGGAAGAAAGCTCCTTTGTGTGGTACACAGTTGTGGATGGAAGTCAGCTGGCATTCACTGTATGTGGATATTTTGTTTATTAAGCCAGGAGCACGTGTACAGGAAGGGGACAACTGATGCAGATGAGGAAGTGACAGTTGTGTGCAAAAATGTGCATTCAATTCGTGTTTTATTGAATGCTGTCAGTAGATGGCTCGGTGAATGGCAGAGCATCTGTCTTTTTAAAGATAATTAAATTCTCACTGATTTGCATCTCAGATTTGTTCTCTTGATAATAAGCTGTTCTGGGGATGTGACATCACCCATTGAAACTGCTCGGAACATCACACAATTATTAATATATTATCACTAAATTGATAGTGAATGGTTTTCCAAGTCATAAAATGAAGGACCAGATTATTTCACAATGAAAAGGATGTAAAATAGCTAATTACTTGGACTGAATTGCCTAAATGATTTTGTTCTGCACTTTGTGTGTTAAACACTGACAAATGAGGGCAATTAATATAGTATAAAGTCCAGAGTGTTCAACTTACAGCCATAGTGCTAAGAGAAGTTATTTCTTCTCCCTGGTAAAGTTATTTTTCACAATCAGTCTCAGATATTAGGTCCCACCTGTTTGCATTTCAGCCAAGATTCCAACATCATATAAGTTACCATTATTTTATTGTCCCTGTGTGTGGGATGTGCGGGACATCCATAAGTTGTTTGTGCTGCAAAGCCCATGAGTGCTTGTGAGATCCTCCTTGTTGTGTGGCTTTACAGCAAGATAGTCCATAGCCCTTAAACTTTACAAAGTCTCCAAAAGAGATTGGTTATTTTTAAAAATTATTCAATATGAATTATATATTGTATACATGTTCTCTTCTATGCATCACCTTTCTTTTGCTGTGACAATTTCCTTTAGGTGGGCAGATTTTAGATAGAAAATTTCTACTCTAGTCATGTAAGTTCTAATTTTAATTTCTCTAAATAAATGCTGTCTTGCCCAAAGAGCTTCTAAATGAGATAAAGACTGTTTGTTTCAGAGGGTTTTTTGGTGGAGAAAGGAGGTCCTACACTAAATTATTTTGCAGTTTCTTGATTACCTAGGTTTTACTTCTGGACATTCCTGTCTTGACATGTCTCATTCTGCATCTGTAAAATTAACAAAATAAATGTTCTTGCGTTTCTTTTGCCTGCTTGGTTTAATCTGGGAGGCCTTTGGGGAGCATATCATGTTCACAAAACATCCTTCTATTTCACCCATGAGTGCCATGGTTAGAACAATCAGCCTGTACCCCATTCTTTCCATTTCCCAAAATTATTTAATCTTCCTCACTCAATCAGAGTGCTCACACACCAAACTGTAGAATGCCCTGGTGTAGTGGAAGTCATTCTTACTACTTTTTTATTGAAGCAACTGTAATTTGTATGGAATAAATGCTTTCCAGTGGACTGTAGAAAGCCCTGTTTATGAATACTGAGAAAACCTAGTGTGAGAAAAACTAAGAAGATTAAGCCCTGAATGTCAAACCCTTGCTTTACTGAACACTTCATTTTTTATTTTCAAATAATCAGCAAAAGAAAGGCAAAAACTCAGGTGTTTTTCTTCCCAGCATAACTACTCTGGCCGCTGGGTTATATCCAAGTTTGCTTTTATCCCTCTCCTGACTGGTGCCATGAATATTTAATCAACTCCACGCACAGTGGAGCAGATTCGGCAGGAAGGAATGAAAATTCCATTAATACAGCAGATTGTCCTACATCTGCTGGCTTGGGGACACCTTGAAGGTGGCAGATGTTGTTGTGGATTCCACAGACACCCTCTGGAAGAAGGTACCTCTCTTCTGGAGAGGGCACTGCTGCTCCTCTGCTTTCTGTAGTTTGGGAGGAGGAACTTAGGCCACCTCAGTTTAACAGCACCATTTTGGGTATTTAATTCCCAGGAAGGGGGTCTGAAGAAATCTTTCCTCTGTCTCAGTGATAAGCCAAACCTGCCTTTTCTGAGCAGTGGATTTCCTGAGCACCCCCAGCTCTGAATGGCTGTGAATGGTGATTTCAGGCACACATTCACCTCAGGAGTCTGGGGCACAGCTTGAGCTGAGGATTTCAGGACACAATGCCACACTTCTGTGTTAAATTATGCCTTTTTCAGCACCACTGTGCCTCTTGTGCTTCTCTTGCCTTGACCAGGTCTCATTGAAGACTCATGGAAAGATTAGAATTCATCTTCATGGAAAGATTAGAATCCTAATGAGCAAGTGTTTTCCAAAGATTTCATCTCTTCGTGCTTTTCTTCTTTCTTTTTTTTGTTTTTCAGCCTAAATAATTGTTTGATCTACAGCAATTTCCAGAATATTCACAATAATAAAACAAAAAGGTTGCTCAAACGATCAAAATCACTGCAAATAGTACATGGAGCAAACAAGCTGTGCTTTTAATGATGCAATTTGAAAGGCACATGTCAAAACACAAATGAAAAGGCTCACTAAAGATCACACCAGTTAGGGGAGCAGAGCACAGTACTGTTGGATGAAAGGCTGTAAATAAAGAGCTCTGACTTCTGTCCTCCTTGTTAACCAGCACTTCACACAACCTTCTGCAGCACTTGAGCTGCACAGCCTCAGCAGCACTTGCAGGTACACTAAAGAACTATTTTGGTCCTGTTTTACAGGGGAGATAATTCAAAGCAAAGAGAAGTAAAAGCACAAAAGCAGAGGATGTACAGAAATATCCTTTGTTTCTTTTAGCTCAGAGGCAAACTCTAAACCCATCCCATTAATCCCAGTATGTGTGACAACAAGGGCAGAGAAGAGCTGGGATGTGTGGCCACACCCATTTCTGGTATTTTATAGTAAACCCAGATAAAACCAGAGAACCTGTCTCCTCTCCCATCTAGATGCAATGCTGCTGTTCTTGTTCCTTAGAAGCCTCTAGAGGGACTTGAAAGGGGCTGCCTTCCCCCTCAGTGTTCCTGGCGGTGTCTCATTACAAGGTGGTAAATAACTCGCCTGCGGTTTCTGCAGCTCGCTAAAACCAGAGACAGAAGCAAAACCAGCCAGAATTTTTCTCCCTATTCATTTTCCACTTAATGAATAGTGAATGGAAATATTTTCTATTAATGAACTTTGGTGGAAGATGAAGCCTGGACAGGATGGAAAGAAAACAGAGAACAGTATCACCCTCTGTGCACAGTGACACTTTCCTCCCATGTAGTCCTAAAATTGTCAGCTTTGATGCTCCTTTGGATCCTTTCTTTCACCTGCATCATGTTCTTTTTCTGCAGCTTTGAGTGCTCAGAATGATCTTTCTGAGACAGGTTGCAAAGCTTCTTGCCTTTCTCAGCCTAAATGCCACTTTCATGGTCCTGCTCTCAGGAAGGAGTTTTCCAGCAGCAGAGTCAGAAAGAATTAGAAGAGAGCAAAGCCTTGTGCTTGATGAAGATGAATAAAAACATTGTGCTGGTGTAATAATCAGTGCTGCACTTAATTTGCCTGCTGTAGTTTGTCTAATAAATACCTGATTCTTCGGACTCTCACGTCTAGTTAGATGTAAATTAATTAGGATAATGTTGACAGACACTGCTGCACTGTTTTTCTGCTGACTTATGAAAAATTGTTTATTTTTGCTTAGATGTTTTGCTGTGGGAAAATCTAATTGTCAGCTATTAGTGGCACTGCCAGGAATCACCGTGGAGGCTGGCCTCCACTTATTAATGGGATTGCTATCTGGTATCTTCTCTACTCTCATCATTTTTCTCTCCCCTCATCAATTTATAAGCCTTCCTTTACACCTCTTAGCTTTCAGGCAATCTGCCTTTATTCCTTTCCTGACCTTTCCCTACTGGCCTCAGCAGTTTCTCTCTATTCTTGCTTGGCTCCTTCTCCTTCTCTTCATTTTAAGTGCAGGTTCTCTGCCACTATTTGATCTCTCAATAGTGATGGCCTTTTGTTCACTGCACTTTGTTTCTCAGCCTGGCACAGTCACACCAGCAAGCCAGACCTGGGTATCTCCCACATGCTGTTCCCACAGTCATTTTCTAACAGGATCTTAGAGAGGAGCAAGACCCTGCAAGGCAATGGTATTTCACTGGTTATTTTATGTGTTTAGTAAAAAACACATACTGGCAACAGAATCTTTGCTGTTGTATGGAAACTTTAGAGTAATTATTGCTTTTGTAAGAGTTACAATTCCCAGCAATAGCCACAGACAGCTCTGTGAGGAGAGGAGCATGGGTGGGGCTGGAACAAATCTTGTGCTTTTCTCCCCCATAATCTTGACCAAGGCATTTCATTTGGCTTTCCATTGAAGTTTGAAATTTCAAAATAAATAAAATACTTTCAAAATGCCCCTCTTCTTACTCATTTCCACACTTTTATCATAACAGCATTGTTGTCAACGTAATGAGATTAAATTGAAATTGCTTGTATTGAGTTAGATTTTGCTGAAGAAAGCAGCTTGTACCCAAAAGCATACTTGCTTTTTTCAAGCTGTATCAGCTAATCTAATAAAAGATACCATTTTCACAAAACTCTCTTTGCTTATGCCCATTTCTCATATCCTCCTAAATCAATAAATAAAGTTAAGGGTATCTAAAAATAAACCAGGCTTGTTTTGTGGCAGGTTCCCAGGCACACCCTGCAAAATACCCAAAGAATCTGGCTATACATCTGCTCAGCCCTATTTCATCTGGGAGACAAGGACCTGAATTTTTTTTTTCAAAATGTAACTTTTCTCACTTTGCATAAAAGACTTATTTATGTACAGACAGTGAATCCTAAAGCCATGTAAAATATTGTGGTAAATTGTTTACCAATTCCTTCCCTAAGAGCATAACTGTTTCAAGCAGTGCAATTTCACACACCACCTGATACTGCAGATGTATTTCATTCTTGTATGCTTGATCTGTACTGAACATTTCAGTATTGCTGCAGATAAATGAAGTACATGGCAGGTAAAGAGATTACAAGCACACTTCTTCACTGCAAGCTGGAGGCTTTCAAGCAAATATCTCTTAATGATGTGTTGACGAATTCATAGTCCTGCAGTTAGTCAGGCACTATTCCCTTGAATTTCATACAATGTAATGAAAATATTCATACTTGTATTTAACCTTTCATTCCTCATCTGAACATTTAGGATTTTGAGACGTGGTGTAAACTTACAAATGCTTATTCTGTAATTGTTTGCATGGAAAAGAAATAATGAATTCACAATTTTACTCTTTTTTCCTCTTTCTTCTTCAGCTTCTTAAGTGAATGTCACATTCTGAGGGAACGTCAGAAATTTAAATTTTGTAAGTCCTCAAAATTGTTCATCCCCAGCAGTTGATTCAGTGCCCGTTATCTGAAATCAAAGTACTTCTAGGTTAGCACAGTAAACATGAGCCCAGTGTGGTACTGGGGATGCTCTTTATCACTAGGGACTGCAAAGTGCTTCAGAGACCTGACATTTCTTTGGGTCATATACTGACTGCCTTGTGGAGTGAGAGAAATGCCCACCCAATGACACTGACAGAGATTTGGCAGAATATATCTTAGCAAATATTCTTTTATTGAACCTCCCTAGCTTGCGTTGTCCTGTTCCAGAGATGGTGATTGAGATTTACAGATGGAGTACTGTCCTTACATGTAGTGTTTGAGGTTCTGATATTCTTATATCTTCTTCACTAGTTGGTACTTAGAACTCACAATCAGAGTTATGATTTGAGTGCAATTAGTCAGGATTTAAACCAAGGAACAAGGACTGTTTCATTTTGCATTGACCACTGGAGCCACTTGGTTACTATGAATTAAAAGAAAAATCTATTTTTATCCTCAAAAAGGATACTGAAACATTGTTTCCCCTAACAATATTTCAGCTAAAAGACAAAAAACCAGTCACAAAACAGTCTACTTCTTGAAGCTGCCTGTGCTTTTCTTCCTTTGCACGTTCTGAGATAATCAAACCCCTCAGAGAAGGCAGGTTATCAACTCTCCACATGAAGAACAATCCTATGTCTTTAATCCTTCTCGTCTACGTGAAAAGTAGGCAACCTGGAGGGGAAAAAACCCATGCCTTTACTGGTGTCAGAACCAATCATTTACATTAGTGCTCGAAGATTGGGCTACATTTTCAGTTTTCTCCACCAGCATTCAAACTTCTGTGAAGTAGAATGAGCTCAGTTGGGGAAAATATAAGTTTACAGAGTGTCAATTGAACTTTTTCTTCTTTTAAATCTACCTCAGTGTATTCAGTAGGAGGAGTGACTTTTCCCTAAAATAAGAAAAAAAGAGTATTTACATTGGTATTGTAATTAAAATTATAGCTCCCTCCCAATTTCTCTGTGAGAACCCTCTGGAAAGTGTTCCCCTACATATAAAATATTAAACTGATGAAATCAAGCTTACACTGCATTATATGAAGTGAGCATTTGATAACTCCTATGTGAGAGCTTTCAGTGCTATTGCTCTCAGATTGTGCTTAACTTTAATATAAATGATGGCAAAGTGCTGCCGTGGGTTTTACCCAGTGTCTTCAGAATCTAGGACAGTACAATAAAAGAAATGTGTATAATCTGTTTTCTAGGTTACTAATAAGCCACATGAATCAATGGAGATGTTGAGAACTTTGGCTGATTTGGGTCTGCCCTGTGCCCAGCAGCAGGACTGAGGTCACTGCACTTTACCTGCTTGGTGTGATTTCTGCCAGACTGGGAACCAAAAATCTCTAATTGCTTTTCTTCCCTGGCATGTGAGCTGGAAACCTGTTGTGCTGTAAAATACAATAAATATAACACAGGCACAGTTTGTGGAGGGAAAACCCAAACTACCAGTGCCTATACTCAAGTTTCCTCTCTGCTCTGTGGATCCAACCAGGACAAGGCAAAAGAAAAAGATGGATCATGAATAGCCACAATCTTGTGCTGTAAAGCATCAGTTCTCACTTTTCTCATTAGCAGCAGTGATCAGTGGTCAGATATCAGCATCCTCATTAATTCACCCTCTGTCCTGCTCCTTCCTCTGTGATTTGCACTTGTGAAGCAACTCACCAGCCCTTGCTGCACACTCAAAATATGATGTTCCCATTTAACCAGCAAGGAATATGGGGCTCTTTGCATAAACATTGTTAGGTACTTGTATGCACTTACAAGGCAATAATCTGACTGCAGTTATTATCCAATTAAACTGACAGAACATGACAGGAATATTAATATCAGTGTAATAACTCCAAGGGAGAAGGTGTTAGTCAAACACTGTCTATATCCCAAATAATTTTAAAACTTCAAGAGTTAAGGTGATTTTAATTTTATGTTTATTTTAGGAATTACTTGGTACAGTAAGGTGCAAGTCAGATATCACTGTTATAGTTCACAAACACAGATGAAGACTCATAATCAAAATTATGCAAAATAAATCCTGATCAAAGTGAATTTTTTTACTTTTATCTTTTTCTGCTTTTCCAAAAGTGAGTTTTGATCAAAAACAAATGATCAAATAACACAGATTCTGATCAAATCCTATGGCATGAGCTGATACTAATTATGGCATTTGTGACATTTATGTAAGAGTGAAGCTCACAGTTGTGTAAGGGCCAGGTTGATTGACAGTGTGGCATCTGAGATTTTTTTTTTTTTTTTATTGCTGTGCTGAGCAGGCCAATTTGAAAGGCAATTGAGTTTGTACTGGGCTTCCAATTTAGAAATAGTGCTGGAGAGGAAACTGTAATTGAGAAACCACAGTTAGGTGACTGTTTGGCTGTGTTTGTTAAGGGGATTGGAAAGAACGTAAAGGGAAAGGACTTCCCTCTGATTTCTCTGCTCCTCTGTGGCACTGCACATCTGCTCCACAGGCTCTTGATCAGTGGAAAAATCCTGAGCTTAGCTGAGAGCTCCCACCTGCTTCACAAGCTCTGTGTGCGCCTGTGGTGCTGCTGCACAGCCCTGCTTCCATAAGGAACCATCCAAATTCCCTCTGATCCACTAAGATTAATCTGCTTTTAGGACTAAACAACTCCTTTGTCCTTGTGCTGGACTCTCCCTCCTCAGGACCCCAAGCCCATCACTGACTCTGCATCCTGGATTTGGAGCACTCTGCCAGTCTAGACAGTAACAAGGGTGGTGCAGGATTTCCAAAATATCACTGATGGAGCTCTGAAAAGCAGCCATGCACTGAAGATGGACAAATAACTAAAGAAGATACAAGTGTTCCTTCATGTATTTAGGACTTCTCTCATCCTCTTAGATGAGTTGCCTGTGCACAGATTGTCTCTGATACATGGTCCAGTACAATGTCTTGAAGAATTTGCATAAATACTAAATTAGCAGCTCAATGATATGGAGTAAATGACTATTTGAGGGAATAAAGCCTCATTGTGATGGATTTTCTGGCTTGCAGTGACAGATCTGATGTCATGCTCTATGCTGGAGTAGTTACATTACTTCATGCTGCTGGCACTGAGAGATCTCAAGCACTTCCATCAGTAGGGAAGGCAGGAATAGCTTTGGGAGGAGTAATGTTCCCTACAATGTTAAATTAGATTGGACCCCTTGGACAACTGTTCCTGTTGTTTGTCTGTTTTTAGGAGACTACTGGGTAGATTTTAGGATTATCTAATTATTAAGAGTGAGGTTCAGTCCCTCAAGGAGGTAATCTTAAGTTTTGTTAGTTGGTAACAGGAGCTGGGCACAGAAAGCAGAAGCTGATGCTGACTACTAGCAATACGTGTCTTTAGTTGACTGGTACAACTTAAGTAGATATTTTGAGAAATACAATCACTATATATATGGACTGTTACAGACACACTTTTTGTAAACATTCATGTCTTTAAATCCCCAGTGTTCATATAGCATCAGTGTTTTCCAGATGAGTATTATGTAGGGAATAAACCTTCCCTGTGTCTAGTCTGAGGAAAAGGTATGTCAAATAAATTCTTAGTGACAAATCTGCAACGAGCACTAGACTGCCTCTGATTTTTTTCCAGACAGCATCACTTATTTTTTTGACAAAAGAAACTGCTGAGAATGGCTAAGAGAGCAAAACATACATATCACCCAGAGACATCAGCACAGTCTACCTGCCCTCTGCTGACTGCTTGTTTTCACATAATTCTGCATATTTTTGCATAATTTGCATGCTATAATTTCCATGAGTACATTTTCAGTTTAGAGGTTTTAAAGCAAAATACTTTCTTTCTCTCAGCTATGAAAAGCTTCTTCCAAAGTTGTCATTACCATGAATTTAGCCCTGGGTTATACAATTAGGAATAACTAATTAGACAAAGCAGGTAACAGTGCTAAAAACATCCCTACCATGTGCAGTTGAAGTGAATGATGCATCCTGTTTAGCTGGGAATGCACTGAGGAATGCAGCAGCTTGTCTGTCGCTTGTTTCTGTCAAGATTGCTTGGCTTTCTGAAAGATGAATTCTGAACACATTCTCCTGGGCTCCACCGAGGAACTGGAGTCTCATTCTTCGGTTTGTGCTACTGCCACTGCTGCTGGAGTGGTCACTGTCCTCTGCCACCTTCTGAATCCTGCCTGGGAATTGTTTGGAAGACTGCAAGCTAACCCAGGGTGAAAGCCTGTCAGGGACCATTATGGCAGCCTAACAGAGATTATTACAGTCCAGCATCCAGGCCCTTTCCCTGACCTTTTACCAGCATAAATAAAACCTGTGGGGTAACTGCATTTAGCTTAATTTCTCAGACTTTGTGCTCAAGATTACTGCCTGGAGGTTGTTAGCCATGTATGAGTTATTATTTCAAAAAGAGGCTAGATTTTGAAAAATGGAGCTCAAAAGCTCCTTGAGGCTACTTTAATATAACTGCCTCCTAAACCTGAGAGGTGGGAAAATGCTGCATGTTATGCTGCTTTTTCTCTGCTCACAGATCAGGATTACTCTCCATGACTTGGTGTTTTTGAACTACTTTTAAATCAGACAGACAGTGGGTTTCAGAAAGATTTAGGATACAATTGCAGTATACTGGAACATCAGAATGAGAAGGCAGCAATGTTAAGACTTGCAATGGAAAATGTAACTTGTACATTTGATTAAACTGCTGACCACAAGCAGGTTTGTGTTCCAAAAGCAGGAATTTGTCAGACAGATAGTTTGTTTGTGGGGGACTGCTGGAGTTTTCTGTAGATCAGCCTCATTCACATACGGCAAGGGCTTTCTGGAATTGCAAATGCCATGTTTCCTTCAGGCACTGGCTTTTGGAAGAGAGAAGGAACTGACTGAAGAACAAAGGCAGCATTATTGAGTGGGATTCTGGAGTCAGTGATGGTTGTTTGTACAACCCAGCAGCAGGCACTTCACAGATGCAGTAAGGGGAATAGTCTGCATTTGCTCTCTCAGAGAGGCTGCTGATTTCCAAGGCACCTGGGGAGCTAATTTAGGTACTGAAACTTAGGTGCACAAGTTCTGATGTGTTTTACCTCTCAGTCTGCTGTGCAGAACTGAAAAGTGACTTCCTTCTGTAGCTTTTACCATTTACAGGATGGAGATAAAACTACTGACCTGATTTCCAATGACATTCTGGAAATAAGTGAGAACTGTTCAAGATAACTCTACTGATAAAGCCTCACATGTGCAAGAAGGGCAGCAGGTACAACACTTGTCCCTGCAGCACCTCAGTGACTCTGCTGATTGCACACCAGCCTCTACCACACCTGGAATCCCCCCTCTGCCACTCACTCCTTACTCCTGTCACCATTTAAAGGCAGAACTCTTTGACTCCTGTCACACCTGCCCTTCTCTGCCTGTGTATGAATGAGAAGCTGTGTGTATTTAGTGAGTATTTGTCAATTTTTTAAAGTCATTATGGTGATACTGGTAAAAACGGAAGAATTAAAGGCACCAGAACCTCATATTTATAACATACCCACAGACCAACAAAATCAGTGAGGGCTTTCTTGTCTTGATCCAAGGGCCTGAGCCCCAAAACAACTTGGAGACCACAGGGTAGTGTATACAGGCCATCTGTCTACAAACCTATCAGCTAGGGTGAAATTTTGCAATAATTTTCCCATTAGGTACAATGTAGCTTGAGGCTCCCCATGTATTTTTCAAAAGACACTAAATCCTAGGTGATTTTAATTTTTGTTGCATGTATGTGTGGAAAACAAGGAAGCCTTTGCAGTTCAGTGGTGAGCGCCTGCAGACCTGGGAGTCATGGAGGTACAGACATTCCCTCTGCAGATTGCTCAAGCTAATGTCTCACCCCAACTTTCATTTTGTTCTCCTCTCTCAGTATCTCTCTGCTCACTACTGCCAGCCAGAAAAACAGGCTGAAGCTCAGTAAGATGAAGTAGCTGGGTCACACCAGAAAGTGCTGATGTGAGCTGTTTCTTAACAGGTCGAGCTGTTATTTTCCCTCATAACCCTCTGGATGTGCTGAAACAATAGATTTTTTTTAGTGTGGGAATGTATATACATCTTGGACTAAAGCTATGGATGTACAGAATTATTTTTAATGGTGCAGGATTTAGTATTTCCTGTCCAATGCCTTAAAAACTAAATAACTTGCTATATTGTAGTAGCTAATAAGTCCCACTATTTCAAGACATTATTTCAGATTTTATCCAAGGATCTAAGAGAAGAACTTGACAGGCATCAGTGAATTTAACCACGATTAATCTCTCAGATGGATTGGTACTGCCCCTGAGGTGTTTTTATAAAGAGAGGAACTAAGGCACAGAGCACCTCAGGAAACAGGGGGCTGTTTTTACACGCACAGGAACCTTGTGTCTAGTGAGACTCACTCTTCAAACACCTTGGGATCCCAATAAAAGATCTTTGGTGTATGCCAAGCTGCCAACACACCAATAAATATTGGTATGAAATGTTGATTTCCTGTTGATTTGCTAACTCTGTGGTCTGTAGGGTCTTCCAGCATGGCACTAAAAGTCCGTGTTGAAGACAGAGGGGTAAATAAGAAAATATTAAAGTCCATACACAGAGAAGAACAATTTTTAGAATTGTTTTGGAGATTGTATTCTGTTGTTTGCTGATAGTTTTGGATTGATATACTAGATCTCCTTTAACTTCGTATTTTTGGTTACATATACAAAAGTACATATATAAATAAAAGCTTGCTTTTTCAAAATTTAGAATTTTAGCCTTAGTGATTACCTCTAGTGAAGATATAGCTATTGATTTTCTGGGGACCAGAGTACTGTTATTATGTAGAGGTTACAGTCCTACAAATTTTCATAACAACACAAAATATTTTTCCATTATAGGTCTGGTAGGAATGGAGAATGGTAATTTTGTTCCGTCTCTTTCTGTGACCTTCCAAATGATTCTGTTTAATCCTGCATTTATCTGCCTGAAGCATTAGTCATACAAGTTGCCTATTCAGAAAAGTTCTTTACTTCGTCTATATACGAATGATCTAAACTTCATGTGAAAACAGATTTTGATTGATTTCTCTAGTTCATTCTTAAATCTACCGTTGGAGATTAGTCACAAAGTTAAAGCCAAATTTTTCAAGTAACTATGGCTATAGAGTATGTTCAAAAGTCCTCAGGTTGGAAAAGGTTCCTTACACAAATAGCTTTATTTCCCACAAGGCTCACATTATCTTCCCAGTTCTACAGGAAAACTTTATCCTTTAAATACATTTCATATTTTAGATAAAGCGAGAAATCTTTCAAGACACTTGCACTTCAGATTGCTGTACTGATAAAATATATAGGGATTTATTTTAGGAAGTTTGAGAACGGTGCAGCATCTGCAGTGTGAACTGCAGCAGTTGTGGCCTTGCCCACTCACTGCCACGAGCTCAATGTGCAGATTTGATGCCAACAACCAGAAAGTTCCCCCAGCTGCAGACTGGCAAAGAGAGTTCTCTGCTCAGCGCTGGCATGTTTGAAGAAATGGTTGTCTCTCTTCTGGCATCTGCCCACTCTAATTTTTCTTTAGTGCTTGGAGCACAATATATACAGGATCCACAGCTTCAAGTGAAGAGATAAAAGGTCATGTCTCATGGCAGGGTGCTCAAGCTATTTTGTTGGAGCCATTGGAAATTTGTTATTTCTTTCCACTGCGTAGTCATGGTGTGATATATTGGTAAGGCTCAGGCACTGAATTAACTCCAGCTCACAGACACTCCATAGAGAAAGCATTTTAGACACTGTTTTTTTGTGGGAAGTGATGGAGTGAAAGTGGAGTGTAAGTATTTAAAATAACATGTACTATTGCCCAGTAAAGTGATTTTTTTTTTAAAGAACATCTATGTTTTGTTAACTCACACACAGCCATGAGCAGTTTGCTCTGACCAAGTTACATGGGGCAGCCTGGCAGAGTTCAAATCTGAAATCCTGGGAATCACAAATACCTCACAGCTTGTCTTGGGTTATTAACATATCCTATTCAGTTTCTGTGAAACCTCTTCAGTATAACCTGGTATGTTGAGCTGTCAAAAGGGTTTTTAAACAACACTGATGGATGGCATGCAGGAGACATGTCTCCCTTAAGCAAAACACCTGGCACTCAGTAGCTATTGATAAAGCTTTTATTTTATCATCCAGCCATTCCATTTCCAGTATTTTTAGCCATAATTTCACCCCTAATTTTAACAAAGCAAGCTTTAAAAAGAGATTCTCTTTCCCTAGGAATTTCCAGGTAACAACTGACAGGGTTCTCCCTGCAGAACTGCTGCTGTGACCCCCAGCTGGAGCTGGTCACAGGGCAGGACACAGACTGACCTCTGCTGTGCCCAGTGGGACACTCTGGAAGAGCTGTGCTGCCAAAGCAAAGGGTCAAACACGCAGGAGCTCCTCCACCAGCTTCCAACCATGGCTCAACAGGCACAGAAGGAATGACATTTCAGTACTTAGGGGACCCAGGTGAATCTTCAATCAGCTAAATGTGACATTAATGCCACATCCTAAGGGATCCAAGGATCCAGACCCTGACAGTCTGCCCTGTCAGGGAACTGGCCAGAATTCTTGTCTGGGGCTTCACTGCTGGTATTCCCAGCTGAGGGGATCTGAGTGGATTTGCTCACGCAGTGAGCAGAATGATGTGTCTTGATTAAGGCTCATTTGAATAGCTTTGTTTTGAGTAAATACAGCTGCAAGGGAAAGGTGCAGGCACACAGTCTTGTCGGTGAATTATTAAGTGTCAACTTTTGTTGCTGGATAAATACAAATAAAGTACTTGGGAGAAAAAAAAAACTTGTTGGTCAAAATGTCAGAAATTCAAGGTAAGGCACGGCTTTAGGTAAGTCAGGCTGACAGCATCCAGGCAGAGATTCATTGCACTAAGGTCTGCTGAGTCTGTTCTAAATAAAACAAGTAGGCTTTGCTTTATAAACAAGTGGATTCATCTACTGAGTCCTTGAAGAGAGGTGGGTTTTTTTTTGCCTTTGTATTGTCATGAAGATATAATAGAAAAATCCCTTAAGTCCTAATCCAGCATTAAAAATATATGGTAGATGTCTTTTGGTTTGAATTAATGATACTGAATAATTTCTGTGAAAGGAAGTAAATGTCATACTGTCTGAAATATATAAGCTTCTAAAATTCAGTATTCCCTAGCTGATTAATCCAGATAAATATTCAAGCATTTATTAATGTACTTTTCAGGCAAGATCACTCTATTTCTGTTTTAAGTGTACACAAAATATTTCCAAATCAGTGCAGTTCATTTTGGTATTAGTTTCACAGAAATCACTACTTTTTTTATGCCAAGAAATGAGAAGGGAATTAACCCAAGAAACTGGTGTCTTCATGGACTTAGCAGGATAGAAATGATTTCAGAGAAAACAATTGGAAACCATGAAATATTGTTTTAAGTGCTGGGAGCATTGGCCTGGTTATCATAAATAAAGCAGGAGCAGTGGGTGATATTAGATGTAATTTCCACTGAACAGGGAAATGATAAGTTGGTGGTGGAGTCAATGCTTCTGCTGTTCCGACCCGTGTTTATCACCACCTTGATTTACCAGCATAGAGCAATTTCCCCTTTCAGCCTCCCTCTGGTCTTTTCTTGGCCTCTAACATTCTCCTGGAGAGAGGATTGTCTCCAGCTATAGTCTGTTCAGTGTCTTTAAATATTGATTCTTCTTCTTCCCGAATCAGGACACATGCTAACCTATTTCTTTCTCTGACAAGTACAAACTTCCTTGTCTTTTGCTTCCATTCTCAGTGTGGGTAAAAATGGTTCTTCCATGTTTTGCAACTGGTTGAATAACCTTATTACCTTTCCTTATTTTAAGAGAGGAGTTTCTTATCTGTAGCCTTGTCCACCTCACTGGACAGTGATGTAAGTGAGAATTGTTTCCAGGCTTAGAGACTGTCACTCCCTGTTGTGTTAATTGGACTGTAAAAAAATCTCATTGCCAGGAACTTTCTGAGAAAATGCTAAAATAGCTGGATGACCAAACCACCTCAGAGGATGCAAGACTACATTTTTCCTACCGTAATATAGAGATACACACTACTGGTAGACATGTGAATAGATTTTAAATTTTCTCTGCAGAGCAGCCCTCCTGTTATGTGACCCAGCTGTTTTCTAAGAGTTGATCAGAATTCCCTCCCACTAGACTAGAGGTGACATCCTGGTTCCTCCAGAGGCAATGGACACTTTCACACTGTAAGATCATTTTGTGCCATTTACAGCAGGAGGCTGCTGATGCCTTGAGGGTTTTTCCTCCAACTCCTCCAAACTGCCACTTTTGTCCACTGTAAGTGAACTGGAAAACTGAGCTGGGAACAAGGCAGCACTTCTGACTGATTCTTTCGTGTGCTTTACACAGCTCCTGAGTTAGCTGCACACTTCATGGCTATAAATGTAATTTCAAGCCTTTTCATTACAATACAGCTCACCTGAGAATTCTAAAAATATTATCTGCTTTATTATATTACTCTAAGGTAGTTTCTAAGGTATTTTGTGTGTGTACGAAAGAAATATTTTGTTGATGCTAAGAATACTTTGAACAGTCTGGAGAATCACTGCAGGAGTATCTTGAGCAAGTGACAGTAGATTCCCCATCACTTAAATCTTTAAGCTTAAAATAAATGCTTTTCCAGAATATGTGCTGTTTCCATTCAAATGATGATCTTGAAGATCAATTGTGTCAAGTGTGTGAAGTCCATCAGCTTGTATTATGTTACATATAACAGGTCAATAAATGGATCCTTCCAGCCTCAAAATCTTTCAAGGTGTTAGCACACACTTTTTTTTGTAACTTCAAGTGTGGCCCAAATATCAAAAACATTTGTTAGTTCTGTTATTAGTTGTGCACCTCAGTGTATGTCTATTTATAGTCTTTTCATTGGTACAATATTGTAGTTCAGTGGGAGCTTCTGCCTAGTTTTGTCTCCAGCTGCCCACTACACATTTGTATATAGGTGAAAACTTAAACTAGTAAAAATTTCTGGATGATCTGCTCAATTTTCCTTCTTCCAGGAGGCTGAGGTTCTAGAGTAGCTAATATGCCTTCATTTCCCTTACAGCTGTTGTTAAATTGGATTAGAATTTAATTCGGAACTCTTTTGTGTTGTCTCCTTTCTCCTTTGGGACCAACCATATGGAAAATCATAAAATAAAATACCTTGCTTGCAGCAATGAAATAACTTTCAATAAAAAAGAAAGTATTGAAGCAACTTTACTAAGTGACTAGACTTGTTCAAATGAATTACAAATGATATCAAAATGAAATTTTAGAAGAGGCTGTCTAGACCTACTGAAAAAGAACATGTTAAGTGAAGCTCTACCTCTCAGCAGAGTAGAGCAGAGTACCACTCTAATCAAAGAACAATTAATTAATTCATTCTTCTACATGTCAAATGATTGACTAGAAAAGAAAACCCTCCATGAGGATGAATGGTATGAAAAGGAAAATACTAAGCAAGAATCTTTTTTTTTTTTTTTTGTAAGAAGGAGAAATTTGCAGTGAGAGAAACTCGGGTTTGCTCTAGAGAATAAACCACAAGTAAACAGGAAGTGGTGGCTGAGGGCTGGTTCATGGCACCCTTACTCCAAGAAAAATCTTACTCCATTAGCAGCACCATTAAATCCAGCAGTGCTACTCGTACAAAAAGCTCATTTTCGTTCTTTTGAGTTGTCACAATCTGATGCTACAGGAATATACTTTGTAAGACAGCGATGAAATGTTTTTCCATCGCTGCTCATCTGCACATTCATAATACATCAGAAATACCTTTTTTTTTTTTTTTTTTAGCTCTGTATCTATTCTTGGCTTTAAGGTTTTGATACAGAATTCACACAACATCCTGCATCCCTGATGTTTTGTTCCTACCGCTCCCCAACTGTATCTGTCTGCATGTACCATTTCCTTATGTACATCTAAGCACTGACGTGGTCAAAAGGTTAATACATTGCAGGGGAGGAGGAATGGGTTCCCAAAAGGTTATGAGCCTCCCTAAGGACTTCACAGCAGCCATGATATCTATATTCCTTTTAGATGGTAATACCTGGCAACACACTCGCATGCTTAAATTATTATATGTGCAATTTATATTCCCCTAGTTTGCTCTCAAAGCCTCACTGTTCTGAAGCAATCTCCTGCTCGGTGACAGAAGATCCAGATCTCGCTGCTCAGCCTCTGAGTGTTTGGAAATGACCCTCTTTTTTCAAAGGTGAGAAAACATTCTGATTCCTGCACCTTACGGTCTCTCCCGCAAGCTGCCGGTTTCTGACTCCCTTTTTGCATTTTACCACAAAAAAAATACAAAATCCTCTTAACAATTCTTTCCTTCCCCCCCCCCATAAAAAAAACTTACCTTGCAGTATTTTGGTAGCATATTAGCTTGCACTGGACTTTCTTCCCTGGATGCTGGCATCAGAGTCCAAATGAGGTCATTAATCTAAGGGAGTGGAGTGGTCTCATGCCAGCCCTGGTTCCGGAGGGCGCCGCGCTCGGTCCTGTCCCCGAGAGCTCTGAGCCTGTGCTGAGCCCAGCTCGGGCTCCCACGGCAGGGCTGCTGATGGTCAGGAGTGCACAGCCTGAGCACTGCTGTGTCAGTAGCAGGAAGCTTTTACTGTGCCTGGGTTCCTGTCAGTGCTACTAATTCAATCACTTACATATGCAATAAATTCACATGAAAAATTAACAAACACCTAGCCAGCAGCAGAGCCCTCTGTTCATTCTTTTTTTTTTTTCCTAAAAAAGCAACGTAGCTTTCTCTTAAAATGATTGGATTTAATGGTTTATTTCAGCATTTTGTGAAAAAAAATTCCTTTATTCCTAAATAGCTTCTCAATATTAATCCATGATATTATTTTATTTAGCTTTTATTACTAATATCTTCCATCAGGTTTTCTTCTACTTACATCTGTATCATCCCTTGAACTAAAAGGGACTGTGCAGATGTCAGGGTGGGGTATAACTCAGCAGCTTGCAGTCATCTATTCCACTCAACATCTATTTGATTTGATTCTACTTTCCATCTCTAAGATCCACTACAGAGAATTTTTGGTATCATTAGTAGTAATAGCTCTAAAGGCTGTGCAGCCTAAAGAAGAAAGAAGACCTCAGGACTCCTTTCTCCTCCTAAACAAGAATCCCTAGGGACTTGAGGTCCAACTATCACATATTCCCTTATTATCTTTTTTGAGAGATTTCTGGTGCTCCCTGGAGAACTGGTCTGGGATTCTACAAGCAGTAGCCTACAGCTAACAGAGTCTAATGACAAAGAACTGTGTTCAGAACTGACAACAACTTAAAGCAAAAACTGTGGTCTTTAACAGCAGGTTTCGTTGAATCTGTCATTCCTAACACAGCTTGAGAAAAGAGGGTGAAGTGAATGTACACATCCTCTGCCCATGGGGCAGGCTGAGATTTATACCAGCTGTGTAAGCAGCTGGTGACCACAGGATTCAGGATGCCTTTGGCACATTCCCTCTCCCATAGAAGTGCTCCAGCACCTGGAGCCACATGTGTCAACTGCCTGGGCCCTCTCACAGCTGCTTTTTGATACTCTAATAAACTGAAAATCACATGGGCAAGGATGTGTCCCATGTAATATAAAGGAATTCAATTCCAGTGTCCACTAAAGTGTTTCCTCTGAATGTAGTTAGGGAGATTAAAATATCTTAAATTCTCTAGAAAATGCCTCTTTCTGAGGCCTTTAACTCCTTCATAAGACTTTCATCAGTCTTTGAGAAGGTTATCTCACTATGTTCTTCAAAGTTTCCAGTTGATATGTGTGCTAATTAATTACCATGCTAAGATCCTTTCCATGCTCTGCTTTTCTGGCAGTCCCCCCCTTTATGGCCTTCTTCTTAGAGTTATTCAAACTGGTTCTGCTGCTTCTGGCTATTCTGCTTCATACCTTTTCACAACTCTGTATCTTGAGAACCCACTTTGAGTATCTAAAAAAAATGGATTTTTTGCCATTGTTCAATACCAGTCTGTTCCTTGCCCTCTTAAAATTATCGTATTATGTGTTATTAGACTTAGAAAGACACCCTGAAACCAAATCACCTTATTTTAGAAAAAATGCTATGGGCAATGCATTGTAATTTTTTCTGCATTATATAAGAAAAATGGAGAAACCAGAATAATCTTTCACTGTAAACAACAGCAAATCCAGCAAGGTCAGCTTGATCCTGAACCCTCCGCTGGTGTGGCCCAGTGCAGCAAACTGATGTGTGGAAATCAAGAGTGGCCTCAGAGTGCTTTTCCAGTGCATCTATTTCTTTTGTTATGGATTTGGAGTACACAACAGTCATGAGGTAAAGCATTGAATGAATTGCATTACAGTTGATTAGCCAGACATAGATGAGATTAGACTGGGACACAGTGGTGCAAAAAAATTAGTTGTAGCTTCATAGAACCAATGGATAAAATCCCAGTGTGCTATCTGCTAAAACAAGTGTTCAACCAGCTCCACTCCTAAAACCCTGACCCTGGCTTGGCTGCTGAGCCTGGCTCAGAATGGGATTTTCCTCCTCAGCCCCTGTGGTTGGGGTTCATTTGTGCCATCTTGCCTCCCTTTCCAGCGCCATGCTGTTACAGTCCTAACTGGATTCTGCTTCAGAGCTCCTCTGCTGTTTTTAGTTTTTCTTACCCATTCGGGGTTCTCTGTGATACTCATCTGCTTCTCTTCCCTCCCATGAATTATTGTTCTGTCCATGTCCTATCAGCAATATCTCAGAAGGAAGAGTTAAATACATGGCCAGGCTTCCATGTTTTGAAGTGACCCCTTTTGAATTTGGGATTGCACTATTGGTATGTATTTTCCAACTCCCCTACTAACTCAGTTATATGGAGGGCACTGTACTCCACTTTCTGAATGAAATCTGGCAAAAAGTTTGGATTCAAATATAAAAGTTATTTTTAAGAAGATGTTTCATTTTTGTAGGAATAAAACAGCGCCTTAGTAAATAAAAACAAAAGTGCTCTCCATAACTGGGTGGTATCTTTTAGCCTTCATGCTGCCACGGTTCTCTGCCAGTACTAAGTATTAATAGAAAAGTGACACAGGACAGAATTCTGCAATGGATTTCCTCTGGAAACTACATTTCTCATATTTCAGAAATTATTTTGCTGTCAATAAGCACAAATTCTAGGGACTGCACAAAACTAAAGCTGCAGAGAAACAAATGGTAACCAGATAGACTACGTAATTGCTTCTCCTCTTAGGGAGAATTTGCAAACATAAATCATAGTAGAATTAAATGTAATGTCTGCAATATATTTATTTTTCCTTTATGAAAATAATTTGAGGAGAAAAAAATCACAAGTGCAGTTGAACACTTAAGCAGTGATTCTGTTCAAGAAGTGTCAGCTATAAAGAATCAAAAAAAAAAACCCATAAAATTTTTTAAATTGTCTTTGACTAGTATTTTGTAAAATATTTGCAGTTCTTTGTTATGTGTGTATTTAATTGTCAGCTAAAGTGGGAATGATAGTCCAGAGATCATCTCTATGGTTTCAAAATAAAACATACACTAGAATGTGTTATATAAGTTTTTAACTTTAGATGAATGTAAATGTTTCTATTGTACTCCTTGCAGACTGCTGTCCAAAACAATGTGCAGTCGATAGCAACTACCTTCTTGTTGAAATGCTAGATGGGATTTTAATTTTTAGAACTGTTGTTTTAGCAAGAAAGACCAGAAAACAAAGACAGCCTGTTTTCAGTGGTGTTTTGAAAGCATCATGCAGACACCGTAGTTGGAAAATAATGATGGTTGTTTATTGCCTATTAGTGTAAGCCAAGAATTCTATTTCTTTGTGAACAGAGCTGTAAAAAAGCCACTAAAAACTTTATTAGTCCCGTGTTTTGTATTTGCAGATATGGGAACACTTTGTACCTTGGCTTCAGCCAAGTTCAGGTCTGGTATTTGTGGTCTCTCTAGCCTGTGTCTATTATGTCTGGGTGGCCACATCAGTAACTTCTACTCCCTAATTCTGCAAATGACACACATGATGGAACCTGAGCATGTTTGTGTGCATGAAGGAATAGTTAATACTTGCCTGCAAATTCATTTAAAATTGCCTTGCTTGGTGCTTAGCAAATACACAAAATCTATATGCAGCAATCTGAATATACGATTTTTCTGTGATTATTAATGAGCCTGAGCTAACTATTTGGAGCTTAATTTGAATTTTTTATTTCTGGTATTTGCCAGCAACTACTTGAGAAAAAGGCAATGAAACTTGCTTTCTCTTTGGCAACTATAAACCACTTTGGAAAGAAACACTCCTTTTTTTTGTAATGGCAAGAAAAAAATACTTAATCCCCTGCTCAGTAAATTTAGTGACATGCTTTTGCATATCTTTGTCTAGCCAATAGCCAGTGATATCACCTATCTGGAAACTCTTTTGCTGGTGTGAGTCTTGAAATTCTAAGATCTCAGTAGCAAAGTGATGCTCAGTACACTACAGCACAGAACTGATAATGGCCAAGAGCTGCAGGGCTGTAACGATATTATCAGATTGTGATGGAGTGTTCAGGGACATCTGTCTCCCTGATACATTGCGGGATGCAAATCACAGATATTAGATGGGACAGGAACTCCAGAAATCAGATCCTGAGGTACTTTTATGAGCCTGAATCAATCTAGAAATAGTTTTCTGACTCAGTACAGGGACGGAGCACTGACTCAAAGATGTGCCTTTGTGATCCCTTCCAAAAGAACAGTCCAAAGTGAATTCAGTAGTTTTTCCTGACTAGGACTGCAAATCAGAAAACTGAGCTCTCTTATTTAATACCACATAATAACCAGTGCATTTTGTTTCTGGAGCTCAGGAGAGAAAAGAGAGCTTGTGGTAGTACAGAAAAAGAGCTTAGTCCTGGCTCAGGGAAAATAACCCTACTGGTTCTGATGTGTTTATATCCTCATGCACACAAAATTTGGCTATTATTGAAATACATTTAAGCTTCCTGTTACACAATGTTGACACAGCTGGTGATTTCCAGCCCTCAGTGCCCACTTGCAGGAACATGAATACGAGATGGTGAAAGGCTTCAATGCCTCCAACATAAACCATTGAGTTTAGCTGCATGGGGGAAATACATTTTCTCTGATTGTAAAGGTTTTAGATGAAGCAAAAACATGAGTTCAGCTGAGTGGGAGACTTGATAAGAAAGCTGGCAGAGAGAATATTCAAACTTTAGAGCTCAGCTCTACTCAAAATGATGTTTTGGACTTGGCAAAGTGGCACTAATTTGTCACTGCCTGTGTGGGTCTCTCAGCAGGAGGTTACTCAAGCTGTGAAGACAGTCAACCCCTCCACAGCTGTAAGAGCAAGACTTTTGACTTCTCGGAGTTGAGTATTTTGGTCTTTCTGAACTAGAGTCAGGGTGTGTTTCTGCTGAAGTCACAGAAATTAGAGAAGGCAATTTCTGAAAGACTTCTGAAGACGACTTCAACGGGGTGACTGAAAGGGGAGCTCATTCATTTGCAGAAATATCTAAAGGGAGAGGGTCAAGAGGATGGACCTGGCTCTTCCTGGTGGTGCCAGACATCAAAACAGGAGGCAATGGGCAGAAACTGATGCACAGAAAGTTCCACCTGAACATTAGAAAGAACTCTCCTGTGCAGCGACTGTGCCCTGGAACAGATTGCCCAGGGGGGGATGTGGAGTGTCCCTCACTGGAGACACCCCAGAACCATCTGGACACAACCCTGTAGTGTGTGCTCTGAGATGGCCCTGCTGAGGCAGGGACGTTGGACCAGGTGATCCTCTGTGGTTCACTCCCATCTGAACCATTCTGTGATTCTGTTAGGACAAGGAAGGTGCTGTTCCTGGGTTATTGAGGTACAATCTTCTGGTCTCACAGGCAGCATGTCATAACCAAATCTCTCAGAAACTGATTGTGTTTCATCTTTAAAGTAATTAATTTTTTTGCTTCCACTATTCCAGTTGGAAGGCTACTGGAAGTCTTGATTGCTCTAATGATCAGAAACTTTCTTCTAATTTCCAACCTAAATTTATTCACAGCTGGTTAATATCCATTTGTTTCTGTGCCAGTTTTGTTCTTAGCTAATTTAGGTTTTTCCATATCTGGTGTTTATCTCCCTGATGCAGTTACATGCTGTGATTATGGTCCTGCTGAGCTGTCATTCTGCTCAATGAAATAAGCCAAAAATCTTTTGGTCTCTTCTTGTAAGATAGACTTTCCCTTCTCCTTGATCATCCTTCTTTGGACCTGTTTCCATGCCTCTCTTCTGTACAAGATTCTCAGCTGAAAATCTGCTACTGGCATTGTCAACTGGCACTGATATTTTCCTGACTATTCTGGAAAGAACTCTTCTAAAACTAGATCTGCATCTGTCTTTTTTATGGATGTATTTTATCGACAACTTACAGTCATTAGGTATGTGCAAGTCGTTCTTCTCAGTAATTTCTAAATGATAGTCCATGGCTTAGGGTAGGCTTTTTGTTATTGATGATCAGCACTATACTGTAGTGTTAAATGAAATTGTAAGTTTATTGTTGAAGTACAGACAAGGCCCCTCTGTACAGTGACTGAAGCTCAGGAGTACTGAATGTTTCCCAATATTGATGATTTCCAGCACTGAGTAATCAACAAATGCAGACACCATCTTCCTGCTTCTGGTACGTTTATGGATGAAACATCAGAAACAACCACTTCCAACAGTGATCCACAAAAACCTTCCCTATTAAACTTTCCTGAGTCTGACAGTCCTTCCTTTCGTGCTCTATTTTTCATTTCTCCGTGAATGAGTTTCCTGCCTTCTTTACAGATTTACTGCTATTCTTTACTTTCTCCAGCTTCAATAATAATTACTTTTGTAACACTGTAACAAATGCTTACCAAAGATCATACAGATCAACTTAGTTATGTCTACCTGGTCTAAAACCCCAGTTATGACAACAGAAAATGCTGTTGAGTTAGTCTGACATTATGTTTTCCTGATAAATTCAAACTGCTTTTTTTTTTTTTTTTTTTTTTTTTTTTTTTTTTTTTTTTTTTTGTCTAGGTTTGTTTAGTTTTCCTTCAAATCTGTTCCTTAAACCCCTGAAGATTATGGATAGCCATATGGGTATCTGGGCTGTTAGTCATCTTCCCATTTTTCTCACCTTATCGTAAATCTGGTATATTTTCTGTTCTGTTCACATTCGTAACTAGACTATAACACATTTTCTACCAAGTCTCCAATTTAATATAACACATTTGTAATAGCTGAAGAATTCATACCCTCTTAAACATTTTGGTTTTGCACCTTAAATTAGGTTATCCATAATACAGATGCCACTTTGAGTATGTCTTGCTTCTCCTCCCCCTTTTACATGAGATAACCAAAAAACTTCCAATGATTATTTTAATATACTTTAATATATTTCTAAGATCTAAATAAGCTTTACTTTAGGCAACTTGTACTTTTTCCTTCTGCCTATAAGGAACTATCCCCATTCCCTGGGTGTTCTCCATACTCTCTGTTAAGGCATAACCTCAACAATTTAACAATTGAAAATATTAGTTGTGAAGCTTCTTAAAATTTTTTTACTCATTTTCTTTGGGTCCAGGTTCTTAATATAACCAATACCTTTGGTTTTTCTATCTTTCCTGAACAGCATGTAGTCCTTTTTTGTGAGTGCTACATGGATTATTGTTCTTTCACTATTTCCATGTAATATCTAGCTGTCTTCTAAAAATTATGATTTCTTTTGTTTGCACAGGTTCAGGCAATCCTATGCATCCCTTCCAGCTGTATGTAACTTACCACGTTGTGTACATTACCTGGATTGGGTAGAGTGGTAATATCAACAATATTTTCTACTGTTCAGAACAAAACCAGCACTCACTTACTTCCTAGTTTCCATACTTTTGCATTGTTTTCTCTGTTGTACATCCTAATTTCCCCCCTTTCTTTTATCTAACATTCTTTCTTGTGTTCCTTTTTAAAAGCCTTCTTAAAACTGTCCTGGTTCTTAAAAGGACTGTTAGACAACAAATAGCAAAAGATGAAAGATGTCATCTACATCTCAAGCCCGCAACTGGAAAATTATATTCCTTGTTAAACTTCCATGAATGACAGCAGAAATAACCTGTCACTTTGATGAGACACATGTCAAGCTGTATTTTTTATTTCATTAATCATTTCTGTCACATTTCTGTCGTTACTCCCATGACAATGGTGTCCAAGGCCACATGGAGGACTAAGGCCATCTCCTACCTAGCATAAATAATACAAATCTGCCCTTTTGTTTAAAATATGATATTTTTTCTGATTTTAAGAGGTTCTGACAGATTACTAGCATATCAAAATGTGATATTTACTTTTAGTTTTACATAATATTCAGAAATACTAAAAAAATATTTTATTTATTATAGTCTTTGTTTATTCCTACATTAGCATTAGCAAAATTGACTGCAGGAAAGTCTCTGAAGTTAAACTTTAATATTCAGCATTACTTACTGAGAACCATATTTCTGTATTTCAGGCTAGGCTTAAATGGGCAAGTATTTCCCCTCAACTGATTTTTAATTAACAGTGAATAAGAACTCCTGGACCTTTTATTGGTACACCTACTAGTCAGAAAATGCTGAATTTGAAAATGCATTTTGAGACAGATTTCCTGGCTCTATCCAGGAAATGCTGTATTCACTTGACCCTGTAGCTTTGGAACCCGACTGGTGACATTGGGAAGACAGAAATTAACATGAAAAAGGCTTGGAAGCAAATGACTGTTTTTTACAACAGTGTAATTTCAGATTAGATTCACTGATATAAAGGTTAAGATACAGCTGGCTCTAATGTTGGTGAGGCAAATTTTAAAGTTTGTTTCCTCAGCTTTTGAAAATTATTAAAGTCTATGAAATCAAATGATTGATAGTAAATGCATGTCAAAATAATTCTGAATGTCTCATTTTTAAATGTCATTGGACAAAACCATCTGAATTTCTTTTATGTATCTCACAACAGCAAATGAAGTCTTAATGTAATCAAGAAAGGTAATTTGTCTGAATTCATTGCTCAGTACTCTCCTTATTACACAAGCTTTAGGTGTTGTTCTAAATGCATAGATGTTATTTTGTTCTAAATGTATATTTTATTGAAAAAATTCTGTCCAAAAGTGTTGGTAAGTTGTATTTAACATCCATATTGGGATAAGAGGTGTAAAAAGGAAATGATATGAAATTCACGTGTTACCAGAAGACAGCACACTGCTCTAGGACAAGTGAACATGAAGCAGTAGAGTGTTCCACGTTTTACAGACAAACTCACAAATGTTTTAGTGTGGCTCTTCTCCTGTAGGGATTGCCAAAATAGAAAAGCATGTGAGAAACATGAGTTTATGTGCACAGGTCTACCCTGCAAAATGTTGTAGACAAAATTCAGGTGCTTTTTTTACAGCTGGCTACTTCCCTCCTCATGGCAGTCTCCTATTGCTCATACAGTTTGTGAAGAGGGAGCTCTGCTGGTGACCAAATTTTCCACCATCAGTTCCCTTCCTCCTGCTTGTGGCAGTTTGCAGAACTTGGCTGTGGAACTCTTTTGTTTTGGAGGAAAAAATTAGCAAACAGGACAGTGAGAGGAGCAACAGTGGCAAATCTGAGCGGCATAATAGGCAATGGAGAAGAAGAGGAAGAAAACTTACATTCTCTTGATGCTGACATCCACTATGCCAACCTAGAGAAGTTTGGCACAAAATGTTTTTTTGAGAGGAGCTGCAGTAATGCTGATACATGCCTAATTGTGCAAACTTTGGGAAAACCACATTCACAGGCTAACACTATACTCTGGGTTGTGATTTGTATTTCTGAGCATGGGTAAACTGATGAGACATGGATTTTTTTATTTTTCCATTGGGTATAATGAGTTTCACTTACTTGATATTTTAGAATTTACTTTATTTATATGCAAATAAACCACTGGAAGTAAAACTCATGTACCAATGACTCAGAACTTCAAAAGCCTGAGAGCAGAGCAATGAAATATTAGACTTTATAATAATTCCAACCTGGCAGAAAAATTTGCTGAATTTGGTCTTTATGATCCTTAGGCATTTTTATTAGAAATATTACTGGACAATTATGAAAATCTATAGCTACTGAAAGTCACCTCCTAGTTTACATGCCATGACACTGATTTGGAAGACAACTGTTTCTCTCAGTTTTGCAGCATCACCTATTTCTGAAACAGACTGTGAAAAATTAGGTTTTGTGAAACAAACAGCTAGTATATATTTGGAGTGCTGGGTAGATTAATTCCAAGTACTATTTCAATGCTTTTACATTTTTCATTTTCATCATTTGCAAAAAGACTAGCAAATTAAGCTGGATAGATGATTTTAAATGGACCTCGTTGGCACATCAACACCCTTTTTTAAAGCTTGCTTAGAAACAAGATTATTATAAATTATAAAATATTTTACAGCTGAGTTGTCAGACTGCACTTTTTAAAGTCTAAATTTCTGTATGAATTATTTTTTCCATCCTTTCCTTGTTCTATTTGGACAATTCATCCTGATACATCTGGTGGACTTTATCCCAATTTTTTATCCTCCTCCTTTGCATAGGAAATTGTGATAATAGTGGTAGATTAAAAAAATCACGTACAGCATGGTTCTTGAGTAAACACTGCCTCTGGTGAAAGTTATATACCGGGTTTAGACTAACATTTATATTAATATATGACAGGCACTACACTAGGCACTGTTGTTTTTCTATGTTTTGAATGAATTTAATTCCAGAATAGAGGGGTGGATCCTTAGTTAGTAAAAGTTCTTCCTAATTTACATCCAGTAAAAATACAGCACGAGCCAAGAATTTCTGAGCCTTTGCAAGATTTTCTACTAGGCCCTTGTAAAGCTGCTCAACAGCTTCAAGGAACACTCCTCTCTACCAGCACTGCAAATGCTCACAACTTTTACAATTTTGGTCTATGCCTTCCCCGAATGCAATTTATCGTCTACTTTCTTTGAGTGAACTTCATTCTGTGAAAGTGAGCTCATTAGTTTTACATTTTTTCAATTTACAAGCAGTTCGTAATCTGCAGTTCAAAACTTGGTCGAGCTGCTACTGAAACACTGGAAAATGTCAAGGCAAAATGGAAAACATACCATCATGAAGACTGCCCTAGTATTGTTGGTACTTTTAAAAAAGTTGTAATAATAAAATATTATCAGTTAATCAAAATGTAATTTTACCTGGCCTAGGAGTTATGATTCATAGACACCACTAGAGATCAGTCAGGATTCCAGCCATGTCCCCAGATTTTTAAAATTTTGTAGCTCAAAGTGATTAAGTTTATGTTGGCATTAACAGCTAAGCGGAGCTTCAATTTAGCATTGAATTCAATTTTATGTTGTGCATATTCTTTGTGGGCCATTTTATTAATGTAAAAATGCACATTACTGTTTTTTTCCATTCGTAACTGTTTAATAGCTTGGGGTTTATTTATTTTAGGTAGCAGTGTAACCAACACTATAACAGTATTTTTAATAGGTTTCCAAGTAAACCAAAATGGGATTTGCTGTTGCAGTTAATATTCAGACTGTTCTGCTTCCCTTTCCTCAGTGAGTTAGCTGTGTCTTAAATGTTGAGAAATCAGTGCAAAAATGCCTTTTATAAAATATTCAGCAATGCTCTTCAGGCCCACTAAAACATGTGAAGCCCTTGAGGTTCCATCTTGCAAGAATTTTCATGTACACATACTATTTTTTTGTAGACCCACTACAATCACACAGGTGTGTGTTTGACAACTGAAATAGCAATGAAATGTTAATCATTAAAATGGATCATTTCATTTAAATGGGAAATGCCAATGGTACAATCTTAAATATCACAACACAAGAATTAATTGCATGAAGCTGATCGCCTGTGCAATTAAAAGTTTAGGAGACAAACTATCTGATCTGGAACTTTGCCAAGGCATCATAACTAACAAGCCTGCTCCTGCAAAAAAAGTGCCAGAGGAACTCTGATAGCCCTGTGTGGTCAAGATTTCTACTTTTGTCTAAATTAAGCCATCTTGAAACATAACACTGCCATATATAAAATTCCCATGCCAACATTTGGCAAAGCACTTCCTCTGTTCAAGCATTTGTGCTGGGGAAGGCTGACTAAATACAGCATCAGGGCAAACAGTTTTGAAAGAATTTATTTTGAATTTCATAGGAAGCCAAATGCTGTGCAAATCCCATTCTGTGACTGAAATTTGCCCCCCCATTCATTTATAGAACTTTCATAAAAGTCAACAGGAAGACTGGTACCAGGTCTATAATATACTGTAAAAACTTTAAAAATCTTATAGCTGGTTGCTAAAATGACAGCAATTTTAGAGCAGTGATTGGGGGTTGAACTCAGCTCATGTTCTGCTTCCATCTGGTCTCCTACTGCTTTGCTGGGGATGGAAAACAGCACACACAGGATGGCACACATTATCCTAGGAGACAAATACTCTCTTTCACCTGGACAATTTAGCACTTAGACTTGGCTCTTCTGCTTTATCTGTGAATCCCAGGTCGTGCTCCTGTATCCATCAGGTTCCATCCTGTCAGAGGCTACATCTACTGAATTAAACAGGACTTCTTACATAACTGAGGTTGTACATTTGTGGACAAACAGCCTGTGCATCTCATCTGAAGTTCTCTTTCTCATGCAGAAGCCTCAGCTCTGGGGCTCAGGAGGGGCAGCTGGTGCCTCAGCCCTCGTGGCAGTCCCTGCTCAAATCCAACTGGTCTGTAAACATGGAAAAATCCAATGTTTAAGCTCATCAGGATGGTGAAAGAGCTTTGAGAGAGCTCCCGTGGCACTGCACTTCTCCGCTTGTGCTGCTGGCCCTGTGGAAGGTCACTTCACCTCTCTCCTGGTGTTTTACCTGAAAGCATCTGGTGCACAAGTGATCACAAAAGCAAATCCTACAGAAAGACACTTGGAAGTGTGAAGGCAGGACATACTTTCCTTTTAGATGTTTAAACTGCCTTTGGAATTGTAGCTTAGGACCTCTCTAGTATTTCTGCATTGTGAGACTTCACTTACAAACCAGTAAGAAGAAAATCTAAACCTAGGTCTTTGGAATAAAAAAAAGTGATTTTCTGGCTTTCAGGAAAAAAAAACCCAAAAAAACCAACCCAAGAACCCAAATCTGTACCATAAACAAAGGATTAAGAAGAGATACACACATTACAGCCTGATGCGGCAAAGTACTTTTAGTGCTGGATTTCAGCAGAGCTTAAATGCAAAGTATATTTCATCTACACTTGCAAAATTTGCTGAGCTTAGTGAGAAATTCCCCACTGAAGCTGATAATGATTGATGCCTTTCCAAGATAGTTAAATTCCCAATCTTTGTAATTATGCTTATTACCTTGTTACCATTGTTAAGGTTCTCCCCTTTTAGAGTATTACAAGAATTAGCTGAGTTACAGCAGGTTATTGGTGAAACATGCTCTGCAAACATCTTCTAAAATAAGTGGACTATGGAATTAATTCTGCAGATTTTACTTTTATATCTGAGAACAGAATAGTAGGAAAAAGGGAAATGATTACTGGAATTCTAAAATCAGATCTAACATTTGATCCCGATAACTTCACAAGAGCTATTCCTTTAAAGAGTGTAGGATCAGGCATTATATATTGGCCCATCATTTTGCATTTGGATGTACCCAGGTAGTGTAGTTTACCCAGCAAAACACCCCACCTTCTCTTCAAGAAGAATAAGTTCTATTAAGGGCTCAGTGCTTGAAAAATGAGATTATTTTTGCTTAGGAGTCCAGGGTGCTGATTTATGTGTCTGACTTGTTGGTTGGGTTTACGGTTCACCTTATTTTAGATTAACAGGTAATTGCAAATAGTTCTTCCTAAATTAGTAAAAGTCTTAGAAGAAGCCTTGGATACCAAGAAAGGACCTGTAATGCTTAAAATGTGCCGACATTTTTCTTAGCACAAGGTTTGATAATGCATTTGAATGGTAACTCAGCTTATGTTCCAACAGGGTTTAATCAACATTACAGTAGATCATTTCATTGCAAAGAAATTAGCTTCTTATTGTCTTTGCCTGACTCACTTAAAGGCTCTAATTAAGGATATACTAAACATGAAAATCTCTCCTAAGGCTTTAGGCTTTGTAGATGTTATCTGAAGCTCATTAATGCTTCCTGTTAGGACAAAAATATATTCAAAAGTTTGGATGATGAACTGAGGTGGGCTTCTGTTTTTAAAAAGGACCAGTGTACTCAACAGGAATACTATTTTTACTTCAGCAAGCCTTTTAAGAGAATTTGGTTAGAATTTAATTATACCTGAGCTAGAAAAATAAAAGTATTTTGAAAGAAAAAAATTTAAAGTACACCAGTCACAACATATTTTCATGTTTTGACCTTATTTCCTATTGCAAGTTTGATTTCAATCTTTTAATGATGCAGAAAATTCACAATGCTGTGAGACACCTCAAGATTCCATTATATTTCCTTTTATAAAGTGCTGTACGTCTGCTGAAATCTTGAAAGACATAACTCATAGCAAAGAACTTCTGCTTTCTTAAGGATGTAAATACCTATCTGGCAATGTCCCATCCAGCAGCATTATTTACAGGATTGGTTTTGTGTTTTAACCTTATTATCAGAAATAAACGGTAATGCACACGCTCCCTCCATCGATCACATCTCTCGTTAAAACCTGTTTGCTCTCCTATCACAAGCAGTATCATGACACATTATTTATCACTGCTGTGACCAGATAACACAAACATGAAAGAGTAACTGGTGTCACTCAGTTCTGGAGGGCAGAGCTGACTCAGAGAACTCTCTTAACTCATCTGTGCAGTGCACATCCCTGGCTCTGACACTGTCTGCTGTCCCCATGACCCTTCTGTGGGTGTTTAAACACAAGTGGTCAGCTCACACCTCCTGAGGCTGCAGCTCCCTCTGAACAGCCTCGGTGCCAACAGCACCACACACCAGCCTGGTGCCACTGTGCCTGAGAAAAGCATCTGATCCCTCCTGGCAGGGAACAGCACCAAGCCAGACTGGGTCCAAAGCAAAGGAATGAATCTGGAAGATCAGTGTAAACCTTTACTCCACTTTGTTAGTTCCTCCTTCAAAGCAGACTTGGCTTTCCGAGGAAGAGCCGTGTGAAGGAGAGCAGGAGTCAAGGTTAAAGCCATCAGGTCCAAGGCAGTAGAATGTTTTTATCAGGGAGGGGTGTGTTCTGCCAAGGCAAGATCAGCAGGATCATGAGACAAGATTTCTGCCTAAAATCTTCAAGTCTCTTTGCCATGTGTTTGAATTCATCCTACAAAGTCATTCCCTGGCTTAGCAAAATCAATCCTCACCCCGTGTCGGGAGGGAAGAATAGAAATCCATCACCTTTAAACACAACACACTGAGCAAAATCGACAGTTTTGAGCGCGGTGTGAAACCTCTGCAGATTTTGCAAAGCAAGTGCTCTGTCTTTCCCCTCATTGTTTGCCCTTCACTTGACATACAGGAAGAGATGCATCAAGAGGATGGCAGGAGACATGTGTCACTTTAAAGCATGCCATAATAACGCTTGCCCTGGAATACTCCCTTGAATCTGTTTGAACAAGCAGGCGTCACACACGGAAAAACACACAGAGAACTTCACCTAGTTACAAAGTTGACAGAACCCCTTCCTTTGCCATCCTCCCCCTCCATCAGCAGCGCCAGCCCCGGGCACGCCGCTCCCTTGGCCCCGAGCCGGAGTGTCACTGTTACACCGCACAGGGTCACTTGTTGCACACACAGTGCCAGCCCAGGGTGGCATCTCCCCTCCGCTCAACCCACGGAAAGTTCCCAGAGCCGCGTTTCCCTGTGCCGCGGGCGGTTTATGGCTCACCTGCATGTGTCCCTGGTACATCCTGCCCCGGCTGCTCCTCGGCTGCCCCCGGGGCCGGCAGGGCAGGGCGGCTCTGCGCGGGGCTGGGGGGAATCCTCACCACGGCCGCTCCGCTACAGGGAAGAAGAAAAAAAAAAAAAAAAAAAAAAAAAAAAAAAAGGGAAAAAAAAAAAAAAAGCCTAACCCTGAACGAGCTATTTTTGGCTAAAGCTCCGCTTGTCCTGGCAGCTCCTGCAGTGGTTTCAGCACCCCGGAGCTGTTTGCCGCCCTCCTCTCGCCTCGCTGCCCGTGTTCCCCCTGCGGGCGGTGCTGGCGCTGCCCGGGGCTGCGGGGCGGCCGGGCCGGGCGGGGAGAGCCGCGGGGCGGAGCGGGGCGGAGCGGGGCCGCCGCCGCTGCTGCTGCTGCTGCTGCTGCTGCTGCCGCTGCCGGGCCTCGCCCGCCCGGCCCGGCCCTGCCCTGCCCTCCTCGTCCCGTCCCGCTGCAGCCGCCCCGGCCTGGCGGCCCCGGCCCCGGCCGCCCGCCCTCCCCCGCCTCCCGCCGGCGGCCCCGGCCTCCTTCCCGCCCCCCTTCCCTGCTCCTCCTTCCTTCTCTCCTCCCTCCTTCCCTCCCTCCCGCCTTCTCTCCGCAGGGGGAGCGCGCAGCATCCAGGGAAGGCGCGGAGCCCCCCGGTCCCGCTGCCCCCGGAGCCCCGCCAGGGCTGGCGGCTCCCGCTGCAGACATTAACAGAAAAAAAAATTAAAAAATATATATATATACAAAACAACATAAAAAAAAATAATATGCCCTACTAAACATAACCGCAAAAAACCGGAGCGTCCCGCAGGCAGGACTGGGCACAAGCTGGAGCATCCGCGGGAGGGAGCGCAGGGGGCGCGCAGGGAGCGCAGGGGGCGCATCCCGGGAAGTGGCGCTGCCGCGGAGCGATCCCGGCCGCAATAACCGGGTTCCAGCCCAAGGACCGGGCCGGGCCCTACCTTGTGCTCTGCGTATGAAGAGCCAACGTGATCTGTTGTGATTCCCAGAAAAAATATCAGGAGACTCTTGTTCTGGCGTGGTGGTATCGCTTAGCAGCGTTTCCCAGCGCTTGCCAAAGACACTTTTATAGGCAAAGATCTGGCACTGGCCCGTCGTGCGGGATTGTGACCTTGCAAACTGGCACAACAGGCCTGGCTACATCCTGCAGGGGACACCTGCATCGTCTTGGATCCAGCTTTTCCCTCCACTTCGCCACCTCAAACCTGCAACTCCCAATCTGCTAAAAGGAGCAGCTGCTTCAATTTCATCGTAAATTTCTGTCCTACCCGGTGTTTCTATATTCAGTAGCACAGAAAACCCCCAGCGCCTGGAATTTGCCAGATTGTGTAATTTCTTGGCTCGGAGCTCTCAAGTTTCACTATTAAACTGCACAAAACTTTGTGATGCTTTTGATAGACCAGGGCAATCCAACCTTAAGCATGTCTCTGTACTAGAGCAATGCAAAATAGATTTCTTATTCCTGAAACCAGCACATTTGTATCATCACAGCTCTCATTTCAGCTGACTAAAAAAGCCTTTTTGAAGTGTTCTCATTCAGCTAAAAAAATGGGGTTTTTTGCAGAACATGAGTCCGTAAAGTCTTCAGTGATGGCATAAGCAAAATCTATCCAATTATTTTTTTCACTTAGGCTTAAGAGTTTTATCTTTTAGATAGATAGCAAACATGACAGTTCCCTTACATGCAGTGAATGCATATCCAGCTCACTGAGATTTTCAGAGCAGCCGAGGAGTTTAGCCATGTATTGGTGATAAAAGGAAGTAAGAAATGAATATTTTTTGTCTAAATCCCTTAAGCCGCTTTGAAAATCTCAATTAAGAGCTGATGAGCTTAAAATACATCTTTGGGATTGTCCATACATGTTAGCCATGTATCACTGTAAAATTTCACAAAGGGTGAATGCACTTGGGGGAGAACATCAGACTTGAATGATCATGGTTTTACTTAAAATACAAAATAAAGACAACAGATTTTTCAGATGTAAATATCTGCCTGGGTTTGTGCTCAATTTATAAGTTTAGATCTAGGTAAAAAAAAAAAACAACAAGTCCTTTTATACTTGGAGCCCTGAAGTCTTTGCTGTTTGTTGAGATTTATTAGACTCTTTAGCTTTTAGTAATCTTGGAGGTGCAATTTTTCACTCTGACTAGAATAGATCCAGAGTGTCCATTCCTGTGTCACTGTGCAGGTTTTCTATAGTAGCTGAATGTTTCTAAGGCACTTGGAAATATCTTTTTCTTACTGTTTTTTTATTGTTATCGTTGTTTTAGGTCTGAGGCTCTTGTATTTTTCTCAGGGGGAAAACGGGGGAATCTGTCAATGCCAGTGTGTAGCAATATCTCCTTTTTCTAAATCTAAGTATATGCATCGTGATTTAAATTTTTCCTACAGGATATGAAAATCACACTTATAGTAGAAGAGTTGTTAATTTAGCAATGCTTATTCATGCTCTGTTAATTGTGAGTGAGGGACAGACATCAGCAGAATTTGTCAAGATCCAAATGCCAGAGATTAACAGTGTAGTGTGTGTTACAGGCATTTTTCCTAATGCATCTGAGGCAGGTGCATTCATTGCACAATTTGTTGATGCAATGGCATATTGATGTCACATTTTGGCAGGATTTGAGTGAGCCAGTAAAGCCAGGCAGATCCAGCTTTTGCCTTTTCCCTTAGCAGGGGCTGAATCGCTTGTCACTGGTCAGGGAGGAAGCTGCAGAGCAGAGCAGAGATGGAGTGTGCAGGGACAGAGGGGATGGCAGGAGCTTCTGCTTGAGGAGCTGTTCCTAAATGTGGTTCAGCCCAAGCCACACTCACAAGTGCTCTGCTTCCACAGGTGTAAACTCTGCCTTTGCTCTCGCCCTTCACAAGGAGCAGCTTCAGCGAGGTTGTTTCTCTCTCCATCTAGTCCTAATCTGGAGTCAGTGCATGATCTTTATTGCTCAGTTATACTGCAGTTTAAAAATTCCAGTCCTGGGTGGCACAGAAAGCAATAATGTGTAATTCTGCACCATATATATAAAGGCAAGTTCTTTGCAGCTTAGAAACAGGTGAGTGCCAGGATCCATGATCTTCTCTGATTCTGTTTATGAATGTGAAAATCTATTTTGTTACAGGGCATGGATAAATCATACGAGGTTCACTTGCTTAAAATGCTTTGAAAACATTTTTCTTTTGTGGTTCCTTTTGGTCTGTCTCTGTGGCTGCATTAATATTTGAACCAGTGATGTCTGTGTGCTATGATCTCTCTAAGCTTTGTTGTTTGTTATGGCAAAAATGAAAAAAAATCATGGTCGAAAATATGAAAGTCATAATGTTTGTTAAGAAAAAGAAAAGTCACCATATGGCTCAACAGATTTTAATTAATATTAAATTGCCAGGGGAAATTTGAAAGAAGTCAAATAAAAATCCTTTATTTTACAAATAAATGCTCAGATTTTGTTTTTAAATACATTGCTGGGGCAACTGAGACTATTGGGAAGCCGGAAGACAGTAAAGGGAGTGCAGGGACTTTCTCAGAAATACAAAGTGCACAAGATGATTTTGGAGAAGCTGGCAGCTTCCTAGTTACTGCCAAAACCCTGACACTTAACTACCCCTGAGAAGTGGTAGATATTTCATTCCTTTAAACCTCACTGATATTTCTGTCATCCTGTAAACTTTAAAAAATACTCTTAAATCACTGCCCGTGAAACTGCACAAGACCATTTATATAGCTTCCCAGTTAAAAACAGTTATTCTAACATTCTTCATTAACACAGTGGTTGGAATGGCAGGGTCTGTGATTTCCACGCCAAGAAACCACATGGCAAGGAAAAGTCATGATTTTTAATAGGCAAATCTTGCACTGATAAACAGGCCTGCACACTTCATGTGGAAAAGTGAAAATATCCTCGATGTGTTGTGTGCAATTAAGTGTTCAGTGGAAGAGTTTTAAATGCAAACTGGAGGAGATGAGTTTGTAGCATTGGAGACTTGGAGGGGCCACTTTGGGGAACTTGTGCCTCTGAAGCCCAGCAGGTTTCTCTATCCATCACTCAAGGGTGCTGCTCAGATCTCTCTGAATCCCTGGATGTTTCTCATGTATGACAACAGATTGTGTTGCCAGCATCCAACAATGGCACATGTTTGGTTATAAAGACACAGATTTGCTGCTTTGTTCAATAATAGATTAATGTTTTGGTGCATATATGTTGTATAAAGCACCAGTCTATTAGCTCATGTAACCATGGAGATCAGTAATTTGCATACATGGAAACTCTTTGGGTTCATTTATGCCTAGTGCCTATATTTTATTGAGAGATAGATCTTTACAAACATTGTCATTAATAAATATTTTCGTTAATGCTATTTTCTGCTAACTGAGAATAATTGGCCTAATTTGTGAAAACGTGGAGCTGATTAAAACTTAACCACTGAAAATAACCCAGCTTATTCTTAGACTCAAGTGAGGTTGCGAAAAACTGTCACCATTAATATATTAATAGTGTTAAATTTTATCAATAACATACAATTAGGATTTGTAATATTGTTAGTTCTGACAGATTCTAATTACACTTTGTACTTTGTTTTCTAGTGGCAGTTGTAAGGTATGAAAGGTACAACCACACATTAGTGAAAGTGCTAATTATATTATGTGTATTTACACATTCTTTTCCTATGCTAATGTGTTTATATATGTTTAGGGAATACATATGAAGAAGGTTTTTGAGATTCTTTTCATGCTTTAATGAATAATAAATTTGAACAAGACACAATCCAAAATTAATTTTAAAAAGCTAAAAGTTTTGCTAATGATGCATATACAAAGTTTAATTAAAAAGACTCAATGTAGAAACCACCAGCCACAGTAACAAATGGAAATTAGATTGTAGATAGTGTGGGTAGAATGCTAAGAGTATAATTCTTCATTATGTTGGAGTCACACCAGTTTTATTCACCTGTAGCTCTGTATCTGTTAGTAAATAAATACCAGCCTACAACTTGTCAGCAGAATGAAGAATAATATCACATTATTACAGATTGTTAGTAGTGTAATTACAAACTCCCAGTCGTGTTCCAGTTGGAGTTTCTGTTGTTGTGGCCCTGTTTTTTGTGTGTGGCATGTCCCTTGTTGCCCCAGTTTGATGTGTGGGGTAAGTGCTGTGAGTGGCGCTGGGAGAGCAGCCCAGCTCTGGCCTGGTCAGCTCTTGTGTTGGAACAAGGCTATTCCTTCACAGAATCACAGAATATTTCTGGTTGGAAGGGACCTCTGGAGGTCATCCAGTCCAACCCAGGCAGGGTCATCTGAAGCAGGTGACACAGGAACAGGTCCAGGGGGGGTTGGGATGTTTCCAGAGAGACTCAGTGCCCTCCCTGTGCAGCCCAGCCCAGTGCTCTGCCCTCTCAGTGTGAAGTTCTTCCTCATGTGAAGGTGAAAGTTCTTGTGGTTTAGTTTATACTTAGTCTGTGCTCTTCTGCCCATATTTGAAACAAGTGCTGTGAAGAAATTGTTACTTCCTTGGGAAGGATGAGCTCTGAGTGGGTTTGCACTGGGCTCACCTTTCCCACTTGTAATGAGCTCAGCAGGAGCTGGTGCTGCCATGTGCAGCCACTGAGAGAGGATACAAACCATGGTCATAGAGTAACACATCATCCACATCAAATTATCAAATCATAAGAACAGGAAATTGCCTCCCAGTGGGTCTGTCCTGCCTTTACCCTGCCTGGTTGTTTCTAGCACCATAGTTACTGTTGTTTGTCCAGCCACACAGTCAGGTTGTTTTGTGTGCACAGGAGGTTTTCTGTTTGCAGAGGAGCTGGTTTGGATGTATAGTGACGTTGTTCCCCACACAGAAATGCCTCATACAGGAAGGATCATCTGCCAGTGCAGACAAAGGAGAGAGGAGAAAGCACATATTTCCACTCTCACCAGGCCCCTGATTGCAGATCCCAGGAAAGCCACATGTCAGTGGCCAAATGGCCATTGCTATAAAGCTTTCCTGAATTTGGACCCTGGTGTGCGTCTGCTGAAGTCAACATAAACCTTTCACTGACCCCATTGAAGCAGAGTGCATGGACAGGGGCCTCATGGACACAAGTGCTGCAGACCTGTAACCCCACCATTCCTCATTTATCGAGTAGGAAAAGGTTTCATGGAAGATTTAGAACACCCAGGGATGCACTGGTCCTGCAGTTTCTGTGACTGCAGTGTAGCACAAATGTATTGAAAGTCTTAAAATGTGGAAAGTTCACAACCCCACAGAAAATCAGCTCCAGTTCTTAACTCTCCCACTATTTGAGTTTTTACTACTGACCTTATTTAAACATGCATTGATAGAGTTTATGCCCTTTGTTCTATTTGCTTTAGACAAAATTCCTGTGAATAAGGATATATTCCGTTTTCTTTGTACAGCTGCTCTGTACACATTTTAAGAAAATTATTGCATTTTCCTGTAATTTTCCCTTTTCTAAATGTGTAAGCAATGCCAGTTCTTTAAACCTTGTCACACAGGTTAGGTTTTCTAGATCTTGATCATCTTTTTTATTATTTCTCTTAGTCTTGTTTGCTTTAGTAACTGGACAAGTACCAGAAGAAATTTTTCATGTCTGTTACATGCAGTATTTCTGCTTCTACATCTCTGTGTGGTATTACAACACCAGGATAACTGTTGAGTAGTGTTGAGCTTGTGCTCCTGTTACCTCTGGTGATATTAATGAATCATTTTCTTGGCCACTGTGGTTTTTGTGGTTGATTAGTCCTACCTAACTTTAGGATTTTGATGCTGTACTTAACCACTTGTATGCTGCTTCTTCAAAATCATTGCTCCCCTTTATCTAGATGCTTTTAAATTTTGAGTGCATCCTCGTCTTTTTCTCTTCAGCTTTTTCTAGATTTATGTTCTCTGCAAATTTAACTAATATGCCTTCTATTCTTTTAGCCAAATCATTAATCAAAATACTGACTTAAATGCTGGAATGCCACTCAGGAAAGCCCTCTAGTTTGGACAGTGAATCATCAGTAACTGTTTTCTGAGTAAAGCTAAGCAATCATGTAAGTGGGATTTTTCTAGACTATGGTTTTCCTCCAGTTCTTTATGACTAGATTTTAAATTTCTTATTTAATATACCTACTTTGTTTTGCCTGCCTGTAATACCTGTGGCAGTGCTGTACAGGAGATCAGTCTGCAATGCTGATTACTCCTCCCCTTATTTTCATCTAGATATTAAAATAATGTCTTTGTTACAGTATTTCTGCTGTAACTAGGAATAAGCTGCCTAGCTCTTTTTGCCCTATTTTTAATGATAAGCACTGTATTTGTACCTCTTTATATGTTCTGTTTGATGCTTCTGAGATTGCTTCTATTTATGCTCAGAGTATCTGAGAGCAGGTTGGAGTATTCTGAAGGCAAATAACTTGCCTAAATACTTTCAAGCCCATGTTTTCCCATCACTACTGTTGGGTCTGTTGTGCTTCCCATTACACCCGACCATCTTAGGTAATTGAAATCTATCTTTTTTCACATACCGGTAGTATTTTAATTTCATATAGCTCACTGGAAGTTCCAAAATGTGTTTTAGGAGCTGCATAAGTACGCAGGCATTTATCTACTCCAAGCTCCTGATATCTCTGCTGGATGGGTGACAGTGACAGCCTGGCTGTGACTTACAGCCAGCTTTGGCATATCTGCACTGCGTTGCCATTACATCAGTGAGTGCAATGTAAACACATAAATTTACCCTAAATCAGGAAAAATTGCTTAGGTAGAAAACTTGCTGATAAAGTTCATGAAAGTCTGGCTTAAGTGGCTGAGTATTGCTAAAATTGTTTCTGCTGTACCAGTACCTAAAACATGCTGGCCCTGAAATGAAAGGAAGATTTAAAAGGATTTTCTTTTGATCTTTTTTTTTCTTGGGTACAAAAAATCTCTCCAGATCTCAAAGTGAAAATTTGGCTCTTTCATTAGATTTTATCCACTAGTGATTGCTGATGATATACATGAGACAGAGTCCTCTTACTGTATTAGCTGCTTTTCTGTTTGTTGTACTTAACAAACCTCCAGAAATTACTGGATTCAGCAGAGCATCCATTTAGAGCATCTCCACATGGTTACTGACACAAGGGACTTCCTGGCAGCAAAAGGTTTAATGTTGCCATATAAATTCAGAGTAGGCAGCATGAAAAAGATATGAGAGTACTTTTTTCCTCAGATCCTGTTCAATATAAAAGAAAGAAATATTTTTATTGAAGGAAGAATATTCTTACTCACTGGAGAGGTGCTGCAACACAGAGGAGTTAGAAAACCCAAATACCTGGGTCTTAAGAATTGTCTTTAAACTTCAGATCTCGAGGCATTTTGGGAGTAAGTGCTGTTATCAGCATTTTGTGCAGATAGAGAAGGATTGGGAAATTCCATCAGTGGCTGAGGAGGTTGTTAAATAGCCCAAAAAGTTGGGACATTTTATGATGAGCAGTTCCAAAAACATTCATCAGGGAGTATTCAAGGAACTGCTTAAGAATGTCTCTGGACTGTTAATGTTGGTTTTTATTAATTGATACAGCACTGGGAAAGGCAAATACTGTGCCAGAATTTTAAATGGGATGGCTTCATAATTACAGGCCTTTCAGCCTGGTGCCAATCTCTGGCAAAATAATGGAAGACTGATATGGGATATTATTAGCAAAATAATCAGGAATAATGTAATATATGGCAGTACTTATTGGTTTATGGAAAATATATCTTGTTGGACTAACTCAATAACTTTCTTCTGATATATGAGGTTTGGTTGATGAATGTTCTGGTGCTGATGTAATGGACTTTCTTGGGGCATTTGTCATGGTAGCACACAACCTTTGATTAAGGAATGAGAGTAATGCAAATTCAACTGGGCAAAATATTAAAAAGACCTAAAACTGCTTATCTGGTAGTCTTAATATGCAAAGTGGGAATTATTGTCTAATAGGCTCCCTTTGGGATTGTTGGGTCATGCTCTGTTTCAAATTTCTTTTAAAGACTGGGAAATTATTTTAAAAATTAATGGTAAATTTATGCAGATAGAATAAATTTTGGGCCTTTGGAAATAAATTTAGTGTATGAAATTATGAATAAATCATATACACTTCAGTAAAACCAAAGGTAAACCCCTGTCTTTTGAAGGGCAAGGAACTGGACTTTGATGATCTTTATGGATCCCTTCCAACTCAGGCTATTATATGGATCTGTGATTCTAAATTATGTTTGCAGGATGAATGGCTGACCTGAGAAATAATAACTGAAAGGTTTGTGGGAGAACATGATAGATAACTGGGGGGAATGGAGGGTCTTACTGTCACACCAAAAGCCTAAAAAGAACATTCCAGCAGCAGTGATAGTGATTTCCTGTGTCAGTAGTGATGTGATAACTTCACCAACAGCTGAGTCCATGTGAAGATACAGATTCATGTGTCAGAAAGGAATAAAGAGTTGGTGAAGGCTTAGAGAAAGATTAATGGACTGGACATTCTGTACAGCAAGATACTCAAGGACTTGAATCTATTTAGTTTAAGCAGAAGTAATTTGTCCCAGCCTGTATCTATCTATATCAGGCACAGAATATGAGGCTGGAGAACTTTGACATGGCAGATATAGGAAATAAAATGATATTAAGTTGGAGGTTAGGCAAAGGTAGACTTTAGGTACATATTTCTGTCATAGTGGTAATAAACCTCTGAAACTGTTTTTAAAGGGTTGTTGTGGGCTCTCTACCTGGAATTTTTAAAATCAAGATTCCTTGGGTTTTATTTTTTTCTGGAAAATATATTGTACTTCAAGTGGGAATTGATTTAGACTGAATCTGTAGTTATGTTATGGGAAGATTGTGTCGTATTATTGGTTATTGTGTTATTGATCATTGTGTTATTGGTCATCGTTAGAGCTGTTTTTATCATTTCTGAACTGATTTACTCAAAACTACCCAGTGGGACACCAACAGGATAGTGTCTGTCCCTACTGATTCCCAGACTAGGGTGTTATCCTCTACACAACTTCTCCTATTAAGAAAAAAGGCTGGAATTTCTTAAATATATTTTTTTTTTCACATACATGTACATGTGAGAGCCCTGCTTCCACACTCAGCATGGGAGGTTAAAAGGAGCCCTTTCCCCATCCTGCACCTTGCCCAGGAACAGTTCGCAGGCTGTGCTTTGTGCTGGGTGAGTGCAGCAGCCTGGAAACCCCTCCCAGGGCCAAAGTGAACCTCAGCCTGTGGCCTCCAGACAGCTGATGTCACTCTGGGAAGGCTCTTCTTGGAAGCCAGGGCTGATCTCCCCCATACACCCCAGATGAAGAATGTGCTTTCCTCAGTTCCCTTGGAGCCATCAAAGCTTTTTTCATTACAATTTTTGGCGTTCCTCTGCTGCACTGGCTCCCAACTCATTACTTTTCTCTGCTGAGCAGGAAGTTTGTGTTTCAGATGCTCCTTTTTCATAATGTATGTACAATTTCAACCCCCTAACAGTATTTTTTTTATTAATGATGAGTCTTTCTTTTTTGTTTTCCTCCCCTTTTTTTTTGTCTGTTTGTGGGGTTTTTTGTTTTGATTTTTTTTGTTTTGTTTTGTTGTTTGTTTGGTTTTGTTTGGTTTTTTTGTTTTTTATTGAAATACCTGTGTTGGTTAAACACTTCCTATCACATAGATCAGGAATTTGCTGACAGGCAGAAAAATGTACTGCCTAAAGGGGAGGATATAAGAAAAAAACTCTTCTGAGACCTGTTTTTGTGGGATCCTGAACGTGTTTCTGTCCCACCAGCTCAGAAGGCCAAATCCTCCTGTCCTTGCTCAGATTCTTGAATATTTCAGAGGTGCTCTGAAATTTTTCAGTCCAGCTGGGCCAGTTCTGGAGTGATTCAGTGTCACCCCTGAAGTCATTGGGTTTTCTTTATGTTTGATGTGGTGTCGTGTGGAGAGGCAGCACAAGGATCTCTGTGTTTTACAGCATTTCACAGCCAGAGAGGCAGCAGTGCAGAGAAGTGTGTGCATCACCTCATTGGTAAGAGAACAGATTTGATTCCAGCACAGGCTGGTGGAGGGAGCTGTGAGGGACACCTGCCAAGGGAAAAGCTGCTGGGTCACCAGTTATGGTAATGCACCAGGGTCAGCTCATCTTTTCTTCTGCTGTTACAAGAATGGCAAGGCAGGATTAATAGCAAGGAGGTAACTTTTACATAGCAGGAGTTTGTAAATGTCAGACTCAGCGTGTCAGGCTAGCCTGCCACAAACAAATCCTGCTGCATTTTTCTTTTTGGGTTTTTTGTCATTCACAAATAACCCGTGTTTCAGGCTCATTATTTAATGGTTCTAGGGTTATTCATAGCAGAGATATTCATTTTGACTACAGAGAGGGAAAAAAAGGCACCTTTTTTTCAGTTGCTGACAGAATAGTATCTTAACTTATTGGGATGTGTAGATGGTAGCAGACAAAATTTGACTGGAGTTCTTTGACAAAGAGAGAATGAAAAGCTCACTCTGGACTTTAAAGTTCTTTAAAGGATGTACATCAGCAGCAATCAGGTCTAACAGGCTGAGATAGGGTGAGAATAATCATTTGCATCTTACGCTTATGTGAGAAATATCTCTGTAAAACAAGTGATTAAAGTGCAGCACTGGGCTCTGAAGTCTGTCTGTCTTTTGAAAAACTGATTCCTTGAAAGCTGCCTTCTAGTTTGTCAGTGGCAGGGAAACCAGTTTTATTTTAGGAATTCTTTCATGTCTATATGATAATAGAAGACTCCAGTGCAGGGGAAATATTTTTACTTTGGCTTTGGTCCAGTTTGACTGCTTGTCCTGATCGTGAAGAACAGAATAAAAACCCCACTGGACTAAGAAGAGGTTATTGTCAAAGCAAACATGACTGCTACAATAACACAAGACTCAGAGAAAGATGTGAGATTTGCACTTACAGATCTCTTGGTGCTTTTGTAAATCTAATCCCCAAAAATAAGCCCTTCTCATTACAACCAGCTGTGTAAGAGAGATTCTGCACAGCTGTGCAATTGAATGAAGCATAAAAATAAAGCTTTACAGTTGTTACAAGTTTTAGTTGTTCACTTTTGGTTTACTTTTAAAGTGAATATTTGGTTCTCAGTAAGGATGAATTTTCCTAATTTTCAAAAAGAAAAACTTCCTCACTTTGTCAGGGATGTTACCTGGTCATGCAAACTGAGGGCTTAGACCAGGGATTTATCTAAACTTTCCTAGCACTGCTTCTCTTTAAACTTGTCACTAGCACAGTCTCCCTACTGCTGCTTTCTCAGTTGTAATTTGGGGCATGTCATTAGCTGCACATGTCCCAGGGCCAGCAGAGAGTTATAAACTCTGATAAAAAGCTGCAACTGACAGCTCATCTTAATGGGGGATTTCAGATTCAGAAAGTAGCACGAGCAGATGTGATCAGGGGAAAAAAAAACCAAACAATGACTAACAGATACAAAACTACAGAGCTATAACTATAAATACAAACAAATCATTGTGTTATGCTCACTTTCACCATGACAGACAACCTTTCACTACACAATACATACACAGCAATAAAAGCTGGAAAATCCTGGAGCAGATCCTCAGCAGGGATAAATTCTCACAGCTCCATGACAACAGCATTGTGATAATTTATACCTGACAAAGGCCTGCTCTTTACAGAACAACTCCACCTCTTTCAGAGTGGAATTCATCTTCTTGCAGAGAGGTATTTACCTTCCCTGGTGTAGGCTTAGCAAGTAAATCCTGCATGAAGGGTTGGAAGGCAAATTGATCCTTGTGCTGCTTTGCTGCATCAGAGTATTTCACCTGCTGTGTTGTTGCATTGTTCAGGGGAACGATTTGGCCTCCAAAGAATTCCTAATAGGAAAGGCTTTGCTAACTAATGTGAGAGTCAGCTGGTGTCCCTTGAGATGCTATAATTAAGATACAGCAGATGTTGAAACTTTTCTTCGGAAGGTATAGTGATTAAGATATCATGTGTAGTAGACGTGTGCATTTGCTTAGATACAAGGGAGAAAATAGGGATTATGTGAGATCCCTGTTTCATGAGGCAAGGAGGAAGATGCAGTGTGTGCTGGGAGATTTGTTTAGACAAATGGCAAAAGAATGAACTTGGGAAGTGTCTGGCTGATTAAGGGCAAAAACATTGCTGACGTGTGGAAGCAGGAGGGCATGTAGAGAATTTGTACTTTGGCAAAAGAACTAATAGATAGGTCCAAGGAGGATACAGCAGCCTAATTTTTTTAATGCATTCCCCTTTACTCACTTTATTTGGATTACTGCATATCATCCTGCTTTGCTCTGTAACTAAATGAAAAGATGGAGAAAAGTTTAGGTCTTGTCTTTCTCTACTTTGGAAGCTCTCAAATCCCTCGTCCTTCTCTGAAGAATGGAGTGATTTCATCTGAATTTTTGCTTTCTTTTCAGTATTTCTGCTTATCTGCTGTTTCCTTTCCCTAAAGATACCTTGCCTAGTGTGTATCTGCTCCCTGTGACAGAGTGTTTCTTTCTGATGTGCTAAAAATCCTTCCAGCAGCTGATTCTGGAATACTGATGTTCCAGTCTCAGTGCCTCTTCACAAATCAGATCAAGGAAATTGCTGCTTAAGCACTGTTTATGCAAACTTTGGTTCAGAAACTGAGTGGTGTTTCTGTTAAGGATTCAGAAAATGCACTTAGGCTGTATAATATTGAAGTCTTTGCTCCAATGATGGATAAAGAGACTTTAATGTGTTCAATTAAAGCTTCACGATTCTCCTGGTGGTAACAGATTGTGCTATCACCTTCTGAGAACTGTGGAGTGACTTAATAGTGATCCAGATATCTACTGTACCTGCACCTCAGTTTTCCTACATTGCTGGCATGTTGGCTCTGCTGTCTTGCTTAAATTCCAGCTAAAAAAACTATGTTCTGCCCACCCGAATTGTAACTCCTTCCGAAGCACTCAGCACTCCTTTTCAGTTCCTCTACTTATCATTTACTTCTGCTCCAACCTGTTGAGCAGTTATTGGGAGCTGGGAAGCTCTGGAGCTCTGGTTATGATTCCTCCATACAATCTACAAGTTCATTTTTCAGCACTTTCTTCAGACAAAAGGCAACATGTGAGGTACTCCTTCCCAATACAGCTGTATAATTTCAGCTAAAACCATGAAGAAGTAAGGCCAGCTAAGTGAATGTTTCAGGGAGCTGTGTTGGCACTGTGAATTCGGTATGCTTTTATATGTGTGTCATTTGCAGTAGATAAATTATTTTCAGAGCTAAAAACATTTACAAAATAATATGACAAAACCACCTATAATCTCTTTAAAATGTGAACTGCAGTTCAACCAAGGTGTCACTCTTCTATTCTAACTAACAGAGCAAAAATGCTTTCAATTTTTAAAGCATTTTTCTCTAAAGTACTGGAAAACTTTCTAAAAGTTTTAGAAGTTATGGTTTATCATCATCTTCATTTGAGAGGACAAGGTACTGAATCTCAGATGAAAGTTCAATAAATTGGAGAGGAAACTTTGAAATACTGACAACTTCAGTTTTGAAATCATCTTCTTTCTGAAATGTAAAATCATTTGTCATTGAAGCAACACTGTTCCCAAAATATGACTATTTTTTAAAGTGAGTCAGAAGAGTGTTTATATAAGCCTCAAAATACCTAAATATCTTATGTATGACTGAAGTAATTTCTTTAGGCAGGGGAGTGATCACTTAATCACTTCCTGCAATCAACAGTTACAACCAATTCTTACTTTGTCCTTCTGTAGAAACCAAGCTGTTAATAGAAATAAAAGATGATTAACTATTTCCTTTAAAAACATGAGTAGAGATAAGTTGAATCAGTATTGTTATCTCTTGAGGCCTTTTTTTCCTTTGGCCTTGGGTTTTTTTAAACAAGATTAGTGTAATAGGTTTCTGACTTAAAACTAAGTCTTTTAGGCTGGAGGGAAACGTTTCTGGTTTTGATTGCCCAAAAATGCAAAGCTTAGCAACTGACAGAAGAAATGCATCTTACCTCAAACCAAAGGTACTTCTTGGTTCAGTCAGGAACTTAACAGAGGAGTAAAAATATTGAATTTTAGCCTCAACATCAAATAACTGCATTTATTCTTCCATCAGCTTTGAATTTTTAAATCTTAGTCCCAAATGGAAGGATATAGTTGAGATGAGACTGTATTCCCAGAATGGACTTTTCCTCCAGCTTTCCTTTTGTGGCCATGGACTTCCTCTGTAGCCATAACACTGTCACAAAGGGAATTGCTTTTGATAGGTGACCTCTTCATTCTCTTCTTGTCCATATTTTAGTTTCATTCAGTGTCTTAGCATGCTACAAAAAATTCATGTCTTCAAGTGGTTCTTCTATAAGGTGCCACAATGTCCTGCTGGGGTCACCAAGCAAAGCTGACACATAAGGTCTTTGTTGGAGAAAAACAGGGAAAATAAAATCCAATAATGTGGTTATCTAAGTCAGTGATGAGCTTGATGTAGCATTGTGCAACTGAACAATTGATACAAAGATATCCTGAGACTCACAACCAGATATTTCAGAAAGAAGATCAATTCTTTCTCTAGAAAGAAGAGCACAATTACATCATATCTGAGAATAAATGTGGGAGGCTGGAAAATTTCTTTTCCCTCTTACTAGTAACACTTGCATGTTTTATAAACTTGAAACTTCCTTTCTCAGAGGGCCTTGATGTGGCTTTGACTTCTATTTCAGTCCTCAAGAAAAGCTGCCACACCTGAAAGCCCCTCTAGTTTTGGCATCTACTGTCCTTGGTCTGAGAAAAAGAACCGGCTTTGTTTCTCATCCTAGATGGTCGTGGCTGTAACAGCTTTTAGCACTGGTTTTTCTGTTTTAATGCTGAGAACTTCAAGTACATGGGTTTTCCACATCTCAGAAGTTACAAAATTCGAGCTTATTGAATACCTGTTGTCCTTAAACAAAGAACAAGATATTTAGAGAGCTGGTAAAGGACTGACCTTCTGTTGTCACGGGATGAGCTGTTTATGAACCAATGTAAAAAGAAGGGTGAAACATCATTTCTGCATGTCCATGCAATTGTTCATCATGTTCATTGGCGTATCAGGGACCTTAATGTGATGTCTCTGGCACTCAGGCATGGATGGAAGAAACAAGTTTAAAGAGCTTTAAGTTATATTTATAGACCTATCGTTCACATGACCCAGATATCCAGTGTGTGCTGGTGACTTACACTTCAGAGAACAAAGAAATTTGACGTGATGCTCTACAATGCATCTTTGTGTCATGGTCACTTTTCAAGTCCTTCATCAATTCAGATTTCAGTGGATTAGGGAATTCTAGTTTGGGTTCTAGGCTTCCAGCTTGGGTTCTAGCTCAGGTTCCATGGTTCTAGTTTGGATTCCATGGTTCTAGTTTGGGTTTCGTGGTTCTAGTTTGGGTTCCAGCTTGGGATTTGGGGTTCAGGGTCCTTCATCAATTCAGATTTCAGTGAACAGCTGTAAGGACAAATCAGCATCTAAACACACGTTAGAGATGAGTCCCAAATTGTGGTGGAAACATCAGCTCTGCTGTGCTGAAAGAAGGGAACTCATGGGAAGGAAATGGATCAGGGATTTCTGGTAACAGGTAAGGCCAGTGTTGTCGTGGGCTTCTTGATCCCAGTGGGCTGGGATGGTCTGTTAACTTTTCTGCTGGTTGTTCTCTGATGTAACATTCAAGAGCATTTCAAAGCAGAAGAATCTACATCCTTTTGATCATAAATCCTGAGCTTTTCTGGGCAGAGACCTGGAACATTTGCTGTTTTGTGAAGAATGAGGAACACATGGTTCTTTGTAAATAATAAATGATAAAAATAAAGCATGAGTAACCATGCTGTAAAAAGAGAGCAGCAAATGCATTGAGAAATATCAGCTGCAGGACCAGGATTACCTGATGACCTGTAATTTATTATTTGTCATTTAACTTTGGAGTTTTAACTCCTAAACTTAACCACTTAATTGCTAAAGGAAGGGCTGCTACAAAATTGGTTTTTAAAAAAATTAAAATATGGAACTTCAGGTAGGATTTGTCAAAAACTAGAAACAATTAGAAAGAAGATAATGAGAAAAATACAAAATGTGATAAAATACAGTCTGAACAAAAGAATAAAGTTTGAGTTCTGTCTACTTACAGCTTATCAGTAAAATTAATGAATTTTTGTGGGGTGTAGAATGCTCTGATAATCTTCTGACTAATACTGAATATCTCTGTCATAGAACATGCATTTAATGAAAGTTTCTCCACAGAATAAAATGGTGTTTTGAGCTGTTATTAGAGTTTGCCATGAGTGGCATAGGGATGAGAATGGAATGTGTTTAGTCAACATGTATTTTATAAATATTATTTTTATTTTTTGTTTTATTTTTTAAATAAATTAACTTTATGAAGTATTTTCTGGCAAGTCAGGCTTATGTGACAGCAGAATCATGAGAAATTTATACATGTTAAGGATGCATTCCAGTCAAAGTCATACAATTCAGGAATTGTAATGTTTCGTAGAGATTAAATTTTTTCTCTAAAATAAACCTATTGTTTTTGTTTGAGGATTTTAACTTTTTTTGTTTCATCACAAAGGAGGCACAGAACTCCAGAGACACTACTGGGATAGACTTTCATGTGTCACTTCAGTGTCTGCACTGTTTATTTCCCTGTATTTTAGAAAAATAGCGCAGGAACTCAACAGTATGAATATGGCTTCCTGCTCTATCAGTAACACCTAATCCATCTTATCTCAAGTGAGCTCCACCCGCATCCTTTTAATATTGTTTTCTTCACCAGAAAAAAAATATAGTTTTTATTATTCTGCTACATCCTATTGGTAATTTATATATTTATCTTCAAAGTCTGGTGACATATGGATTCCATGTGTAGGAAGATGTCATCTCTGGCTGTATATCTATCTATCTATCTATCTATCTATCTATCTATCTATCTATCTGTCTGTCTGTCAGTCTGTCTGTCTATCTATCCATGAAAAGAGGAGAGAATGGGTAAAGAAGAGAGTGATTGGCATTGAAAATAATTATAATTTTTTGTCACAAACTTAAGCACATTACTTACAGGCAAATCTATCCCATTAAATCTTTAGACAGGGATGTGTCAGCAGAATTTCCTGTAATTGCTGCCCACAAAGTGATCCATACTGCAGGTACCCCACAGCATCTGATTATTTTGAAGGCAGGGAAGAGTGCAATGATGCTCTTTTTCCTATAGAAGCTCCCTGAGCAAGTTTTGGAGCAACATCTTTAAGAATATTGCCAGGAAATTCACTATATTTGTATGCTCATAGAGGACCATACTAATGGGAGAGAACTGCTTTGTTCCGTGCAAAGTACTACCAGGTAATGGCTTTACTCACAGTGACAGGCAGTTTATGATGATCCAGAAATAATTCTCAGGACTGTAATTTTTTTTTTTTTTTTTTAAATTTTTTTTTTTTTTTTTTGCAACAATTAGCTGGAGTCTGCAGAATTCCTCACTGAGGGCTGGAACCAGAAAAAGCAGAGCTGACTAATGGAGCAGTATGTAAGAAGTGATATAGAGGTCATCTACCCATAGAGAACTAGAAAATGGTGTTCCACATTCTTTTAACAGCACAGCATTTCAGAGAGGAGTCGGGTATTTTTCCACTAGACTATACTTAATATTCCAGAGCATGACTCTTTCTTCTGAGTTTGAAATATCTGGCTATGGGAGATCTTTAGATATTTCACTGTCTCCCACCTAAAACTGGGAACACTGAGAATGTGCAAACTCCTTGGCAGGTGCTGCCATCTGACAGGAGGGTGCGATGGTCAGTGTCAGAGATGAGCAGTGTCAGACCCTGACATGGGCCTGCAGAGTGATGGGGTTCGTGTTCAGTCCAGCCCTTACCTGCAGCTGGGTTTTCTATTTTATTTTAACCATCTACCATGGAGCCAGGGCATGGCTCTTCTCACTGTTGGGAAACTTGGCAGGAGAGACCCCAAAAGCTGAAATAGAAGGTTGCCTTGGACTGTAGGAAAGTTTGAAGGATCTGTCTGGATGTGCTGGTGGATTTTAGAAAGCTTAATGAGCAAGAGTCACTATGACAGCTATTTCAGTCATAGACAGGCTTGCTCTTTACACTTTACAGCCCCAGAGCTGTAAAAATAGCTATTTGCAAGTTCCAGGCAGGAAACACATTTGAGTTGGTGATGAGGTGAAGGGCTGTGTTTTTTGTCTGTTTCTCTGATTTTCTGCTGCAGAGAGATGAGTCCTAGTATGCACATGGCTCCAGCAATGTCCCAGTCCCCACCTTGGTGATAATTCCCATGCTGAGGAAATGAGCAATAAAAAACAGGTTGAAAAAGGCAAATGAAAGAAAAATTATATCTTTGGAGCAATTCTAGCCAAAAGACCAAAAGATTAAATATTTGAGAGCTTGTCAGGGAGGTAACTTGTTTTACTGTCTTTCTTATAGTGCAGAGACACAGAAATCAGATATGAACTAGATGTTAAATTAATGAAGGTTAAAGCCAACACTTTTAGCTGATCTAATTTTCCATTGCATAATACAGAAAAATCTCTCTTTTGGGGGTTTCTTTTGAAGGTGAGCAAGGGAAGTGGAATGAGATGTGTCCCTGAGGTTTCTGAAATGTCAAACTTTGAAGGCTTCATATACATTCCTCTAAGATGTACAATGGTATAGAGGCTCTTTCTAATAGCAAATAGCAGAAGATGTGAATGAAAAGTACAAAGTTTTGTTAAGTAACTAAAAGTTAAACAATTGTTCAAACCAAAACAAAGACTGAAATTGCAGAAGAGTGAATGTAATTAATGGGAAGATCCTTCTCTGTGATATGACAAGTACAGAACTAAATTAAGTGCTAGACCTGTTATTTCATGCAAATAGAACAATGAGAGATGAAGGAGTTCAACCATGAAAGTCAGGAAATAGAATTAGAGATGAACTGGAGTGAAAAACTGGAAGGAAACACAACGGAACACAAATGAAAAGTGATAATGAGCAAACATAATCAATACTGTAATGGTTCTGAACTAAACAAAATCTGGAAGGAGACAGTCTGGAAATTGCAGTAGGTTTCATAGTCCTTTTCTCTATGAAGGATGTGACAGTAATGAAGATATTGTCTGAAATGATTAAGATTCTAAGGGCAAGTCTGGTTTCCAATCTGCCTCAGTGTTTAATTGTTCCTGCAGAAGCAGAAATCCCAAGCAGTGCAAATTCCAACCAGCCTGTGCCACAAGCAGGAGAGGAGACTCGAGCAAGTGTGTTATTGTCATTGTGGCTCTGACAATGCTGTACTGAGATGGTTTAGCAAAGGGGACAAGGAACATTTCTGGGGTAATTATGGAGTAACTGGATCAAGGCAAGCCCTCTCTTAAATCAGCTCTGTTAGAGATAGACTAAGGGCCTGCAGTACATGGTTTTATAGAACCATCTTTTCAAGCCAAGAAACCAGACAACCTGTTTAACACATGCTAGAAAATCTCATTTAATAATTCCTGTATGCTGCCTACAACGATATAAGTATAAACATACATGATTCAAGCCTGAAAGTTGTTCTTTGGAAATAACAGGAGGAGGAAAAAGCCAACTGCAATCTTTGACTCACAGGATTGCTTTGAACCATCAGTCTGGTGCATCCATGAAATAAAGTAAAGCACAATGAGAGTTATGCCAGGCAAGAAATCTCCAGTACATCTGTGACATAAATGTCATTTTCTAATGCATTAGAGAGATTTGATTTGGAAAATTCTTATCACTCAAGTTAAAAAAAAAATGACTTGAAAGCAATATAGACATTTTTGTTTTTAAAAGGAGGGCAAAAGAATTGAGCTGCCGAAATGAAGATGAAGTGTTGCCATGGTTATAACTGAAGCTGCTCTGGACTGCTGTTCATCTTGGGGTTGCAGCATTACAGCACCATGAAAGAACTGTCCTCTACTAAACTCAGCAGCATCACCAGCCAAGCCAGAGAACACCATATACAGAGATGTGAGCAACATACAAATACACTTTGCTAGGTTTTTTTTGAGTTATAGTGGATATCTGTATCATTGTTATAATTACTGTTCTCTTCTAAATCTCTGATTTACCTTCAACCACTTATTTGGTGCAATCAGTCTTTAAATAAATGCAATTTGCTCCATTATTTTTTTCATGCAACTGAATATGCACAAAATAGGTTCACACACAGACCAGAATATGCAATCGCTCTGCATTAGAAGATTTGGCATTGGCAGGACTTCAAAACTGTTCAATACTCAGTAGCTCCTTTTAGAACATTTATGAGGTTTGAAGACTTCTAAAATCTAATATTTTTCTGAACACAGACAAAATTTGAAAAACTGCTGCAAGTCTCTTAAACTTTCCAGTTCTTAGTTTCCTTGTCACTTAAATGGAGTTACAATTTATGACAAATTTTCTGGCTCCAGTGGGTCTTCATTTATACTCAGAATTAAACAGATTCTGAACAAAACCCAATGATTAATGTTCCAAGAAAAGAAATAATTGCCAACTATTATTAATTTAATTTCTCTACAGTATTTATAGACATTTGTCATAATTCTGAATCAGAATCCCTTTTCATATAGAAAAGCTTTGCAGGAGACAGAGGTAATGGCATACTTCACACACATACCTTCTTAATGTATGCAGATTATTGTGTTTTTAGAAATTACACACAGCCCCTGAAATCTTACAAACCCCTGCAAATTAAAATGAAAGAAAATTACTTTAAAACAGCCTTGTTCATTGAGCATTTATCTTTCTACTAGACAAGAATATAAAGTAAAAAGAAACTCAGAAGAGCCAGAGGCATGAGCAGAACTTCTTATCGCAACAAACGATCCAACTACATATGAGATGCTAGTTCTGAAAATCAATGAATAGTGACAATATCTTTTAAGAAGATTGCAGCACTTAATATTAAAGTTTTCTTATCTTCCTAGGGACCAAATCCTGGCTCTTGGTACGATCATTGAGAGTTCTGCTAATGCCTCTAATGAGAGCAAGACCAAACCTCAAGAGCCTCATTTGAAAGCGAATTAGCTTTCCTGAGCAGCACCGTGAACAAGTTTAAATTAGTTGCATCACACTATGGAATAAAAATCTGTGCCTGCTTTTATCTCTTTGTGTCTGTGCGTGCATGTATGAAGGAACGCTCAGTTCTGTAAAATATAATATGGTTTTGGTGCAAAAAGCTGACATTTTGAGCAGCGAGGGGAACTGGCTCAGCAATCAGTTAAGTTCTGATTTGACAGCCAATAGCTTTTTGCCAGTTTTAGAAGACAAAAGTGCCACAGTTTATTGTTTATTTTGCACAAGATTATAACTTTTAGAAGCTTTGCTTTTGGTGTGGTGTATCTGATTTTATGGGAGGAAGATGTGTGTCTGAATTCTGTTCTTGTGAATTTTCCGTTTATGCACAGATAATATAATCTGAAATGCTACCAAATTCAAAGAATTAACTTTATATAGCTGTATACATATGGGAAAATAAAATACTTGCTTTATTTTCAGAGGGCTCTCTGAGAACTTTGAGAATTAATTGGAGAAAAACTTTTTCAGTGAAGACAGCATTGCTTGAAGCCATGGAGGAATCACAGAGATATTTCTTAGTGTGAACTGCTGTAGAGTGAAAACTCTATTTCATGTGCCTGATGTTATATAAGCAAGATCTATTTTAGAAAGGCTACAATCTTTTAATATGCAGTACAACATATGAGAAATACAGAATGATTAAAGAGGGATCACTATTTTGTAAACAAGTTATGAGTATCATTACAGCCTTTGCAGAAATTAAAAGGTTATATTGCTCTACAGAGTTTTAGGGAGGATGTTACATAACTGCTTAGTGCTTTTGCTCTGTTTGTCAGTCTGTGTATCTCCCTTGCTGCATCTGCACAGAACTGATTGGAATATGAACTGATTTTTTATGCTTTCACTCTTTTATAGCTGTAACAGAGTCTCTGTGGATGGGTGCAGGAGTCTCTTCAGGGGTCTGGGTAAAAGATTGCTCCTGGCTTAAGGGCCATGAAATGGGCATGGATGTATGTAATTGGTTGGTTTGCATGCATAAAAATGCAAGTCAGAAACTGCTCTGGTTCATACATCATTCTTTGTCCTCAGAGAAGCTTTTTATCATTTGTAACTTCCTCCTGAGGAGTGGCCCACATGCATTTCTTAACCACATACCCTGAAGCAAAGAGAGGTGCCCAAGAAAGGATGAGAATCTTGAGAAATGCTGAACAGCTCCAAGCTTTCCAGGAACTCTTTCTCTACATGGAGAAATCCTGCAGAATTTTAGGATTTTTTTTCCTTCACCAGAACAACATCCACACCCTTCTGAAGCTGAATGTCAGGATATCTAGGTGGGGCTGAACTGCTGCAGAGAGCAGATGTGTGTGTGAGGAGCACAGTGTGCTGTCACTAAACGCAGGCTGCTTTACAATCTGGCTGGTGACCCAGTGTATACAATAACAGTGTGCCATGTACAATATGCTTGTCTCTGGAAGCTCAGTAGCCAGTGGAAATCAGAGATCAGAAACTGTCATTTTGAAAGAGCAGAGAGCAATTGAAATCTACCCCAGGCTGGTTCACCTGAGGACTGTGTGCTTCCACTCCTCCAGCAGCTGAATTCCCAGTGCACACCAGGCTGAAATGCCACATTACTGCTTGTGTCAGTGGGAATTATGTGTGCAGCTGGGAGAAGTCAGTCTTACAAACGTGGCTTTCCAGTGTGGGCTTCTGGTTTTTGGCATTTTTAAACCTGATTTTGTATCCATGGACAAAGTTATAATTTGTTCTGTGTGAGTTTCAGAAGCAAGGAAGTAATATCCAGAAGTGAAGCCATCACAAAAAGAGACAGAAAATTGCAGTTCCATCCTGGCTCTGTCACTGATTTGCTGCTGTGTGACTTTAGAGAAGACATCCAGCATGAGATCCAAGTGAGTGCATTCACCTGAATCAGTGATCCCAACTCCCAGTACAGACTGAACTAGTACAGGTCCTGGGTTTAGGGCATAATTCATTTCTTCCTAAAGCAGATATCTGAATCCTACTGATTTCTCACAGAAATAAAAGGGTGCTCTAGAATTAATCCAAAGGAGTTTAAAGCTATGTGAGAGAATCACATCACAGCTCATACAAAGTATATGACATTCACACAACGTGTATGATCAGTGAAGATCTGCTTGGTTAAATCAAAAGAAAAAAAGAACACTACATTCTTGATTTTCCAGTGTTTGGCTGGCACTGTAGCATATTTCTGTAATAAAAATGACTAACGTTGCAGAAATAGTGATTTATTTTGTTTTTTTATTCAGAGGCAATCATTGGACACTTACATTTTTTGTCATCAAGGGCACTCAGTAGTCAATTTTATTAATGCACAATAGATCTAACTTGCCACCAAATTGGAATAGTTACATTTTGCACTCATTTTGTCCAGCTAAATAAGATTTATGGGAACAGAGAATCATATGTTTACATTATTGAATATGGACGGATTATGAAAACAATTTCCAAACTGATTAACAAATCAGTGCAATACAATGAGTAATATTTTATGAGTGTCTGTGGTTTCAGAATACAATTCTCAAATTCCTGGCATCCCCAGTCGTTCTTGGGGAAAATTGCCTAAAAAATAGGAACTGTAAGTCAAGGCTCAGGTCTTCCAGAGATTCATCTGATTGCATGTCTTGTGTTGGTGAAATCCACTGTGGCACAGCTTGTCCCATAAGGTTTGTGTAATGAAAATAAGAAAAGTTTCCACAACCTCATCATTTCCCAAATTTATAGGGATTTTACCAGTTGTGTGGCATATGAATATTCAGAGCTTTTCCCCAATGTGTCAGAATATGCTATGAATAATTTATAGCTGTAGACTAAAGTCTTGTCCTTTCAGCTTTGGAAATGTATGCATCAACACAGGCGTCTCCATTTCCTGCCATTGAAACTGTATCCTAAATAATCTTTGTTCTAAATTGCCAGCCTTGCTGAGGAGGCCCAGGACACCAACATATACATGCACTTGGTGATGTTATAATTGTGGTTGTCAAAAGGAAATTTAATGCCTCATGTAAATGGTTATCTGCAAAATCAGAATCCTTCCTATGCTTGGTCTGTTCAGCAGAGAGTAGCAAAGATGTTATTTATCCAACACACGGAAACTGGGCTCTAAGGCACATCAAGAAACATGGCAAATATTGTTGCTTTATAGATAAAGTTTCTACATTTGATGCTCTCCCATCAGACATGAACTGGAGTGTTTTATTATATTCTTTTCTTTAGTTCTAGACACACGTTTCTGTTCCATACATGGAAATTTCTGTCTCAAGACACTATTTAAGTGGGAGGTATGTGTGAAAATAGATTGCTGCCATGCTTTAAAATTCTGCTTTAATTGTAATAGGCAATTGTGACTGTAAGGTTTTAGTAAGATCCTACTGAGACTAGTCCCGGCCTTTCCTGTTGCTCCTAGAGAATTATATGGGTTGTACCATATTTTATTCTGAATTTAATGTTGGTATTAATGAAGTTTCCTTTCAAAAGAATTTATCATAAACTTGTCTACAAGGAAAAATAGTTTTTAGGAGAGAACTAGAAGGATGACCCAGGAGTTTTCTTCCTTAAATAAATGTAACATAAGCATTGTTACAATAATTTCCAGTGTGCATGAATCACCTGAGCATCTGTGGACTGTTTTCTTTTCTGGTTATTTCACCTCTATTTCCAGTTGCAATATTGTATTTAACAGGACAGTGGTTTGTTTTCAATTCATGCAGAAACCTGGTAGGCATTGCTGGGATGACAGTTTTATTCTGATACTAGGAAAGAACAGAATCATCTCATCAGACTAGTAAATGTTTAGCTGAAGACACAAATGCTGATTTCAGGCAATTTAAAGACAGTCTATTTTCATTTAAGATTAAATAGGTTGAATGAGGATTAAGCCTTTATGGTATTATTCAAATTACTGAGAGTGTGAATACAGTCTAACCTGAAGGCTCAGAACCCACAAGTTGATTAAAATGATAACTGGGATTTTTTCAGTTGGCACTGTTGGAATGCTGCTGTGGGGTCAGGGGCTGTGCAGGGTGGGATCAGTGGCTGTTGGGATCCTCCTGTGGGGTTGTGCAGGGTGGGATAAGTGGCTGTTGGGATCCTCCTGTGGGGTCAGTGGCACAGACAGGGGCTGGCACAGGCACTGACCCTGCCTGGGTCTGTACATGGCAGGGGGAGGCACTGGAGCCATGGCCAAACCAAACCCCTGGATTTCAGGGGGAAAATCCAGCCCATCAACACTTCAGCCCAGGGAGTGATTTCAGTCAGGGCAGGGGACATTAAGAGAAAAGTGCCCACAGTGAGGGCACATGAGGCTTGTTCTGACAGGTTGTTCCCCTGGGCATCACGCAAACTGGGAGAGAGCAGGTGCAGCTCTCAGGGAGGATTTCTGTGGATGTTGCTGGACTTTTCCCTCTGGGAGCCAGGCACAAGAAGTCCTGTATCTATTCAGCCCAGGAGGAGCAGCTCCAGCTGCCACATGCTGCTGTGCAAAGCAAGGCTTCAGCCTGAGCAAGTTCTGCTGCTTCCCTGTCTTCCTCCTCTGTCCTATTGCCCAGCTTGTTCTGATGGAGAAGGCAGGAAGGGCAGGGTGGATGTGCCCCAGCCACACGTCTTGGCTTGTGCTAAAAAACAGAGGAAGTTGCTGGAGAAGGGCGATACATAATCCTGGAGGTTTTGGAACAATTTTACCAGAACTGAGAAAAGAGAACAAGGCTTGTGTGGGAAAGCTCTGACACAGATCCAATTTGAGATGTCTGGAGGATCACAGCAGCTTCCTTTGGATTTACCCATGGAATCTGAAGATTGGCTTAGTGTTTTCTGCTACGTGCATGTTCCATTTTTATCTTTCTGCTCTCTGCTTAGGAAATTTTCCTACTATATGCTCCCTCTTCTCACTGTTTCTCCTCAGGTCTTGAGTTTTTTCTGTTTTATAGTGCTAAATAAGGACAAAATTTCTGCAGTATAATTTGTATTTATGAAACTGCTGTATGAGGGGCTCAGTGGTCTACACAAGGATAAATAACAAACAGTTTGATGAAGAGGAAGAAATCAGTGTTTAATCTCTGATGTAAGGAAACTATTCCAGTCTGACTTGTGTGTTAGCCAATCTGAAGCCCTAGGAAAATATAAAGGAAATATAATAAAAATGAGAATTCTGTACTTAAAGCATTTAGGCATTATTGCTTCCAAATCTATTCTTTCCTTTCCAGTTGAGATTGAACTGTAGTTCAGTTGCTATAATAACATACATCTGACAAAGAAAGAAAATTGAAATCAAAAACTTTGAGACCTGAGAAAACCTGCATGAATAAGTTTTCTTTATATTGGTACACAAAAATACCTTTCTGTGCTACCTGTAAGGTGATTATGAGGTAGGTGTTACCTATTTACTAGAACAAGGAGAGAAAAAAGAAATTCTGCCTGCCTAAATGTTCACTTTCCTTATATTTCATGCTTCAAATAGGGTAATTGGGGATCAAAATTCTGTGTAAACAAAAGGCCACATCCAATCAGAAAAGGTTTCCCTGCGTGAGATTTTCTGTAGGCTGCAGATCAGTTTGCCAGTTCTCAGCTGGGTGTTTTTGAGCAGGATCAGAAGTGCCATCTTTTGCAGCCCATGACATTTGCAGCGCCTGTGCCTGTGTGGTTTGGGCTGTGGGAGGTTCCCCGTTGGCAGCAGGAACAGCCAGCAGGGCTGGGAGCATCTGCAGGAGGGTGGGCAAGGCTGGTGAGCAAGAGCCTGTCCAAGTCAGCTCATCCCGACAGGGGAAGGCTGCTCTGAATCACATTCTAACCACAGGAGGCAGTGCCTCCCCACAGGACCCCTCCTTACCAACCTATTTACATGATGCTCAAATACAGAACTTCTACCTTCAGACTGCCTCTCTTTCCAGAGAGGTGTGTGCTTCCTTGATATCTTGTTATCCAATACCCAATCTGATATTCTAGTCCCTGTAGTTAACAAAGCAATCACATTGTAAGACAAAGTTGTTTACTTAAGTCTTTGTAATGTTGACACTGTCTGAATAAAAGTGATAGAATTTCTACAGAAGTTATGCAACTGCAGGATTTTAGTTTCAAATTCCAGTATTTAGAGATGCTGACTTTTAATGAAACTATTGTATTTATGCTTTCACTAGAGAGTATGTGCTCTGTGTGCTCTGAACCTCAGCCAGGACCCAGTAGATTCTGTTGTGAAGAAGGATATTTTTTGCTTCTCTTGGGTCAAGGCATCAAATATATTTCAGATGTGATGGATCACTGTAGCAGAATGGTTTCTCTGTCTTTTTGCTTTAACTGCTGCAAGACACATGTAAGAGAGAGAGGGCAGGGCAAGGAGAAAAACTTAAAAGTGGATGAAAGTAGACTTGAAACTTCAACAAGGACGTGACCAGACCAAAATCTGTTTAATGAAATTCATGTTTGCATAGACCTGCAACTGGAACAAATCGTCACAGGTCAATTTTCATTTCAGTCTGTGACAAATTGCAGTAGTTGGGGTGATGGCCCCAGAAACATCAGTCTCTTCGAGTTCCTATACCAGGTTTTTTTGCATTGCTTCAATACAATCTGAAACTGGTCAGAATTCAAGTATTTAATTTCTGTCATATAGAAAGAATGTTTATTTCCTGTATGTCTGCCAAAATCATGTATCTCACTAAAAACCTCTAGATTTTTCAGCACCCCTTGAGTAACATTTACCTTTTGTTGAACGTTGGCACAGCTGGAGTTTTTCAATGCTTTGCAAGTGTAGCTGAAAGCAGGAAGTGTCCTGATCTGTCCAGATACTTGGTCCCCCATGGATGTCCTGTTACAGCAGGAAAGAAGATCAAAATAGTGAAATGAAGGCAAATAAGCCTTTCCGTCAATTAAATGACACATGCTATCCATGCTTGAGAACCAGACTTTAAGCTCTCATCCTTTTTACGACTGATCTCTTAATTTATTATAGTTTGACAGATGGAAAGGCCACTGTGCCATGGCAACTTTTCTGCCAAGGGTAATAAGTTGCATTAAGGAATTAGCCAGAAAGAGCAAATCTGTCTTATTTATAATTAGCTGAGTTCTAATTATTTCTCCTAAATGGGCAGTCAGATAATAATGTGTAAACAGAAAGTAAGCACAGAACTGCAATTGCTACACAATGGATATTTCCCTCCAAGCTGTGTAACAGTTCAGGCTTTACCATGGTACACAGAAAAAACACTCAAACTGGGCAGACCACAAACCTGTCCAAATCTTAAATCATCCATTTTTCCCTGTCATGCAAAGAAATGAGGGGTTCCTTTTCCACACTAATTTATCTCAAGCACTTTGTGCCATAGGAAATGGATCACCAGTGCACAGATCTGGGACTAATAACAGTGGAAACCCCCCTGAGATTTATCGTCAGCTCTTGGTAGGTTTAATAGACCCAAGCACAAGCAAAACATAATAAATATCAGGAAAGAGATTTCTGGTTAAAGAAAGCTGCCTGAAACACCTCATATACTTAGTGAAGTTTCACAAAAAATATTGCACTGGAAAATTGATGAAAACCTGGAAAACTGATATCAGCTGTAATTGATTCCTGTTGAAACCTGGCCCCAGTATTACAAGTGTAAGAGCAGTGAGATGTCTTTGTGGGGTGCCTGTGCACTCTCTCCCTGCTGCTAGAAATGGCCAAAGCTGTCTTTTCTGGATTTCACATGAATGGAATGTAAAGTTTGTCACTAACCTTTTGCAGTAGATTTTAGAGGTAGAAGATTAAATGGACAGAGTTAAAAGCATCCTTGATGGGGCTGCCCAATAAATGTGTGTGTGGACACAGCACAGGTACCTTGGACAGCGACTCTTTCTCTTCCCATGCACAGGGGAGTGAGGGAGGAGCAGCAGCTGGAGAGGATCCAGGTTTGCACAGAGCCAGACAAATGTAAAGGATCACTGAGGGATCGAATGAAGGCTGCTCCTTGTGGGAATTGTGTGAGAGCCACTGTCTCTTCTTTCAGCAGTTGCTTCCAGAGCCTCAGGTAGAAATATTCCCACAGAGGGAGCTGAGAAACCCTTTTTACCATTCACCAGCTCTTGGGTGCTTCAGTGCAACCCTCACATGCAGACTCACCAAACAGATTTCTAAAGGCCTTTCCAGGGCAGTGAAATTTCCATTAGGGAGGTTCTTGAAATGTAGCCCTGGTTTTGTGCCTGAGATGTTTTGGTTTTTCTGGAATTCTTTTCCCAGGGAATTTTCTGTAAAAAAGAGACATGTTTTTGTAACTGTAACTTTGTCTACATTCTTTTCCCTAGGAGTGACTTCTTGATGTCCCTCTGGTTTGACCAATGTGATTGAAGAGGTTTGTCTTTGTGTCACCCATCAGATTGGTCTGTGTAAAATAGTATAAAATGGAGACACATCCTAAAAATAAAGGAGTCATTTTCAGCCTTCTGAAGTCAGAGTCTGGGTCGTTGTGGTGTACAACAGCATCAGTGAAAATAACCTTCTTTTAGTTCTTGGAACTGAGAAAAAGTGACATCTGCTTGCATTGAAATTCCCGTCATAAGGGGTGGAAAGTTTGCAAATGGTAAAACCCCTTTTAATTTCAATACATTTATACTGTAATAATGGCATAAATAAGCCTCTTCAAAGGATTTAGGGCAGGTAGCTGAAAAAACATTCTGTCATCTACCTCTGATGAGAGCTTCAAGGCAAATAATAAATGAGCAGATGAAGCTTTCTGTGGAAAGTCGTGTTTTCAAACATGTCCAAATGACTTCTTCAGTTCCTGATAGCAGTGTGCTAAAAGCAAAAGAAAATCATTAAAAATAGAGAAGGTACTTCCAGATTAATAGGTCTGGCTACCCTAAAATTTCTCTCAAGAATTGCCAGTGGATAAATTAATGATTAAATTTCCAGTGAATTATCATCAGACTTATTTCCCAAGCAGTGAAAATAAAAATAAAAACCAGAATAATATAATTTCTTGTCTTTCTTTCTTTCTTTCTTTCTTTCTTTCTTTCTTTCTTTCTTTCTTTCTTTCTTTCTTTCTTTCTTTCTTTCTTTCTTTCTTTCTTTCTTTTTCTTTCTTTCTTTCTTTCTTTCTTTCTTTCTTTTCTCTCTCCTCTCTTCCTCTCTTCCTCTCTCTCTTTCTTTTTCTCTTTCTCTTCCTTTCTTTCCTTCTCTGTCATCAGGGGAGTTTGCAAATTAAATGTAATGTTTGACTAGTTAGAGGCACAAAAGAAAGGCAGCTAGAAAATGTAAGTAAGTGAAGGAAAATAAATATGTTGAATTTGATGAAGCCCTGACTCTGCACAATAATTTCAGTAAGATTTGGAAGAAATCCTGATGAATACATGAAAGAGGTCTGATATGGCTTGAGTTACAGAGAGGAGAAACAACCCTCTTGTCAATAACAGGCAAATTTTTGGGATGATTTAGGATAAGATATCCCTGCTGGGTAATGCAGAGTACAGTGCTGCAGTGGTTCCAGCTGTGCTGTACAATCTTTACTGTAGCTTTAGGCAGACTCTCAGAAATCCAAATAACAGCCAGAGGTTATCCAACCCAGGGATAGATTTAAAACTATTCTTATTTCCTCCCTGAGAGGCACCATGTTTTTAATCTCTGAAACCTGGGGAAGGACTCAGGGAAGACCAGGCCAAGGAAATTTTTCAGTAGGGGATGTTTTAATCACAAACTGTAGAGCTCTAACATATCCCTTCTCAGAGGCATTTAATAAAAACAAACAACCTAGTTATGAACATAGGAGATGTACTTATAAGAGATGAAAGGAAGTCATGGTTTGGGCCATTGCTGCTTTTTAAAGGTATCACACTCAGTCCAGCAGCCCATGAAATAATTACCCTGTTAATGATGTGGTGAAAATGAACAGGAAGTTAATTATGGACAGTCAAATTCAAAAGGGTCAGAACAGGAAAATGCCCACGTGAAAATGAAAATCCTTTTAGGTTCAAAAATCAGCCAAGAAAATCAAGTTATTCTTGAGACAATGCTGTATTTTAAGAACTTTAGGAACTTGATTGCAAGGGAACTACCCCAACATAAAAAATCAGGTATGAGACTAGGTGTCTTCCTGATTCAGGTCATGTAGAAATACAGTGCAGAAATATAATCAAAATATTTAGATTTCAGCTGGTAGAGCAAGAGCTGTTTAGTCGTGTGAACTGTGCTGATAGAGGGTGAAAGGTTTTCAGAAGAGGAGTGTTCCAAAAGGCAATAATTGCTCTCATTAAAAATAATCCTGAACCTTGTATTTGTATTCCAGAATTTTTTCATTAGAGGGAAGAGATTTGGCTGTTTTACAGAAGAGTAAAACCAAGCTTTTGATTTGAGCTGATTGTGAGAGAAACTGTGAGAAAATTTTTTTCCTGCCTGACTTTTTAGCTCTGTCTCCAGTCAACAGATATTATTCTCCTGCTTTGGAAATTGTTATTATTAAATATAATAGAGCATGTTCTTACCTTAGTTCCACCTCTGTGGTTTCAGACTTCTCCTGCTGGATTCACAGGAGTAAATTAAAATTGTATTTGCAACAGTATATTTTGAATCTGTATTCATACAGTTGAAATGCTGAGTAAAATCCTTGCTCAATTAAGACTACAGAGACTTTTTCCAGTACTTTTAATTCATTCGGGATCCTGTCTCCTGTCACTTCTGTAGAATTGCACAGAATATCCAGATGATCCAAGTTCCTTTTCATTGTGGAACTGAAACCCAAACACTTCATCCATTTCAGGACTGAGGAAATGTGTTCTCCCTACTAAAGCGTAACTTCCCATTCTATGGATGGATCTATTTTAATACAGCTTTGTTTCATTCCATGGTTGAGATGGGTTTGTTTACAATTTGGGTTCACAGGGGGTTGCCCAAGGCCCCTGACCATGCCTGTGAATGATGGCATCCATTAGCAGAGAAGCTATATATTCCTGGAAGAAACCTTTGCAAGAAAGATGAACCAGTAAAAATGAGTTTTGTTATTTTTCCCCCTTTTATGAGCCTTCATTTCCCACCTTTTATGAACAAGGCGTTTAGACTTGGATATTGCCGAAAAATTACAATCTACTCCTTAAGATAGCAAATGTCAATTAATTCAATTTAGCTAACACACTGATTTATGTTCTGAAAATGAGTCATTTTCCATTTAGCTACAGAATACTTCACTTTCCACTTCAAAGAGAAGAAAGAGTTCACAGTAAATATTATCTTTCCTTTAATTTTTTTACTCATAGCACATCTTGAATACAAGGATTGTGAAGTTATTTAATCCATTTTCTAAACGAGGTCTATCTTGTAGACATATCTGCACAATGTGCATCATATAAATATTAAACCCAGTGAAAGATTATGCAGCATTTAAAATAGAGTAGCTTTTTTATTGCTGACTTTGAATGTGCAATCAGCCGAAATGTCATTGACTATCTCAAAGTCTTGGATATGTGGCTGATGAAAAGCTGGAGAAAGGAATGAAATTTAGAGAATTGTTTGATTATCTCATATCAGCTGTGATAGATTATTTTCCTGTATAGTTTAAAATTTAGGGGGGAAAAATCCCATATCTGAGCTGTGAAACAGTATTTTCCTTGATACTCTGACATTTTTTCTTATAATTAGTAAGAGACAGACAATTAAACCCTCAGATTTTTCATTTTAATTTGTAGCCCAGTCATACCTTCCCTTCTCCTAACTATTTTCTCCCTCACTTATGTTGTTTTGGGGGGTTGGCTTTTTTTTTTTTTTTTTTTGTTTGTTTGTTTGTTTGTTTGTTTTGTTTTGTTTTGTTTTGTTTTTTGTTTTTTGTTTTTTTGTCTCTGGTATGATTTTATTCTCCTCTTGTTTGTTTATTAAAATCCCAGGCAGGGAATACTGTGTAGCACCACTGAGTACTAACCCAGCCTCCTCAGATCCTGACTGCTGCAATCTCAGATTTTATGCAGGAGGGATTGAAATTACTACATAACAGAGGGGTGGATAATTTTGATCAGCTGCTTTTCCTTTCCCAGAGGTTCCTCTGATCTTTTTTCTTTGGGACATGAGAGCAACCTCTTCTGTAGATCTTTTCCACACCTCTGTTGACATGGGGGATGCTGTCCTTGTTCATGGAATGCAAATCCATCTGTTTAGTCTGGGGGGACAACACTTAACCAGGCACCCTTTTATTTACACTTGTTTGGGTTTCCCTGGGCTGTGCTTTACTGGTACTTGTGCAAAAGCTCTAATCACTGGATTTGTTCAGGGAGAAATATTCAGAGAGCTTGTGCTCTGATATTTTGCAGGAGTCACCTACAAATATCACAGAATCATGGAAAAGCTGGAGCTGGAAGGGACCCATAAGTATCAATTTATCACAAGGATATATTGTTGTTGGTTTATTGCCTGTGTGTGCTTTCTTTACAATTCCCTTAATTGTATGACTTCAAAATGTATTGAACATTCTTGATGGGAGATTGAACATTGTGAATATAAATCTCTAGATGGATTTAAAACAATGGACATATTTCTTTACTTATTTGAAATCTGCCCAGGCAATAATTCTCTTAAAAAACATTCAGAGTCCTTTTTAACCTGAACTTTGGGAGCCTGGCTCAGCTCTCACAAGCCCCTCATTTGGAGAACCTCACTGGTGCTGGGTTCTCCTTCTCCCTGGCCCAGCAGGTGGGTCAGGTGGGCACCCAGCATCTCCCACTGCATCAGGACACCGACTTGACAAAGGCAGGACACAGAGAAAACTGACTGAGCTTGAACCTGCTGTACACAGGAACCCCAGCTCCCTCTTCACTCTGTTTTCCTTTCTATTCTAAATCATGCTGGAGCTTGATTTGCATGCTGATGACTAACATACCCAAAAAGTTCATTAACTTATAAGAACAGAAAATCACACCAGATTGTTTAACTCATTTAATCAGAAGTAGGTCTCATGACAGATTGAAGAGTATTAGAACAAAAAAGGGTGTCCTCCATGCTTGTATCTCTCCTGCAGTGCAGCATGCAGATGGTCATCCTTAAATCTCAATTCTTCAGCTCTCAGAGAGTCCAAAATGAAGACCCAGGCTTTGCAGAGTCTATGAGCAGCTGCCAAGGTGGAGCCCATGGTTACAGCAGCTGTCCCCAAACCCTGAAAGAGGGAGCTAAGAACTGAGTGAGAGCCATCCTCAATGCTCTGCCCTGGAAATCACAGCATTTGAAAAGCAGTTATTTTATGCAATAACTAAAGTTTTCTTCACTTCTGAAATAATGGATTTCACCCAGCTGAATTCTTGTGAATTTCTCTTGCTTGCTTCCTTCCTCCTCCCTCAGCTCCCTTCTGAAAATCTGCACCAAAGAGGGAAAGCAGACCTCTGCATGACACAGCTGGCTGTTTTCCTTTTCTTTTAGATTTGCACTAAAAGCTCATCAGCATTTATAAAAGTTCCCTCTTTCTTTCATCGTGGGCAGGTATCAAAGACCTTCCCTCAGTAACTGTGGCCACCAAACCCTGGTGGATCTTTTTCCCACTCCAGTATGAGGAAGACAAGTGCTCAATGTTCTCACCAGACAGGTGGAGGCATTCTTTGCCCTGAAAACTCCTCTGTGCCCAGCTCAGGTGCTCTGAGGTGATTTCACAAAAGAGAAAGGGATACAGAGCAGGGAAAAACCCTGTGCTGTTTAGCTGTGACACTTCACACACACAAAAATCCTGTTTCTTGTCTTCCCTGGCATTTGTGGCAGCAGCTCTGAATGATAGTTCCTACAGTTTGATGCAGAAACATTTTGCTGGGGAAATAGGTGCTGTAATCTCTGTTTAAATTTAGTGTTGTGGCTAAATGCCCTTGGCTGCTCCTCTGGCAGCCGTTGAGGCTTAGCTGATTGATTTCTCAACTGGTGAGCAGGAGTCTGTAGAGAAGACATTGATTTCTGTAAAGCTGGTCATATTATGTCCCAGGATAATAAGCAGCTTAATTCAGGTTTTCAGAGGTATTTATGAATGAAGCTGGGGTCAGTGTCAGCACAGCCCCCTGCTATCAGTTGTCTTGTACACAGGGCAAACTCCTCGCCTCCATTTTTCTCTTCAGTATTTTGACATATCTTGGAAAAACAGGCATTGTCATCTGGATTCAGGGAGAATTTTTATCCTTAGTTTAGCTTTTTCTATGCAGCCCCTCCTTTTTTCCTTCTCCCTGCTCCTCCCCTCCTTCTTCCCTCTGTGTTTTTGGTGTGCCTGGATGTGCATGAATGTGTGTGAATGAGAGAGCATGACAGGGATGACAGATAATGAAGCAATTTCTGTCTTTCCCCTTCCCTCCCTTTTGTCCTCTCTTCTCCAAACATTTTCTAAAAAAGCATTAACATGTGACAATGTACATTTATTCTCCCATCCTGCCTGTTCAGTGAAGCCTTTGGAGTGTGTTTAATTTTCTTGTTTTGATGCACAGATTTTCTTGCATTCTGTATATTACTGCTCCAGAAGGCAGCACCAGAGCAATTCCTGATTTCTCTGAGCAGAGAGGAGCAGGGTCCATCAGTGCCCTGACATTGATACACTTTGTTTTTAAGGTCAGACCTCATGAGTCCCTGTGTATGTTAAAATAATTCTCCTTTAGTGTAATTTCAGACTCAGCTTCTTTTTTATTATATGTGTCTGGGATCAGTGACCAGAGTGGGGAAGAAATGGAAAAACAATGGAATGAAGTTGCATTTCCTTTGAATTTTTCACAGTGGACTGCTTTCAAAAGAAAGCAAATACAAGGGAAATACAGCTGCACATGATGACAGAGGAAATCAGATTTGTTTAAACACAGCTGGAAACAATGCTGGAGATGAAGACAGTGCTTTGAAATAATTTTTATGGTCAGTAGCTGCATAAGAACTTTCCAAATAAATTCGATTTTCTCTCAAGCTGAAATGCTTTGTGCAGTAACTTTTGTGAACATTTGCAATATGTCTGGAGACTGATGCAATTGTTAATAATACTGTTCCCTTCTGCTTCTTGCTTTATCGAAAAAAAAAAAAAAGGCAGCATGTTGTTCTAGTAGTCTGATAGAGTCAGAGTTTCTTTTCTAACCAATCATATCAAATTCCTCCTTTGGTAGATTCTTTTTTCTTCATGGCTCTCTATGGGCCTGATTTTATGATACCTATAAACAAGTAGCTCAAACCAACTCCCTTTACAGTGCAAGGGGGAGAAACCCATAGTCTTACATGGGCTGAAATTTTCTTTTGGTCAACCAAAATATTTCATTATTTCCTTATGTACCATGGTTTTGTCTTGGAGAAAAAAGAGTTCAAATTTTGATAGCTTTTGATTTAAATTGCAACTATTGCCTGTCAAGAATTTCAGGAAACTTTGTAGCTGACTGGGAAATACAGCAAAAGGTAGAGTTGTATATTTTTTTTTAAATATCAAAAATTTTTAATTCCAATTAAGTTTATGAGCTAGAAACATAAGCACAAAGCTGGGTTAGAAGTATCTCATACCCCACTGTGCTGTGGTTGTGTAAGGACTCCCAGGACTCAGTTACTGATTTTTTAGGTCTTTTTGGTTTCATGTTAGGGAACAGATCAGGAGTGGATGCTGCCCAAATAAATGGAGAAGGATCAGTGTGGCTGTGGCCATTTCTGTACCACACACTAAGGAGCTCATTCCTCACTGGCTCATCCTAAGGAGGAACAGTAAAATGCTGTTAAAGCTTTGAGTAAATCTCCTTCCAGAGTAAACCTCTGATGTGCCATTTGGATGGCAGTGGTAGGGACATGGTCTGATGAACTGGTAATGGGTTGGAATCTATAGATTCCTGATTTCTAGTGACACCTGGACACCAAGAGGAAACATAATCTTGGTCAGGTACACTGGTTTCCTTCATCTCAATCTCTCAGTTTGCAAGTGATAAAGTTTTCTCATTTCCCCTAATGGAGCCCTTGTATAGAGGGAAATAAGTTGAGTGAAGAGGAGGAACAAAGCCCTGTTGCTTGTTCTGAAATGTATTACAGATGAGACCAGACAGCAATGTGTTATCTGAAGGGCTTTTATTCCTTGCTACCTCAGGGACAATTGAGCTTTAACACATGCATAGCTGATCCTGACAGCATGTCTCTTTATCTATTAAGTATCATTTACACTGCAGGCTGGCTGAGGACTGTATTCAGGGGAGTGCAATTTCATTGCCAGAGCATTGATCAAAAGGATTTTCTTTTAATGCAAACAGACAAGGTACAGACTATATATGAATGTAAAATGGAGTTCTAGAACACTGAAGGACTTCTTTTCTATTAGAAGATAAATTTGTTTCATTAATGAAGTGGTGAAGGATGTTTGAATTCTACTTTACAGTTTCCATCGAGGCAGTGCAGAAAGCAGACACCTCTATGTGTATGGAACCTGCCTATGTCAGTGAATCATTAAAAAATCATAAGCTTTTGACACTGAGTTATTTGGCTACAGTGACAAGTCATTAAACACCCGTCCTGCAAATTAATACTTGATTTTTTTTCCTCCTAAAGATGTATGATGAGCCTTAGAGGGAAAAGATGCTTTTTTTGGTCCTGGTACTAGAGCTGGCTCTAGGGTGAGCTGGGCTTGGCTCCTGTTTCTGCCAAATACTGTGGCAAAATTTATTTCAAAACAATCTAAACAGCCCCTGTTCTTTAGTTTACTGTTAAGTGAAAAGAACTGCATGGCTTTGTCCCCCTCTTCTGCATTTGGGGGAAGTGACTGCCATGTGTTTGTTCAGTGTCTGGCACAAAAGAGTCCCAGGTTTGGGGGCTGCACACAGGCACCACAGTGAAAAAAATGGAGCAATAGTAACCAAATTCAAATTGACATAATTTGCACCATCAATTTTCATAAAACTAAGAAAACATTATTTTGTCTGAGGAAGTTCTTTGTAATCAGATATAATTACCTGCAAGGACTAATTAACTCAGATGCTTTCCTGAACAATAAAATCTGAACTGCTTTTTCTGCTCTTCAGAGTGAGAACATATCACTGCTTTATTACTCAATATTGAGGAGAATATACCTTAGAGTACAGGCTGTGGTCTGTGTTGCTGCTGTAGGAGACTGTTATTAACAAGAGACTGTTGATCAGTCTTACTAATTTGTTTTTATAAAAATATTAGTTTACAGTACTGCTAAACTTCCTTTCTTACTTAGTATAATAATAGTAGGAAATATTGCCAGCTTGTGCCATTAGGAAAAATTACTTCTATTCAGTGTAGTCCAAGCTGATACTTTCACAAGACTCTTTTTTCCATGCTAAAATTATGTTTAAATTTATGCTTTAAATGTGCTTGCAGAGATAGTCTTCACAACTGGAGATTCATGGACACCTCACAGCACTTGAACTTGCCTGATCTCCTCCCAGGCAGGGATCAGCAGCCGAGGGATCATTGTCCTTCCTCCAACAAACCAGTTCAGAGCTGCCTCCCTTCACAGGGCGTGGGCACACCTTTGGGAAACCAGCACAGAATCCTTCCATGCCATTTTACAAAGTAGTGTTCTTGCTGTTCAGAGGTGTAAGTTATGGTCTCCAAAAGTTTCAAACATTTTTTGGGGGTGAGTTTTGATCGGCAGAATTTTTTTCTGCCACTTCTATGTAAGGGCAGGGTGCTGTATTCCTATAAAATCCATTCCTCAGCTGAGACTGCTGGGTAGTGTCAGGGGGTAAGACAAGGACATCACTTGTCTGAGAATTGTGTGGAAGTCACCAGCCCACTCCAAATACACCTTTGGATGGCTTTGCAATTTGGCAACTTTGTCAAGTCATGGCAGAGCTTGCACTCTGCCATATCACAGTATTTAACTCCTGAGATACTTAGGGTCAGTTAAAAGAATTCTCTGAGTAACTGCCTTTGTTCATTCTTTGATGCTGATCCTTTCCCTTTCCACTGATATTAAATCAATATTTTTATACTTAATTATTATTTAAATTAATGTAATTTGTAAGTTGATGCCAACTTTTTCTGTTTTCCAGACATCCTCCAAATAGCTGAGGGTTGTTCCCTTCACATGTACCTTCCTGGAATTCAAGAAAGAGAAGATAGCTTTTCTATCTGAACTCTTGAGTGGTAAGAGGCTTCACTTCTTTTGATGTTTTTGTAATGCTGGGAAATCGAGTCCTGGAATCAGAACACCTCATTTATCTCACAAAATTAGATTGGTTTCAGCACAACCCAGTGAAGAACATCTGTGGCTACACACAATATCCTATTACTGTATCAACCAAATGAGAGGACTCTACATGGTATTTAATTTGAGAGATGCCTGTAGTGCAGTTGTGATAACAAAAATTATGTGATAGTTTTGAGTACATGATGTACTTAACTCTTTTGCTGTAGCAACTGTAAAGCCCAAACAGGAGAAAACATTCTGTGAAGGTTAGAGAGCTTCTTGTGTTTGTGTTATCTCTGCACAGCTGAGAATTTCTTCCTTTGGAATATTTGGATCTATTTTACAAATAAAATTATTTGATTTGTAGCTGGTTCAAGTCCTCCACAAAGGCCCAGCAGTAGAACTGTTTTATATCACTTCCTTCTGAAGTACGGATGATCTCACTTGAGGTGCAAGAGATTTCCTCTGTCTTTCTTTTATCTGGTGAGACATAAACCAGGAGAGAGGATCATGGACTGATGGTGATTATTTAATCCTTTGCAGCAGTCTGTCAGTGTTAGGACTTTTAGAGAGTAATTTCTGGAGGGTATCATCAGAAAATGCTGCTCAATATTTCATGGTTAGGGGAACAATCTGAAACCCAGGAGACTCAGGCATTGTTTAAAGTCCTTGGATTTCTGTGCCTGCTTTCAGAGGCAATTTAGGGACAGCCCATTATTGTATTAAAGGAATAAACAAAGGCTTCACGTTTTTGGGGATGCAGTAGCCAGTTAAAAGAAACATGGATTGAAGAGAAGAAAATATGAAGAGCCCTTTATTCATCACATGGTGGTTGTGAGCTGTCTCACACAACTTTGTGGGATGACCAGGAATACTTAAGTGAAGGTGAAAAATAGCTGGTGTCATTAAAAATTACTGGAGGCAAATGGGAAAGATAGGAGTGTTGAGAAATGCTTTTAATTATGCTCACATTGAAGTATAGCAAAATTAAATGGACTGGGTTGAACTTTGGTGACAGTTTCTGGTAAAAGTACTGAAGCAAGTTAATAAAAATAGAGGTCAAGGAGCTCTGGTTACATCTTATGCAAGACTGAATAGAAAATATGAACCTGTGACCTACTAAAACAACTGCATTAGGTAATAAATATCTATATCTGGTAGCTTAATCAGTGGCTTGGAAAAGATATATGGCATTTTTTGTAAATTCAGATTAAAGTGCACCTGGAATTAAAACTAAGCACTGAAGTACAGAACAAGAAGGGATAATAATGTTTTTAACTGTGCTACTGAAAGTTCACTGTGATTTTTGGGAACAAGACCATAAAATGACTGAAAATAAGCACCATATTCTTTCAGCTTCAAACATCAGTAGCTACTGAGCCATACCTAAGCAAAGAATGTTGTCAGGAATCTGTGATTAAAATCAATTACTGCCTAGGCAGCTTACCATCTGCAGGAGGGAAAGCCTTTCATTCTCTTAACTTGTGCATCTCATTTTTGAGTTGTGAAAAACTCAGGCAATGCACTGTGTTCAGTAACTCAGCTGCTTCCGTCCTGCTCTATAGTCAGTTATTTTCAAAGATATGCAGTCAAAGCTTTTTTCCCCATATTTTTCTGAAGTATCATTAAATTGTTTTTATTTCAGTAGCCAGTTCCTTCTGCACTTTTTAAGAAAAGATTTTTGATGAAGAATAAACAAGTTTGCATTGATAAGTTTGCAAAATCTGTGACTTAAAACGCCTGCCACATTATATTTTCTCTGGATTGATCAGTTAAATCTTTCACTTTTAGAAGGCTTGATTCAGATGGAAGCGGAAAGGACATCCAGAATGTGTAAACTAAAATTGTATCACACATTTATGTCATCCTGATGAATTGCTTTGAAATAGTCCCCAATATGATTTCCACAAAATGTATTTCCAGAAGTTTTTTTCTTCTAAATGTCACTATCTTCTCCAGTCTGGTGAGATAACTGAATCATACCTGTTATTTATAGTCAATTTTCTCTTCTTGATTTCTTTCTGAATTGAATTCAGGCAAACTAAATTTGCTTTTGGGATTTCAGGTGTTCATAACTGTTGTTGACCAAGATACTTGTTAATTGCATAATAAGTTACATGAATTTTCTGAAATTGAAGAGCAGCACTTCCAGGCATCAGAGTAGGTAGGTTGATAAATACCAATGTTTATAGAAATGCTGCATTTAAGTAGTAAACCTAAATCCAATTCTCTAACAGGCTTTTCATATCAGCATTTCCCTGTAAATTATTAGAAGGTGATAGTTGGTCTTAGATGTTGTGTTTGCTAGTGATGTGTAAATTATCCTGTGTGGCATAAACTGATCTTTACTTAACATAGAACTATGAGCTGAATATCCACCCCTTTGCTTTCAGCATTTAAAGTCGAAACTCTCTTTATACTTTCTAATTCCTACCACTTTCATGTCTATGGGGGCTGAAACCTGGGGATCAGTGCCATAAACTTCTTTCCCAGAAGGATGAGAGTAAAGTAGTTCACCTGCACTCTCATGGCTTTGCAAAAACAGTATCTCAATTGTCTGTGGGATGAAATCCTCAGGGATTTGGTTTTCTCCTTTCTTATCCTTTCTTAAAAGCACCTGGGGTCTTGTGGGCACGTTGCCAAATGGAAAACAATAAAGGTTGTGCCTGAAGTTTGGCTTCAAGTCCATCTGGGCTGATTGAATCCCTGTGCCAGTGAAGGTTGAGATGGATTGTCACCCATTTCCCAGGCAGTATTCTGGAGCTTGCAGCTCCCTGACAGGAATTTTATCCTCTGAGACAGATGACAGCAAGCAGGGCTGTGAGCAGAGTAGGAGGGAATGGCTCAAATGAGCAGAGGAAGAACTCTGTGGTGTGAGAGCTGTGCCCAGCCATGAGCCTTGACCCATGAGAGGGACTGAGGAGCAGCAGGGAGCCCCATTCCTTCAGCCTCATAAATGCATAAATACCAGATTGCTGCTCCCCTGCAAGAGGTGGGCAAGCAAGCAACTGAAAAACACTGAGTTATTTTCCCTGATATTATTTTCCATCCTCCTTTGTAGATATTTCTGCATTTGCTTGTCTGACCCACAGCAAAAAGAAAAGGAGAGCAGCAGCCAGAACTACTATCCACTAAAAGTAGGGAATGACTGAGAAAGGTAATGAGAACCTATTTCGATTCCTTATTTTCTTAAATTGTATTGCATTAACCTGTTAGCATTCATTTTTGCTTAACTCTTAGTAAAAGGGCTGATGTGTTAATCAGGGCAACTTTATGGACAGTACTTTCAGTTTAGGGTTTGCACAGCCAGCTGTGTTGGAAGTGTAGAGATTGCCTAGGAGATTTTTTTTTTTTGTGAAAACTATTTCCAGTTTTCTTTAACAAGGGCAAACAAGCTTTGATGCTCTAATGATGTGAGATGAACTATGAGCACCTCTCAAGAAAAAAGCAGATCCTGATACCACTGTACTTCAATAAAGATACTCCCACTGTCAAAATTAATTCCCTCTGGTTTTATAATTTCATTGTATATTTCTTATTAGCCAAAAGAATATCAGTGTTCTGCCAAATTCAGCTTTAGCAAGGCCATCACTTCCAAACCTGTTATATCATATATTAATGAAGATGTGTAGATTGAATGAACAATCTATTTGTAAACCTCAAGAATTTTTTCAATTAAAACCTTTCATCTTCAGGATGCACAAACAGCTATCTAAAGACATAGATATGAGAAACATGGGTTTAATATTTTTAAATTCTCACATCTTTTCTTGAGCAGTTACATGTTTTTTGTGGTTACAAAGGATCTTCTTTATTAAAAAAAATAATATAGAGCTCTCTTCCTGTCAGAAAAATATATTTTCATTGCAAAAGATAGTAATGAAATAAAAGAAAAAGAAAAGGTGAGTGTTGGGAGATATTAGCACTGTTTTAGTCAATACATCAGCTATTTGTGGTTGTTAATCAGATGTATTTACTTTATTGATCAAATGACATGTTCCCACTTTGTTTGTGTGTGTATGATGGTAATGATGCTGCAGCTGCAGTTGAATGGGTTGGGCTCTATCCAAATCTGTAGTGTGGAGCATGACAAAATCCACTTGGATTATTAATACTTCATCTGTGCTTGCAGTGCAGGGAATTAGATTTTAGTTTGCATGTTAATAGTAAATTCATTTAGGCTCTGAGATACCATAAATATGCCACACTTGGAGGATGGCAATGCTCTGTTGAAAGCTCTTTGCCCAGCATTAATTTGATATGAATTTGAGTAATAAAGCTGAACACTGCATTTTGGTGTGACACATTCCAGGCATGGAGCACTGCCACACAAAGGTGTCCAAGTCATCAGGACCAATTTTATCTGCTGAAGCAGCTGTGTTGCCACCAGGCTTGTTCTGGCTATCACCATCCAACACAGGAGTGCCTGTCACATTTCCATTTGGGGGTTGGCTTTGTGCACCTTTCCTTGCAGCATCTTTCACAAATGAGCAGGATTTTCACATAGTTTGATTTTGTGGTTGGCATTTTCATCAGAGTAACAAGGATAGCAATCCTCTATTAGATTTATGAAAGATTAAATCACCCAGAGTGGCCAGGTTGCCCAGAGAAGCTGTGGATGACCCATATGTCTCTATAGGTTCTCAAATGACTGTTTCTGTCACTTTGTGTGTCTTTTTTACTGCATCAGCTCCAGCTATTGCAACGTGCAGGATGCCCAAGCAAGGTGAAGTGTCAGCTTAGAGATAGAATGTTGGCTTGGTAACTTAATTTTAAAAGATAGAGATTTATTTTTTTAAGCTTTCTTTACAAAAGAAAATTGGGATGTTAAATTAATTTTTCTACTTTTCTTGAGGCTCGAGGCTACTGTGGGTAACTTCTATGTTTAAACTGCCCTAGTCAGCAAATTCACAGGTTCCTCCAATTCAAAATTGGTCAATTATCAGTTTCCCCAAGCAAGAAATACTCTCTACCCAGCAAATCTGTCTGACTTGATAAGGAAAGCTGGAGTGAAGGCATTCAGCCTCTCTTTACCTGGGGCTAGATGCTTCTAAAAATTCTGCTTAAAACATCTTTTACTCCAACTTGCCCGTTTTGCCTGTTCCAATCAAAGAAGTGCACATGAAGTGTGCAGTAAGTATGCCAACATTTTTTTCAAAAATTCTCTCATGAAGGCTTTTCATGCCTCTCTGTTTGTTGGGTAGGTTTTGGCAGAGTGTTTTTATTATGTTGTATGGAATTGAGGGTCCCAATACTGCAACTGATCCAGTGCAGAAGTAAACCGGTGCCCATTTGCAGCCCCAGTAATTACAGAGGATGGGATGGGATGCCAGGGGAAGGCTGTGTGAAAGGGCTTTCAGTTAGTCACAGCCTTGAGATCACATAAAAAATAAGCAGGCTCCAAATTACCCAAATATTATATTAGAAGATAATAAACCAGATATTAATTCTGTAAACAGAGAGAGATTAAATAGCCTGGGTGAGACAGATTTAATAATGAGTTTGAAGATGAATCAGACTCTCTGACCCCTGTCCTTGCAGTCTTGCTCTGAAGGTCAAAACCTGTCAGCAGCAGCAGTTAAAAACTGTGTTGGAGCAGCTTTGGGCATTCTAGAGCACATCCCACTCCTGCCCACCACTGCAGGGGTGCACTGTGACCCTTCCTCAGCTCACTCTGGGCTCTGTGGGATTCAATCTTGTGGATGGATCAAACATTCAGATCTGGGTGCTGGTTCTGGAGATTTTCCTGGACACATTAATTTATCCTTTATTCATGGAGGATGCTGAAAAACATTAAGAACTGTGAAGATGACAAGCACCTCCGTTTTTCAATTAATTGTAAATCTGCTGAGAATTTACCAGTTTTAGTTTAGAGACTCGTTCTAGGTGTAGTCTGACATGCTGCAGGGCAGCTCTCCTTTGAATTAGTTAAAATCTTTACTAATGGCAGGAAAGCACTGCATGGTTGTGTTAAGTAGATGACACTTGGATGATATTTTTTCCTGATGTTTGGCTTAAATTTACTGGGTGCATATGCACCATTACAGTGTCAAACGCCTTAGTTTTGACAGCTAAAGCACTTTTGCACTACCTTAATGAATAACTGGAAATACTTTAGTCATCAGACAACTCTAAGAAAACTGATGCTGAGTTTCCACATATGCAAATAACATAAATTGACTCTTGGGTTTTTTTTAAGACAAATGAAAAGCAAACAGTTGAAACAAAATTAAACTGCCATTCAGCCTTCATGCTCACAGTAACTTCTAGTGGTTGCAGTTAATGTGAATATATAGTCTTTTTTGGTTCAATCATTATTTTTAACAGTGAAGCCTATCTAATCATTAGCTGGATCGTGAAGTCAATTCCTTTCATGTATTTTGTAGCTCATCTTGCCTAAATTGTTTCAGTTCCTCAGAGATAGTTTTTGAATATGCATGAAATATTTCTGCATAATAACTAGGAAGTCAGTTTATGTTGCATCTCATTAGCAAAATAAGTATCAAAACAGGTTTCCCTTCCCTTAGAGGCAGCTCTTCAATTTGCTCCAGAGAACAATTCACCTTCAGCTCCTCCACAGGTTAATACCTATTCTGGAATATTTGATCCTAAATACTGGACTAGGCTCACTTTAATTTCATTGCATAGAACTTTCTTTTCCTCTTCAAGGATCATAGAAAGCCAGACCAATTTGGGACTGAGTTTTAAGTTGGGTATAAACCAAAGTCTGAATCAAACAATTAGTTTTGTGCTTTTTCATGATGTTTTTGGGATGGACTCCTCATCTCCTGCTTCTGAGAGCATCTGACTGCTCAGGTTGCTCCTTCCCACAAATTCAGGATATAGAGATATAAAATGTGCAGTGGAGAGCCCTCAGTTCAGTGCTGCTCCTCCAACCCTTGTAAGAGAGAGTGCAGAGCTTGCTCCACAATTGTTTTATGTACCACATCAACAGATGGCCTACAAAATAAATCGTATTTATGGGGCTTCAAAATACAAATCATGTTTTAAACAAGTAAATCCTTGCACCCCAGCTGGGATAGCATCATTGTGTACTGTAGCAGAACACAGAAATCCCTGAAATGTGGTTTGTGGCCCCACACAGCAGTTTAGACCTAGACCTAGACCTAGACCTAGACCTAGACCTAGCATAGGACTAGAATGAGCCTAGAACTAGACCTAGAACTAGAGATAGCCTAGAACTGGACCTAAAACTAGACCTAGATAGCCTAGAAGTGGACCTAGAACTAGACCTAGAGGGAAAGGCTATGGAGGTAGTTTGTGGTGCTGTAATCAGGACATACTTAGTCTTTTGAGATCTTAGGACCATTCTAACAGTTGGTTGCTTATTTGTGCCGTTGAGTTTTTTTATGTTTTCCCAGATGGCTGTATTTTCATGTGGATAGAATTTCTCAGTAGAATCCCTGGGCCCAGGGGATAAAAAATGAAAGAGAAAGCTTAAATATCTATCTGCTTGAGCCCGGCTCTTGTGTTCTAGTCTGGTTTTGAAGCACTTTCAGTAAATATTGATTTTCTGTGAGGTTTACACTGTGTTTTGTCATGAGAATCATGAGTTTGAAAAAACCTCAGGATTTTTCTAAGTATGCCCCTCTGCCCACCTTGAGGCAGATCAATCTGTATTTTAGAAATAAAATGCATGTTGGATTGCTGGACTGGAAAACAAACAGTTGTTCTTTCACTCCAACCTGGAACAGGCATGAAACAATCTTGCAGATACAGGAATCTGTTGTTTAGTAGTTATAATCACATTTGACACAGTTTCCCTTCATTTGCCCTCATGTAGTTTATTAGAAATGTTCATATTGAAAACAAAGCCTTGCTGCAAAAAGAATCTGATGGAAACACAAGATATGCTGCTGTGTCTACAGGACACTCAATCATCCAGGGGAAAAGGAAGATTATATGTCTGGCTTAAAATTCTGATCTGACTTAAAGTAAAAACTTCATATTTATAACTTGCAGCTCTAAATACACCACATAAACATTTTTACTGTATTTTGTGCATGTTTTGTGATGAACAGATGTGGAATTCACTGAGCCTTATGTACTGTGGGCTGTAATGAAAAGTCAGGAAAATACAGGACGTTGTAGGAAAAAGAGGTGTGATGAAAATGGAAAAAAATTGCATCCCAGTGGGATGTGGCCTGGACAGAGCAATCATTCTCACTCCTCAAGTAATTTCCATTTCTCCAGGGAGCTGCTTTATAATTAATGTTCTTTGTTTATGGTACACTTATGTCTCCAAGAAAAAAATAAAATACAGAAGTAGACATGTCCTTCCTCAAGTCTCACAGCGTGCAGGCCAGCAATTATTCTTATATAACTTGTATTGTGTGTAGTATAAAGCTCCCATGCAGGGCTGAACACTGAAGGGCTGCTAATGCATTCACAGCACAAATAAGGAGAAAATAATTCTGTTGAATGGGGCTATGAAAAAAAATCCCTTTGACCCTCCAGCCTGTCTGTACCAATGAGTGGGGTTTGAGGCTTGGGGTTTGATGCTGTCATGGGTGCAGAAATTGTAGATGTAACAGGAAGGAACTTCTCTCCTCTTTCCATCCTTCCACCTGCACTGCTCAGGGGAAAGCTCAGGGGCTGTGCTGGGGGGCTGGGAGAGGTTCCTCTGAAGGTTTGGATCAATTCTCATCATTTTTATGAGTAAATCTCTAGGAATTGCTTTGCTTCCAGAATTTTTGGACCAAGCATCAGAGTTTGATGCCTGATCCCTTCTTTATTCAAACTCTATGTGTTGCATAGCACTAGCTCTGAGCTTAGCTCCTGTGAAAAAAAATTTCTGTGCTGCTGCTCATGCTTTAAATACATCATCTGTGAATGCACAGTGAACTCACATCTGTTGAATGAAGCCAGTTGTAAGTTAGAAATATTTCCTCAGTGCATTAACTTGTTTAAAAGTTTTATTTGGATTAAAACTCCATAGTTTCAAGCAGGAGTTGTCACTTTTTTCACAAATTCATTTAAGGACTGTCTGCCCTGGTTGACCCAGATGCAGAACACTTGATATTGTGAAGTTTCTATTACTAAAGAAAGTTAAGCTCACCACCAATGGGATTGTCTGTAACCTAAAAAAAGGAACTGATTTTAATAAATAAAAGCTTCTAAGCCAAAATTTTATCAAAATACTTCTTTGTTAATGGAGAAAATCTGGATACCAGACAGACAGAAAAGTTTGATATGTGTGAGTAGTAGGTAACATTTTCTTGATCATAATTCAGCAAAATGCCCCAAAAATTGCATTTCACTTACATCCCTCCCAGCAAGCAGGACTTCAGTTTTATGCAAACAATGAGGAGAAAATGGGCCATTTCTGTGCTGGGATTTGAGCTCCCCAGGCTTGAACTGGCCAAGCTCTGTCTTGTCTATCTCCCATGGAACAGGTTCATTTTAACTGATCCATAGCAGCAACAGCTCTAGTGCTGGCCTGGCTCCTGGCTGCAAGAATTTAAATTCTCACAGCTCTGAATCTCTCCTGTTATTTGGTAGTTTTATTCTAACCTTGGCTTTTGCAGTCCAGGGGTTTCCTGGCCAAGACAGATTTTGCTGTATCCCAGTTTGAAAAAGTGGCTGGTGTACATTAAAAATATGATATATATACAAACCCCCCCAAATATATTGTTTGTGGGGGAAAGATTCACACTTTTAAATTAATCTCATAATTTTTAAGGCCTGACTCACATTTTTAATGCTAGTGTTGGCAATAATGCTGTTTTTCTCCATATGGTTCCTTTTGAAAGGAAAAAAATTAACACCACCCAGTGGGACACTTATCTTGAAATTCAAATAGCAATGATAGATATGCAAAAGAAAGAAAATGAAAAAGGAGAGAGTGCAAAAATTTAAAAATCCCAGGACAGATGTTTAAAGCTGGATTATATCTTGTCTTCTCAGGGATGTTCAATAAAATTAAACCAAATGAATTTGGATTTGAATCATATTAGTGAAACCATAATAGACCGTTTTATGTACACACAGAATTTAAATGGCCCCAATTTGCTTTTTCACTTTGAAATTAGTGAAACCAAGTTATACCATCTCTATTTCTGAAGGAAAAGCCATCCTCTTAGCACAGCTGATCTGTGCAATTTGCCTTAAATTGACACCTTTTTGGTTAATTCAGCTTATTTTCCTGAGTGTCCTTGACATATCTGGGAGCTAAGAAAGGGATGAATGCTGTCAGATTCAGGAAGATTCTTCCTTCATTATGCTTACCTCTAAATTTTGCAGGCTCTTAATATACTCTGTGGAACACGTTGTCTTCCTGCCCTGATGAAGTGAAAACTCATTGAAAACTCAGCTGCAAGTGGTGGGAATTGGGTACACTGAGGTGTTTGTGCTTCCTCAGGCAGAGATGGGCTCCCAACCCCAGCTGAGGTGGTTGTGGAGTTCCACCTTGAGAGCCTGGAGCTGCCAGCCCGGGGCATCTTCCCTTCTCCAGCTGCCTGCACTGCAGAAACGTGGGAAGAGATGGACAGGAACCATCCCAGCCAGTGCCTGTCCCCCTTTGCTGCATCTGAAACCAAGGGGGAAATTATCAGTGCAAGCATCAATGCAACAGAGAAAACCATGTAGAAATCATAGCAATTTTTGTAGCCAATTAACACTAGCACAGAGTGGAGCTAATGAGGGCTCTGTGCTTTCCTGCTGCCTCCTGACAGGGCCACATGAAGCTGGAATGGCACAGACAGGTAACACCAGCTCCAGCACAGAGCCTGCCAGTGCAACAGAAACCAAACAGATTTTGTCAACTAATCTTGAAAAGCAGTAACTGGTTCTACCATATCCTTTGTTTCTCAGTCAGGATTTCTGATTTTGTGCTGGGGGATCTAAAGAGGGACTAATGCGTTGTCTGAATGAGACACCACAATTATCCTTATTTGGGTTTGTTGAAATGGAAAACCTGGAAAATTAGTCTCTCTCTTTAAAATAGCACGTGGTTATGTGAGATTTGGATTTAGTGACCCAGGATAACATCCCAATTCCTGCCCAACATCTTAGTTCTGGTTTGAGTTGATTTAATTTTCAAATTCTCTAAACTGCATTCTTTCACTTTGTGCAATCAGATGAAGAATTTTTGAGATATGGAATAGAAGATGCTGTCCATGATTTTAAGTACTTGCACTAACTACTGTCTTCTTCTTCAATTTTAAGAAGCACACATTTTGTATCACTCATAGTCTTTTCAAAAATCAGTACCTAGCCTTCCAGTGATACAGGTCTTTAAAAGAGGACTTTGATTTTTATAAAATTTTATTAGAAGGAAGCAGGTTTTGAGCATCTGACGTGGCTTTGAACACCACGAGGATCATGTAGATCTCACTACTATCTAACCCACCTTTAAACTCCACTGTAAGGGGATAGTAGATCTGGAGAAATTGTAGAAATCTAAACTGCTTTATAACATTAGTAGATCCACCTCTGTGTGAAATCAGACAAAAAGGTAGATTAATTTAATTCTGATCCCTCTGGTAACATAAGAAACATTTCAAACCAGATGATTTCCACAACAAAACATTTTCTATCTTCCTTAGCAGGTAACTGGAAAGGAAAAAGCTACATAGAGCCTTCAAATCTGGTTGTGGAGATCTGAAGTTTAATACACATTAATCCTTGGAATACAATAATTTTCATCCTTAATACCAAGACAGATTTTCTTATATCTGCATTCCCATTGGCCACATATCACACCTAGAAGTGTGACAGGATCACAAGTGTGCCTGATCCCCATTGGATAGTACTTAGGCAAAATGTATTATATTTAGAAAGCAACTGATATCACTTATGCACCTTTTGCAATGACTCTTTGTGCATTTTCAGTGTAAGCTGTGTTTTGGACTGGCAGTTCTCACGACGTGTTCCTTTGCTCTCATTCACCAGGGGGAATGTATGGAACACTCGAGCAGCTCCCAACAAGGCCAGATGAATAGCTCTGAGCTATCTATATTTTCGTGGGAGTGGGGTTGGGGTTATGGCATTTTCACTAGTGATTAAATGTCTTCCAAACCTATTCACGCTGCAGAGCTATAAATTATGGATTTTTCACATTAATGAAAAGAGCCCTTGGAGCCCTCTGGAGTGCATGGTTCTATTTTTACATTTCACTATCGGAGAATGAGGAAAGATAGGCCAATGTGTTTCTTTTTTTAAAATGGCAGGAGCAGAAATTTGGCCTGTTCTGGACGTCATTCAAGTGCCAACATCGTTACCCATTGTGGGGGACACACTCAGAGTTCATATTTGTTACGTCATTCCATCGGGGGATTTTTGCCACTCACTTTGAGCTCATTAGCAGACCTGAACTAAAAAAAACCTATACATTGAAAGTCTGAAATTGCTCCACTATGAAAATGGTGGGGTATATGATCTTAGAATGGGGTTATAATTTGGAAATCAAACTTGAAAGTTCCCAATAAATGGTGTCTTATCATATTGCTGGCTTTTCTGTATTTTTTCCTGTATCTTGGTTTTCATGAGTATAGAAAGTGAAGAAGGTTTAATCCCCTTTGTTTTCTTTACAAGGAAGTTTCTGTCATCCTCTGGATATCCTGAGGGGAAAAAAAAAGCTTTTCATTAAAGCAAATAGAAAAAACCCTGCCATTCCTAGGGTGACTATGATGAAAAATAAATTAAGAGCAAAAGTTCGAAAACACAGGACATCTCTACTGATCACCTGGCAATCAAAAGGGAACATAGAATTTCATCTTCACATGATCTGTCTGTAAAAGAATGTGTAGCTGTATTTGCATAAATAGTGCTCTCTCATCCAGAACTGATAAAAGTGAAAATAATGGATCCCAGAGAGAAAAACTAAAATAATTTATTCTTTTAGCCTCGTATCACAACAGGGGGTTTTTTTGTTGGTTTTTTTTTGTTTGTTTTGTTTGTTTGGGTTTTGTGTTTTTGTTTGTTTGTTTGTTTGTGTTTTTGGTTTTTTGTTTGTTTTTTTTTGTTTTGTTTTGTTTTGTTTTGTTTTTCTTTTTTTTTTTATTTTGTGAGTACCAAAGCTAGATCTGCACAGAAATAAAAACCACTGAGACAGCTCTGAGTTCCTGCAATTGGCATTTTGGGTAAACAGTGTGAGAGGTCACCAAGCTTCAGCTCTCTGTAAACAGGAAGAAATTGTATTGAATTTGGAATCCTGAAAGAGTTTACTAATTTGCAGCTTCCTTGAGAAGACAGGGAGGTCTCTGAGTGAAAGAACCTGTAGGTTCAGACAGAATCTTCCAGCCATCTCAGCATGAGGCTCCTTCTCAGAATACAATATTCAGTTGCTGTTGTTGGACAGGTTTTGCTAAAATGGTTTCAGGCATGTATAAATGAGTCAGGAGTGAACAACAGGAGTAAGTAATTGCATGCAGGAAAGAGGCAGCCTTGAAGCCTTTGGGAATTGTTTAAAACATGCTGATTTCTCTACTTTTCCTTGTTTTCTGGCTTTGCTGAGGAGATTTTAAAAGGAGAAAGAAAAAAAAAAACCAACAGAGCAACAGCAGCAGAAACCTGAGCAATAAATAAAACCCATGGAAAGAAATCAAGATGTTAAAGTTGCAAAAAGCCTGTGCCACAGCACTATCAGAGGCTCATCCCCAACAAGGGGCCAAGTCACATCTCTTGGAAAGAACAGAATTCAGGCTCTCTGGAGAAATAATTCTGTTAATCACCAATACAAGGCAGTTTCAGAAATTGAAGAGATTAATTTATAGATTTAACACATTGTCTATAGTACCTTAAATCTGCCCTAGACAGGAACAGACAGAATGGAGGACCAGAGCTGTTCCAAAGCAATTTTCATCTTGATAAAACTCCTCATAGTTACTCATCTTTGATGTTCTACAATGCCATAATTTGGGTAGGTGATAGACTGAACTGCAAACAGTGTTTTTGATAACTGCTAAATCTAAATTGCTATTTTAATCAACTGTAACACTTAGATTGTCAGCTGATAAAAAAATGTGTGCAGAAGACACATTGCTGGTGTAAGTGCAGTGGTATTTAAAATCAATATAAACTGAGCAAAATTATGTTCCTCTTTGCTTTTCTTCTTAGGTTTCTATGGAAACCTTCTTGGAGGTGGTCTGAAAAAATGTTAAAATAGAACAATAAATTGTGTAATTTATACATGCAAAGTAAATATCCTTTCGGAATTTTTTTGGAGGTGAAAAAGTGATTTCATCATTTAATATTCTCCCTTGACAACCAAATTAACTATGACCCAGTCTCCTTAGGGTTTACTTTTCTGCATTTGGCTAACATGTTTGAGAGAGGAAAAACAGACATCTTTTATGCTGACCATCTATTATTTATCTGTACTTTACTAAACTATCTTGACTTTTTAGGAAGAACAATCTTCACAGCTTTTACCATGGAAAGAGTGCCTGAAAAGTTATTTTGAAACTACAGCTCTGTCAACGTCTTCCTGAACATGGTGTTCCTTCAGAGTTTTAGCCAGAGGAACATAAAATACAATTCTATATTGACACGTCACTATAAATAAACAGTAATAGCAAGGGGCTGTATTGTGTACATGTATTTTCTTAATGATTCACCATTGTGTAGGATGATTTTCACTTATCTTAAAACAGCTACACATACCAGGGGTGGCTACTTTGAAATCCAGCACTGCTCTACTACATTCAATGGGTTTGTACCTTCATATTTTGGTGTATAATTTTTTTGTGTTCTCTTTGCTCTGGTCCCTGCCTTTGAAGGCTGGCTGTTAAATCTGTTGAAAACACACAGTCTGTCCTCCTCTGTAGATATACAGTGACTGTCATGAGCAGTATCACTGTTGTGTTATGTTATCACGTGTGTTATGTGAGGAAACATTTGGGGTAGCTGCTGATCCCTCCACTGGGTTTAACCCTGTTGTGGAAATTAATATTTCCAAGAAAGGGGTTCCTGTGAGCCATAGGCACTGCACACTCACTGTGTGCACAGCTCCTGCTCTGTTTCCTCTCCTCACAGCTTTGGAAAGCCTCTCTTGAGCTCTGCTAATAGGGCTCTCCATTCACTGTTAGATTATATTCCTTGTCTCTTGTGTTCTCCTCCTGTCTGGGCCCATTAATAAACCTCTGTAAATCGGGGCAAGTGGTGGCTGTGTGTGCATTTTCTCAGGCTCTTCTTGGAGGTCCAGTGAAGAAAGTAATAGGGAGCCTCTTCTACCTGGCTCTTCTGTGCACAGCAGCAATTCATAGGGTTTTTAATTCCTACAAACATGAGAAACTCTGTTAAATCTTTGAGCCCCATCTAATGAAACTCCCTGCTGAGCATCAGCTGGTATATACCATTTCTTTCCATGAGAACTACAATTACAGGTGACAGATAAAGCTGGATGCCATTAACCAAATCGTTTGCTCACCAAAACATGTATCTTTAGTTTAATTAAAGTTAGGATTTAATATAATTCCTGATAAAAGAAAAAGAGGATTATTTTCTGGAGAATAATTGTTTTATTCTGCTATTTTCAAAATAGAAGATTTCAGCTTCTTCCAAATCTTTTTATTTGAAAGAAGCTTAGGTTGCTTTTCTCTCCCAGGAAAGGCTGCTTACAGAGCACAGGAGATATTTAATGTGCAGGGCTCTAAGAGGGTGCACCCCTTGTTTTAACCCTCCCTGCACCCAGCCCTGCCTCAGCACAGCAAGGGAGAGCAGAGAGTGATGCCCCCCAGCTCAGAGCAGTCCAGGCTCAGCTTTTCTGAGCCACATCTCTGTGTACAGACACCTCCCTGCCAAATCTGCCCCTGATCTCCCTGTTCCATACCCTGTTGCCTTCACCCATTCTGTGAGACAGATGAAACTCTGGTCCTGAGCTGGCTACAACGAGGGGAATGCAGCAGCTGCATCCCCCAAACTCTGCTGTCCTCTTTCCTTTCTCTTTCCTTGGTCTCTGTTACCATCTCCTCACTTTCCCCAGTTTAAACTGAATCTTTTTGCTTCATCACTATCTGTACTCCTTTTTCCTTTCAAAAAAACCCCTTGTCAGTGCTCTCTATTCTTTACAGAACCCTGTGGTTATTTTTTTTCTCATGGAAAAGCAGCAGAATGGAGCTCTCCAATGTGCTGCCTCTGGCCGTGCTAAAGGCTCAGGCCACTTCGAATTTGTGTTATTACAGCGCTACACAGGTAAACAGAAACAAGCTGCTTACTTTCCATTTGCAAAAATTAATCCCTCAGAGCTGTGAGAACTGGTGACAGCAGAGACAAAAGCCTGAATGCTGCGTTTGCAGAACTCTCTGAGAGAGCCAGAGGCCTTTGTCAATGTGTGCCAGAGGGGCTGAGGCAGAAATTGGTCTCCAAATCATTGCTAATCATTTCCACAAACCATTACCAAATGCAAACAGTGTAACCCTGCCACTGGACAGTGTGCTTTTCTTGTACTAAGGGCTAGAGCAGCATGGTGTTACCCTTTGGAATTTGTGTAAAGAAGGGATCAGCTTTCTCTCAGCTGCTGTGGAGGGATTGTCCCTTGTCCCCCTGCTGCCCACACCATGGCTGCCATCTCCTGCAGCTCCCTCAGGACTGAGCAGTGATTTTCAGCCTCCCTGAGCTCCCAGCTGGCTGTGGATTGGCAGGCACTGGCACCAGAAGTGCTGTGTCCTCTGTGGCAGTCCAGGGGGTTTGGATGGTTTGGATGATATTTCTGACACTCTAAGCATGAAAAAGCAGGTCTCTGAATATGAGTCTGTGCTGTGGAAAGGTTTCTTTTGCAAGACAGCTCCTGGTGGAACTGCCAGAACACTCTCACACAGTGATGTCCTGCCCATGGATGCCTCTGTATATCTACATCTATTCAGGAGCTGGAGATTCTGTGATTGATAGGTTTGGATGCTCAAAAATAGGTTTTGATAGCCAAAAATGTAGTCCAAAATGACTGAATCACAACCAAGTAGTTTAGAAATGTTTTGAAGCAGCTGGAGGAAGCAGAGATCCTATCTGGACACAGGAAGTGGAGAATAGTGGAGTAAAGGACAGTGGCCCCAAAAATGCTCTCTGAAGGAGCAAGGCAATGGATGGAGGCTGCTCCTGCTGCTTGCACAGAGCCTGGAGTGAGGGTGAGGCAGGGCTGGACAGCTCTGCCTCCTGAGAGCAGCATTTCTGTCTGCCCAGCCCAAGGGACAGCAATACCTGAAAGGCTCAAAGTGCTGCAGTTTGGGAACCCTGCTGTGATGGGAACTGGTAAGGATGTGCACAATCCTCCACCAGCACCACCTCTCTGATGCTCCCTAAACTAGAATGATTTATCTCATCTCCACCCTATGATCTCATTTTCTCTGCTGTGATGCTTATGTGGAAGTTGTTTAGAATAATGGACTTCACTCTCACCTTGACTCCTCCATTTATACTTCTGATGGGGATTATTGCTCTGTCTTGAAGAATATCCTTTCCAAATTTCATGTAATTTTTTTAATCATCATATAATCTAGTTGGAAGACTGCCTAAGGAATTTGTTCAGATACCAGCTAATCACGTTGGAACTCAAAATGACTGATAAATGCACTAAATGCAAAAAAGCTACCAAATATACAAGGCTTTGCCAACTGAGGATGCACTGACAGTGAGTAGTGGAAGCTGTTTGGAAATCTCAGTGAGTGCATTTATTAGTGGTTTTGAAATGCTTGCCTTTTCACAATGATTAGAAAAGTTCATCATAATGATTATTCAGTTTCTACTTGAGAGCTAATGGCTAAAATTCTTAGCAAAGGGGATTTTTTTTCTTGGTTGCCTTTCTGTATCCAAGTCTGCAAGTGCAGGGATGGTTTGCTACAAAAGGCTTCCCTTGCACTGTTCAGAGTGAGGAAAAAAAATTCTGACATGCAGAACCTGTCTGCTACAGGGTTATGAGGAGCAGAATACCTGGTCAGCATGGAAGAGAACAGGGTTTAAATTTAATGTAGTTTGTGTGTTTTCATTTGAAAATTTGAGCTTTTAAGATGGGTCAGAAGTCGAGTGAAGAACTCTGGGATCAGAAGCACAGGAGGAGACGCTGTGTTTTGATAGAGCACCCTGAAAAGAGAATGCAGTTCTGGGTTATCTCTTCTTTAGAGGCATTCAGGGCAGACTTGCTCCTGGGATATTATTTATCAGAACCATGGCAATAGATCTCTGTAGAGAGATGGCAGGGATAGATTTTTTTACTTCCAAAAGGGGTTTGCTGAGAAAGGTGCATCACAGCCAGGTGCTTAATATCTTTATACTATTGTGTTTGGCTCATATAAACATGAATAAATTATAATTAAATTATATCCAACATAAATTTATATCATATTTATAAATTTATATTTTAAATAAATTAAAATTTTTGAAAAGAGAGGCCTACACACTTTCAAGTTGCACCAGGAATAAATAAATAATGAGGGAGGCAAATGTTCAAATGTAACCACAAACAGCAGTGACATCACAGGCCCTGAAAGCTGAACCCAGTGTCCAGCTCTAAATGAGTCTCTATTTAGAGGGAATCTCCAAAAGGTGGATTCCTCCTCTGCTAGACCCAAGGCACAAATAATCATTCCAGAAATTGTGAGAAATGTTAAGCACTGACATAACACTTCCACCTCCACAGCAGGGAGCAATCAATGAATTGTTGGCTCTTCAAACAGCCCTGCAGGATAAACCCTTGCTGTGCTCTGCCCTGGGGAAATTCTGCAAATGTCATGTGATGCCCTTTCAGGCAAACCAGTCTGGGCTTTAGAATGATTCCTGAGGCATGATAAAAGTCAGGTCTATACAAAAAGATGACTTCCTCCAAGGGCAGGACCATCAATCCATGCTCCCAGCACCACAAACACTGATTTTATGATACTGTGTGCATGTCCTCTTGTATTTTCTCTCCTTAAAAGTGTGTGCTTTCTGAGAACCTTTGAATGTTGCTGCACAATCAATAACTACACTGATAATATTCTAGGTTCTGCATAAAGAAATAACTTAGGAGTGCTCTCATATTTGTGCCATGTTAGTAAAATTTATCCTGAATTAAATGAACATTGTGAAACTGCAACCATAAGTATGAATTGGATGGTTAATGCACTTTTTCCAATACTGTTTATATTTCTTATACTCCAGTTTCATAAGCATTCTAAGAAATTATTTCCCCAATAGAAGCAGCAAATATAAAACAAATATTGAAAGAGACTCTGGAGAATGTAAGTTTTAAATTGATGAAATTTATAAAAGTCTAGTTTAGAATTTTATAATTAGAAAACAAACATCTATTTTGTATGACTGGAACTTCCAATCAATACACACCAAACTCTGAATATTAAACATCTCACAAAGAAGTGCAGTTGCAAATCAAGAATTGTAGTTCTATTTTAATTGTAGAATCTATCCACGAGAAAATTGCAGAGAAAGTAATTATAATGCATGGAAATGGTGGATGCACATCTGCAAAAATCAGTTGAAAATAGTAACTTGTGTGCTTATCCACATGGCACTGAACTGAGTTATGGTAGGGCCATGGCTACAATAATTTTTGAGAGTGAGAGGGACGGTGGAATGCAACTGAAGAGACATAAAACCAGAGACATGAAAGCAATAGTGATTTCCCCCATGCCTTTTTTTTTTTTTTTTTTTTTTTTTTTAGGTCTTTTGACCAGCTGCAAAAATGTTCTTGGCTGTGCATGCAGTGCAGAGCACCCAAACCCAGGGAGACAAATATTGTCTGTGGGAAGGAGGATGTCTGGTTTCATTCTTTTTGTCCCAGTTTCAAGTCTACAACTCCCTGACACTGACTAACCAATATTTGATTGCCTGACACTAGGACATTGCAATATGTCTAAAACTTGCATTTTGCCCCATGCATCAAGCAAGCCAAGCAATAGTACAGTCAGAGAAATAAGCACTTTGCTGTGAATTATCTGTTGCTTCCTCATAAAATTTCTGGTCAGAGCCAGTGGAAATATTAAAAAATCATATTGAGCAAAGCTGAAATGAGTTTCTCAGTCTACTATAAAAATCGCAGAAATATATTTTTACTCATTTTAAAAATAGTGGGGATATTGCAGCACGACATGGCTGACTCCTCTTTTAGCACAAAAAGGCAGTAATGGGAGATTGCAGTGTTACTCTGACATGCCAGCTATCTCATTTCCTGCACAGTCCAAAGCTGGGTTTGAAAGTAATTAGACTGAATATAGAGCCAAGATTTTAAGTGCTAAGTAGTACAGCATTTAAAATTCGAGTATCTTGCAGTACAGGGAAAGACATCAGTCTGTAGGGATTGAACAAATTCCTTCTCCTGGGGGCTCAGGTTTCTGTGTTTAGTCAGAAAAGCTTAGAATCAATAATATCAAAGAGATTATTAATTTTAACTGCCCATTTTTTATACTTTGTAATGTGTCTAAATGATCAATTCTCTTGCTTAACATTTCTCTTTACCACAAGAAGAAACAGTCAAGCAAAGCTGCTCATTCTTCCATTGTCACACTTTTCCTCATTTTTCCTTCCACTGGATTACTTTCTCCTTCTGAATAGTAAGCCTGGGTAATTTGCTGTCACTTTCAAAGTCAATTGAAATAAAAAGTTTAGCTTTGGCCAGACTGCAAACACTGTTTTCCTTGAGGGAAGCCATGGAAGAGCATCTCTAGATGATGGATATGCTTTGAAATCAGCTTCCTTTCAATGGAGAAGGACTTGACTTGTGCGAGCTCAGCTGCTGCAACGTGCAGTGTTCCAACATCAGATGTTGCAAATGTCTGCCAGCCATTTGTAAACTCCCAAAATGGTGTAAGGATTACAAGATGTAAAAATAACAGCTTTGAGGGTTTGGCCTTCTCTCTTTTGGAGGTTTGGGCTTTTGATAAAAACTGGCAGCAATGGGCATGGTGCTGGGAGAGGAGGGAGGAGTTTTTCCACCTATATTTTCAAACCTTCTTTGTGCATGGAACTTCAGCCAAAGTTGAATTAAAGCAGAAGGTAGGAACTACCTGATGTACAATTAAAGACATGGCATGTAATTTTTCAGCTGGTAAGGTTTTGACTTAAAACACATCTGCTTTGAACAAGGACAAGCTTGGCATGTACTCTGGCTGCCCCTTGAGGCAGTGTGGGCACTGCCTGTGAACTGAAGTGGATGGTGAAATTCCCAATTTCAACAGACTAATTCAGCTGTTGAAGTGTGTGGTGAGGTGAGATGTTTGCCAGCTTAATTTTGGCACATACCCTTGAGATTCAAGAGGCCACAGTGCCTTGGCCAAGGCTGGCCCAGGCCAGTGGCCACAGCTACATTTGGGCAGCACATTCTCCCTCTGCAGGCTCTGACATTGCTCCAGGCCCTGCAATGCAGGCTCCTTTTATCCCTGGCCAGGCAGCTGCCTCAGCAGCCGTGTGGAGAAGGGTCTGTGTTCACACAGGACAAAAGGAGAGGAATAAATGTGAATGAGAAGGAGAAAGCCCAAAGGACTGAGACAGATGTGCCATTCAGAGCTCAGAAGGAACTCTCTGCTCCTTGAATTATCTTTGGTGTTTCAGACTTGGGATGCTGTGTCTGGGTGCCATCCAGCTTTTAGCTTTATTATCCACCAAGACACAAAAGCAAAAACTGCAAAGTGGTGGAAAAAAGGGTCTCTAAAAACCACCTAATTCACTATTGCTTTCCTTTTCCTGTTTCTCTTTATAATCTATTTTCAAAAAAAAGGCACAATATTTTCTGTGCCCCGTAAGGGAACAAGGAATACTAATGAGCTGAAAATAGAGTAGGATGGTTTTCAGGTTTTGCAAATAAAAACCACTGTGTGGTTTTTGGTGAGAGTCATTGAGTTGAATTCTTTGTTGTTCACTCATACTTGGCAACCAGAGGGCATTCACTGAACTGCAGATATAGGATGTGTATCTAGGTACCTATTTATCTCCACTGCATGCCAGACTGCCTTCTGTCTGTGCCACAGGTTGTTTTGTCTGTGAACAATAAGTTAAGTGAGCCAGTAAGCTAATAAATAAGTTATCAGCATGTAGATGGCAGTTTCTGATTACTTTTTTTTTTTTTTTTTTTTTTTTGTGACTTGTTCTGCACTGCAGGTTTTTTTACAGCGGCTACTTTTATGAATCCTTAAAAATTGATTCAGTCTCCTTCCAGGATCACACAGAGCTAGAGAGTCTGGTTTTGGCTTGGGTCTCCAATGATGCTGGGAAGGTCAGGACTTCTGCTCTGGAGTGTGAAATACCTGCTGCAGTCTTGAATGGGGCACAGGAAAGTCACTTTTGCCTCAGCCTTTAGTTCAGCTTAGTGCTGAGATTGTTGCTCAGTGAATGCCTTCCTGTCTGTGCATCCTTACTGTCTTTCCAGGGCCAGCACCCTTCCTTCCCTCCCAGTCTCTCCCCTGAGTTCACAGACAGTGGAGTTTTTACAGTCAGGGGACCAGCAATTCAAACTTCCAGATTAAGGGACAAATTTTAATAATGGCCTGGAGGCATTAAGAAGCACTAATGCATTAAATGTTGGAAGATAGCAGGAGCAGGAAAATGCTTGATTCAGAGATAAAGTGACCTAATGCTAATTACATCTGTTAAGCAATCCAAAATCATGTCACAAATTGGAAAGGACCTTTCCCAATTAGTAAAGAGTTCATTAAAAAAAGACTAAAAGCTAGCAGGAGATAGAAAGAGCTTGAACCACACATATATTTTAACTGGACTCAAAGAGAGAAATGTTCTTAACCTTAAGGTGTTTGTTCTAAAAGCTTCTGTGTCTAATTCTGAACAACTGAGATCAGTATTGGAAGCACAGAATATCCTGAGTTGGAAGGAACACACAAGGATCAGAGTCCAGCTCCTGGCTCTGCACAAGACACCCCAATGATCCCACATGTGCCTGAGAGCTGTGGCCAAATTCAGACAGGCTTGAGGCTGTGACTGCCACTGGGAGCCTGTTCCAGTGCCCAGCCACATTCTGGGTGAAAAACCTATCCCTCATCTATTGACAGTTGCAAGAATTATGAACCTGCCTGCTGTTCTTCATCCATTTGCTGTTCCTGCTTAGGGATACCTTTCTTTCTTGAGGAAGGGCTACTTATTTTGCATGATAATGAAAAAAAGTTGTTAAAGGCTTACAAACATACCATACTAATTTTAAGAAAAAGTGAATGGACATTCCAATTATTGTTTCTAATAGAAAAAATTCTTTTTCAAAATTCTGTCCAAAGCATGAATAAAAAGACAGAGTGGGCCTGGGGAGTTTAGATGTTACAGAGGAAATATTTATCAACACAGGGTGTAGACAACAAGTATTTTGTGAATCCCCTTGCGAGAAGCTCTCCCTTTGGAAATTTCATCCTGTCTAGCTGCTGAGGAAGCTTACACAAGGAGGGCTCAAGGGTTTGCAGGAATGTTTAGCTCATGAATCTTTACATAACTCTCCCCTCCTGTGTCTCTGACAAGTGTCTTTTTTGTACTGTCCACTGAGTAACTTTAGTTGCCTTTAGGACCAAGTAACTGCACCAACAGTGAGCCAGACCATTCTTCCAGTGATTGGAGAGAGCTGGGTTTGGATAATGTCAACACCTTGATGTTTTCATGGATTCTCCAAGAGTTTGTGATCTCTGTTTTTCTCTGCAGTACTTGCACATGCAAGGTGGGTTCACAATGCTAACAAATAAGACAGACACAGAATTCCTACACTTACTGTGCACATGAACAGCTACAAGATGCGCAGGCAGGACAGGAGTCAGTGTGTGCCCACAGGAGGCTTCAGTGTTGGGATCCTGAGTGCTGCCGTGGCACAGATCAGTGGAAATGATTGTGCTTAACTAAGGGATGATAAAACAGAAGAAATTCAGCTCTTTGTGTATTATTCTTTGATTAAAGAAAGCGTGCAGCAGCTCCATGCTAATATATGGTGTAATTCTGCAGTCTTTCTCTGGCCAGACTCAGACATTAATCCCAAGCTTTTAAGAATCCCTGGTTTTCTAGGGCAAGTAGTGGAAACAGCAAGTTCTTAGCCCTTCTGCAAAATGAAGTCTATGAGTTTGGCTATAAATGTAGCCTGAATGGTGGCTTTAAAATCACACCATTTCACTGTTATCTTGCAGAGTTCAGCAACCTTACCTGATATAAAGCCATTAACTGGCACATCTGTAGGCCTGCAGATAAATTCATATCAGCTTCTGGCGTGCACTTGCTCTGTTTAACTCTTGCTGCTGTTTCCTATAATGGGACAACTTAAAGAAATACTCAGATAATCTTGTGATGTTTTCTAATGTGCAGGGTCAGCTTATGGATAGTCTCTATACTATTAATGTATCTGCATGTGTTTTATATTTTGGAGCCTTTCTAATTAGAGCTTTTGATCTCAGTAACATTTGTCTTTACACATTTCTAGATGTATAATGTTTCTGAAAGTGTCAGCTGGGCTGGTAGGAATGTTTCTTGATATTATGTCAAAATCAAATATAGAAAGGTTATGTATCTCACCCAGTATTTAAGGAGAAAACGGAGCTCTGGGACTTCCATGCCTTGCTTTCATATTGGAGCTTCTGTCTAAAGATCTTTGTACAAACATTCTGCTCCTGGTGCTGGTGACATAAAAAAGTAGAAGCTTCATGTCTAGACATAATCATCCTCCAAATCCAGGTATTTCATTTTTTGATTGCACTTGCACAGAAATCAGGGACCAAAATAATAAATTTTGATCAAGCGACATTTTGCCTTCAAACATGACTGTTCCCAAATTAAATTAATTCAATTTTGGGCGAATCAATTCATGCTTAGCCTGTGGAGTTCTGTTGATTTTAGATTCTCAAAAATCAGCTGGAAAGGATGAAGGTTGAGTAATTATTTTTACGATTGGCTGCCCATTCAATTTCTGCTTCTCTAATGGGATTGTTCAGTGAGTATTCTACCAAAAGCGCGGAAATTGCCTCAGCTAATTCCCCTCTGCAAAAAAAAAAAAGATGAAAACCATAACATTGTATTTAGCTGCTTGCTCCTCACACAGGTTCTGCCTGAACTCTTTTAGTGCATTTTAATCTGTGTCACTTAGTTAAGATAGTTCTGACAGAGGAAGCTCAGCTCTGACTCTCCATTGAGCCACATTTGCTGCACAAACACCTACACACGTTCCTTGGTCCTGCTGCCTTGGGTGAATAAGCTGGGAGCTAAAGATAAACTGCTGCTCAAAGCTCTCCTTGCCTTTGGCATTAAGGGGGGCAGTTATTAACTTGTTGCACGCTGTTATTGCCTCATTGATCTGCAGTGAGTAACGAGGATTTATAGCAAGCAGGGATTTGGATAAAGAGTTACCATGGGGAAAGGCAGGATGTATTTAGCCAGAATCAAAATCCTGGATCTCTGGCAATCTATAATATTGCATTAACTTAAAAACACCCAAAACCAGGTTAAAATCCCCCCCAAATGGCAACAGAAAACCCACCAAGCAGGCAAGTTCAGAGCAGACTTACTGTAGGGTGTATAGGGCAAGAAACAAGTGTTGCCTGAATAAAAACCTTCTCTCAAATATTAGCCTGAGAGGGAAAAATTGTTGAAATTAACTGCTTTAAGTAGAGGGTGAGGTAATGAAATGGGATGAGGAGGGGTGTACAGGGATAAAGCTGGACACACAAACAACTCCACTCATAGAACAAATTATCTTCATTGCTGCCTGACTCCCCACCCGGGACCTGCTGATCACGAAAACATAGCACTGCTCCCCATTTCCAACACAGATTAATGTTATTTTAGTTCCTTTATTGGTAGGAATAATGCTGTGGAGCAGATTTATAGACACAGAAGTGCTTAAATCCTGTTGACAAAATGCCTTTGAAACACATCTATTGTGTTCTAACCATTTAATTTCTCTGATTATAACTTGAAATAAGTTACTCCCTACTTAAAATAACCAGTCAAGCCATGAATAGGAAAAGTATTTAATTACTGAATTTTAAGTCCTCTTTAATTATAGGCTCTCACTGGCTTTTGAATGTAGGATCTGTGGAGAGTTCAGCACATTTTAAGATAAACCTCCTGAACAAAAGGAGGAACAAAGCATGTCCTGTCAGAACAACAATAAATAAGCCTTAATCTTAAAATACAAATGTTGGCTCAATCTTTTCATCACTCCTACTTCACAGGCCAAATTCTGCCATGACTGGAGTAGATGGATCTCCTGCCCATCAAGGAGGAGGTGAAACAGAGAGAATTCTCATAATCCATGAAGGAAAAAAACCACAACCTGCAAACTCCAGGGTGTGTCATGTTCTACAAAAATTATGAGAATGCTCAGGAAATAAAGAGTTATTTCCATGAAGGAGTTAAGCCTGTGAGGGTTCGGATATTCCCTGTGGTTTATCATTCCTTTGGGACTGTAGAAACAGGGTTTTGCCAGCCACAGATATTTTTTCTTATTGAGAAGGTTTGCAATGCCTGGGCTGTAGGAAGTTGTGTGTTCTTTGTCTGCAAGAAAATACAAGATAGAGCAAGTGCTGGAACTGCTATTTCCTTAATTACCAGCTACATTCAGTTAGACTAAATCCTCTAAAAATAGAATTAATTTTATTTAAGTTATCACAATAGCTTTATTTAATCTAGAGCACATATGAGCAAAGCTTATTTAAAACCTGACCAATCTTTTTAATTATTCATTGTTCTTCAGTTACTTTATAATGTGGGTGGAAAAACACTTGAAGTTTTTTCTTAAAGTGGATAAATCCATCTTTATCTTGGTTTTCCCATTTCTTTTGAGGGCAGTAGTGAGTTTAAACTGTGTCAGCATTTGGCTAGGAGTGAATTGTAGAAAATTATTTTAATTGATTTTTATGTTTTGAATAATATGTTAACAGGAAATCATTGAATTTTCCTTATGCACACAAACAAGCAAAACTCATGGGAATGTGTAATGTTAAATCAGATGTTTTACATTTAGGCACAAATCCATCTAATAACTTCTAAATCTACTTTTGTGCAGATGTACATGCAAATTTCCACTCAAAGGCAGTGCCAGGGACTTCTACAATATTTTAGGACATTTCTCTATCACGTCTGATTTCTTAGACCCAAATTCCATTTTATGGCAGAAATGAGTCCACATAAGTCAGTGGAATGACAGAGCTGCAGGATTCCTCTCAGCCCTGAAACCTTACACAAGTGAGGGGCAGAAGGAAAGCCTTTACATGCCCTTGCCCTGCATGGGGAACCTGCTGGGTCTCTGGTAGGGATCAATCTGGTTTGGACATGCAGCAATTTAGTTGTTTGTCCCAGGGTCCTCATGGCTCTCAGGAGATGGAGCAAACACAGCAGAGTGGAGTTTGGCCACAGCCCTGCAGGCTGTTCAGTGCTCTGCACACAGAGCAGGAGTCCCTCTGCTGATGATTCATCAAATGAATTCTCCCCTTTTCATGGCCCAGGTTCTGTTCAGAGTCATTAATGTCAGGAGGGTTCAGCACTCTGAACTACAGGCTTCACCTGTGATCTCTGCTGGAATCACACACGATGTAAATACTACAGGAAAATTCCAGCACAGATAAATTCTCTGCTGGAAAGGAACATTTAAAAACTATTAATTTAAAGAATCACCAGGGAGGAAAAGATTAGCTTCACTGGAAATGGAAGATATAAAAGATAAACTCTTTCTGTCACTGTGGTTCAGAAGCATGCAGGACTTGAAGGCAGATGCTGTGTGATTTATTATTTTTCTGTGTGGGTAGTTCATATATGGTCTTTGTAACATGCTGTAACTTTGCAAAACACATTTGTGCCTTTATTTATTTTTTTTTCTATTTTCCCTCCTATGTAAATTACTTTTATGTGCATTTAATGATTAGGATTTTTAAAGCTTTTTGCCAGTTAAAGACAGGTATTATGAAATACCCCTTGACCGTACTGTGGAAACAGTAGTTGAAGGTCTGCTAAATAGGGAATATCAATCATGTAATAAGAAAATGATAAATTGATTATTGAAGCATAACGTAGCTGCTCAGAAGCACTGGCTCTGTTTCCTGTGTTGTCACTCTTGCTTTAAAACTCTTGGTAAATTGCTCCAAGTTTCTGGGTATTTATATTTGATTTGTATCCCATTTAGGGTTTGTCTACTTAAACTATTTATCAAGGTAAAGACTTTTTCTCTGGCTTTCTGTGCTTTTTTTTTTTTTTTTTTTTTTTTTTTTTTTTTTTTTTTTTTTTTTTTTGTGCTTTAAAACCCTGTTCTAAATTTGGGATCCTGGCATTGCTGTGGTTCAGTATCAGTGACAGATAACAGCAGCAATGTCAGGATTGAAAAAGGCAGTTCCTCTGGCATTTGGCATTTAATGTAATGTCAATATGCTGAAAGATTTTAAGAAAGTAGTCTGAATCATGCTGCTGTCATTCCTGAAATTTCTGTGCCAACACAAATTGAGAGTGGCATGTATGGCTAGTATTTGGATTGAGAACTCAAGTAAAATTGAATAAGTTTTACTAGAGCCTGCATTAGACTTACGACCTTCATAGGCATAATATCAGGTCTTGGTAGAAATTGTTCAATCAATGGTAAGGACAGATTCTGAGGGATTTACAAGGATGACATTTGACATGACTAAAATATTTTATCAGTGGCCTCTGCAAGAATGTCTTTAAGCACCAGTGCCATAAAGCTGATTGCAATGTGAAAAGAGCACGACAGCAGGATGCAAAAATGCTCAATTCCTCACTACATTACAGCATTTACAGACCAGCCAGACCAACCCTGGGGTCAGAGTGAATTATAGCTTTGGAGTTGACTAAGAAAGGTATAGCCTGAGGCAATGCAGGAAGGATTTTTCTTTCTAGATCTGGAGAGTTTATCATCAGCAGAGACACCAAGAAACTTTCTGTAAGGTTACAGGTAAAGGATTCTGGTATCTCAGGAGTCACAGGATGCCCACCATACACCAAAGAACTGTTTAACTTGAAGTCAATAGGATTCCATAGAATTTGTTGCAAGAATAGGCAAGACTGGTCACTTGTGCAATGGGATTGTTTTATAAATTCCCTTGGCAGTTTCACTGGGATCTTCTGCTCCTTTGCCTGCCCTGTGTGCATCTCACCCCAGCTCTGCATGTTTCTGATGGGTGCAGTCACTGCAGTCCCTCCTTCCAGGGGTGTCTGAGTGTCCTGCCTGGGCTCCAGGCCCTGTACAGCCTCATCCTGAGGAGATCTGTCCTCCTGGAAACAGGAGGATTCCAACAAAATCCAGAAATCTCACAAAGCAGCATCACAAGGCCTACATTTCTGAATTAGGAGTCCAGAACCAAGGGATTCTGACTGAAATGTGCCTGGTTCCCAGGCTAAATGAAAGCAAAGGCAGTGTTGGCATCACAGCAACTTCTGGGAAGATGGAACTTTGCAAGAAACCACCAAAAAAGTTTTTGGGTAGCACAGCAGCTTCCAGTAGATCTCTATTCATATGATCTCTCCTTTGATGAACTGGTATTTTCCAACAACAACAAAAAAACTCTATTAGAACAATTTTATCATCTCTAATACTGAGCTGGTCCTCATTTTTCCCTGCAGAAGACTGCAGTGACTTAGGGCTGCTCACATATTGAGAAAAAGCACTAAAATCTGTTAGTTACATCCTCTGTTATTCAGTCATTTGCTCTTGAGAAAAATCTCCAAAATCAATCCCATAAAGTTTAATTTTCAAATTTTTAAACTCATGGGTTTGTTCCCTTTTGCACTGCAAGTTTGAAATCTTTCTGCAAGGCTGCATTTACTCTTGGGTTGTAGGGCAGTTGCTAAATGGAATCTCAGCTGTTAGAGATGGCAACATCCTACTGAGCCACCCACTTCAAACCCTCTGATGGGCTGTAACTGAAAAATAAAAGGGCTTTTACTTAAGGATCCTCCTGATTCAAATGCTGACAAGTCTGCAGGAATGGTGGCACAGGATTTTGAATTCCCTTAAATAGTTTCACCCTAGAAGGAGCAGTATGACTTCTGCTAATGATAGAAAATGGGCTTGGCCATGTAGCCTGGCGTGATTTATGGTGGAGTGCAGCACACGGTGAAGTTCTTTAGCCTTTAATTCCACCAAGACTTGCAATCTCTACAACAAGAATTCTCTAACATTAATGAATGTAGCAGCTGAATAAGGGTGAAAAGAATGCACAAATTATTTCCTAATGACTTAGTTAAAATGTTTATTTTAACCTCCACAAGGGACCTTGTTTTTCAAAGTTAAGGTTCCTCATGGAGAAACGACCTATGGAGTGGGATTGGCTAAAAGATAAATTATTTGTTACATTCCTAACAGAGTGATGAAGCCTTAGAAAAACAGGTTTAACCTTCTTTTACTTTGGAGAAGGAATACAATTTGAACTTCATCTAAATGTGCTTTTTCCCAGCCAAATGTGGGTACACTGCAGCATTTAGGTGATGCCAGTGAACCTGGCTCAGATTTCTTCATCATTTTGTAGGCAACAGCAATGCTGCAGGCCAGACAGTGCCACTTCTGATACCTTTGGGACTTATTTATTGCCAATGAAAAACAAATGGCTTAATTTCAGGAAGAAAATCTGGTGGAAAAGCAAAAATTGGAACAGCATTAACTCCTCATCCTTCAGCTGTAGCTCTTCAGTAAAACTTTGGTTGTTTGAGTAGCAGAAACAAGGTGTGGTCTGGAAAACCAGCAGTAAGAAATCTTTGGTGCACAAAGTTAATATTCTTAAATATCTAACTGTAAAATAGAAAGGCATTAATTTATTTTGGTGGCTTCTGAATATGAGGGTACTTAGTGAAATATCAAACAAGTTTGTGAAAAGGCTGGGGGCTGTATTGGTGTGTCTGAAAATACACAAGGGAGGGCTGAACAGGCAGAGCCATACTCTTCTGAAAATATCACCAAATCCATGGCTTTTAGAGTATCTCCCCTAAATTGCTCTCTCCAAATATCCTTAAATCCTTATCCTCCATAGAAATGAAGTGCAGGAAGCAGGATATGTGCAGCCCTGGTGACTGGACACTGCAATCTGCTGTCACCAGAAGCCGAGGCTGAGAGAGACAGTTATGAAATGATCAGGTAATGTGGATCCTCTTGGCTTTTTCTGCCAGGGATTGAAAGAGCCAGAGAGGAGTATATTTTATGGCCTGAATACTCCTCATTATGAGGGGGTCCTATCTCTTTCTCATTAAAATGGTGCTGAGTCAGGCAAATCTATGCACTGAGACACAAAAAATACATGAATATTGCTTAAGAAAGATAAATATCCCATTTCCAGTCAAATTCATAATTCAGCACAGAAGGATCCCAAAGGGGCCAGTCCCTACAAGAGTGAACAGTAGGTTACCACAGTTCTGCTGCTGCAGAGTTTCATCCTTAACAAAGAGCAGTCAGGGCCAAACCCACACTCTTCTCCAGTTCAGGTGCACCTCCCTGGATGCCTTCCCTCTTTTCAGGAGAGGAATAAACACTGCTTCTGTACTGTCCTAATGGCTTTGTGCTAATCCTGTCCATTATGCACTTACCACTCCCTTTGCAGGTTCCTACACTCAAGGCAGAGCTGTGTTTTTCCTACACCAGTGCCCAGCTCCATGCCAGTTTTCTTAGTTTTTTGAAAGTCTTGCTTTCAAGCTACATGGGAATTCTAATGGAAGCACTAAATCATTTTGCTGTGGAAAGTAAGTCTGCTTTGTCTAAGAGCTGTGATTAGCATTCACCCTTCTTGTTTTAAATGAGCACTCTGCTCTGGGATCACCCTCTAAACACAGCATTTTCCTCATTTTAGGTCTCACTTCCCTTTCTAATAAATAGGTACATTGAGATCTCCTCAGTTATCATAGCTCATTATTCCTCAAGACTGGGAGTTAATGATGAATTTGTACAATATTTATGTAAACAATGGCTAACACAGTTGGTGCAAATTATTTCCTTTTGAACTAAAGAATGGATCATTAGCATGAACCTAAAATCTGTTAGTTTATGCTTTACACATTATCATTTATATGTATGACATATGACTGTAAAAGTCTTCCAATGATATTCCCTTTGCTTTGTGTAGCTCTGGGGATCAGCTAATGACACACGTGAAAATAAAACCCATTGAGATAGATAATGACCCTTTCCAGCCCCATTCTGCCATTCCAGGGATTAAATTTACCAAAATCCTGCCATGTCTGGGAATTTCTTGTTAGTAAATGGGCCCTCAAGGTGGTGGAGTGACAAAGTGGCAGCACGTTCTTGGCTGCCTTCTGCCTCCTGTCCTTGGACTGTGATGTGGGAAATGCCCTCAGCCACAGCTGAGGATCCTTTTCTGCAAGAATATCCCTCTGGGGCTGTGCCAGCCCATGAGGCACCAGAGCAGCCTCTATTAGATGGCTCCGTGCCATGAAACCAAGCCAAGCCCCAGCTGAAGACGAGAGAGAGAGAGAGAGAGAGAGAGAGAGTGTGTGCAGAAGATTTAAGGTCACTTTACCCAAAGCTATGCCTGCTGAGGGCAGTTTGGAGCACTGGAGTTGCTACGGAAACCTGGTGACAGCACCCATTAGGTGTGTTTGTTACGGGACTGAAAACACCACTTGAACACAGTCATTGATGTGGGAAATAGTAACTGTGCTGATGGACTGTTGCAATTTATCGCTTTCAGGAGAATCCACTGAAATGGATCCAGAAAAGGAAGGGTCAAAAGGAAGAACAGGAGTTTGAGGGGGAAGGCGACTTTTTTTTTTTTTTTTTTTTTGGTTTGTTTTGGTTTGTTTTGGTTTGGTTTGGGTTTTTTGTTGTTGTTGTTTTGTTTTGGTTTTTTTTTTTTTTTTTGTTTTGTTTTGTTTTGTTTTGTTTTGTTTTGTTTTTTTTAATGCATGTTTTCTCTTCAGCGATTGAAGGCAAAATATTTGAAGAATTGTAAAGTGAAGAAGAGGTTTGGACAGGACAAGAAAGGCAGTGCAGATCATCCAGGCCACGAGCAGTGGGGAGCTGTGCAGAGATGCCCTGTGACAGCTCAGGGAACATGAGATGTCAGAGCAGCAAGGTTTGGGCTGGGATTTTTAAAGTAACTCATCTGTTTTGCACTGGAGCAGATAAGCAATGCTCATCTGACCCATTTTGTTATTTCACTGCAGTGAAGTCCATCTGAAGGTGACTTTACTACAGCCTAGAGCAGTAGTGAAGCCCAGGGGATGCTTCTCTGTGGTGGGTGAAGCTCAGAGCTCGGAGTGATCACTGTGTCACTGTCCAAAACACACATCTCTGCCACCAGCTCACCTGCCCTTCATGATACCTGTGCCCATCTCCACTAAATCCTGACCTCTGCATCTGGGAACCAGGGGATGCACCACTTTGGTCAGCACCAAACAGGCCTGCTTTGGATTAAATATTTGCCCAAGTGTTTGCAGACAAAGGGACTGGAAGAGCTGCTCCATCTCCTGCTGTTTGCACAGTAAATAACCCAGACATGCAGCTGTCCCCTACATACACAGGTGCTTTCAATGCAGGAAAGCATAAAGCCTGGTTTTCTGCCTGCCTGGGATGGCCTCTAACACACAGACAAGTGAAAGATTGAAGAAATATTAGATGTCCAAGGAAACTTCCATCCTTCATTGCTCACAACACATTCAGAGAGAGAGTTTTTTCACAAAACACTTGTTTTTGGGGGAGGAAAGTAATTTCTGAATGCCCAAATACCTTGGTAGGCTAAACATTAAAGTAGGCTTGCATTAAAACAGTTATAATATAGCAAAAATTATGTAATTGCCAGGTTGTATGGAAAAAAATAACACGGCTTGTGTTACTGAAAGCCAATAACACTGCTTTTCCTTTTTAAACAAAAAGCACACCAGGATGAACAGGCAAAACTCACTGGTTTTGCACATGGCCCCGATCCCACAAGCTCAAACAGCCTTTTCCCACCGTGGCTCTGTGCCAAGGTGATGGGCTACTGCCATGGCAAGCAGTGGAGCAGAAATAGCAGAACCCCTCAGACAACTCACTTAGCACTTGAACTGCTTTAAAAACATGTCCTCAATCCTCAAGCTCAGACAAATCTGTCCACAGCCAAAATTTTGTCCTGAAACTATTGTTTGGACTAAGCTAAGGGTGGAATTAGAAGGTACTAAATATTTATTTGGGGATTCTGATGATGCTGAGCATTTTTTTCTCTTGTGGAAGCTCCTGTCCCAGTGACCACAAATGAAGAACAGGATTTAGATGGAGCAGATGGTTCAGCAGATGGTGACTTGCTCCTTTTTTAACCAGGCTTTTGTGTAAATGGAGTGTGGCATGGATCTCTGTATGCTTTTCGACTTTGAGAGTGTATATGTGTGCTTTTGGTCTTTAATAAGTATTTAGTTATGAAACCATGTATTGTGATGATGATATGGTTTTTAGTGGCTTTTTAAAGACTTTGAAAGTTCTTAAAAATGTGGATTTTTTTCACTGATTTATGAAATCAATGTTGTCTTTGCCAAAGAGGTATTTTGGTTCTGATTTTTAATTAAATGAGAGTAGCTACAATCCTTGACTGTGGGACTGGACAGAGCAAGATTCATAACAATCTTGGTGTTTTTTTTATTTTTCTTGTTTTTGTTCTCCACCATTTGGCTTAACTTTCCTCACTGCCCAGAGCATTAAGGTTGCAATGAACCTGAAAGAGGTAACTGAGGCAGGGTGAGGTGTGAGGTTCACTTTGGAAACAGTTCTCTCAAGCTGTCAAAAGTTCTACAGTCCTCAGCACCTAGTTACCACTCCTGTGCTGGAGGTAACAGCCCCCTCAAACCTGCCATCAGCACTGCTTCTGTGTGTGCTCCCTAACCCAGTTTATTCAAAATTTAGATAGGTTGGTGAAAAAATGTACTGTTGAACCATTTCAACTAATGTGCCTTTTTTAGACTGATAAAGGTTAAGGAAAAGTCACCTAAGCAGCCTGAGCATCAGCAGATCTGAGGCAGCATAATTTCTACCACAGGAAATCTGAGGATTTGTCATGAGGATTAGACTGAGAGTGGCAGGATATTGCACTGGCACAGCTGGAACAGAAGAGCATGTCCTTTTACTGCCTAGGATGGGTTAAACCAATACAGTCTTCTTAAAATTAATATCCCCGTGACTCACCTGTACATTTACTCCTAATTTCACATTATTTCTTAAGGCCACAGGGTGGATTTTAGGATGCAGCTTTGTAAGTTAATACAATTGAAGGTGGTTTTCCTGTCTCTCATTTAATGTAATTTTTCTATCTTCTTTTAACATTAGGTGTTTGTTCTTTTGCTCATTATTGTCCCAAGTAGGAGATGGTGGAGGCAGAGTGGTGTTTCTGCTGCCAGAGCTCACAGGTTTTGCAGTCTTCTTTAAACTATGCTGAGATATATTTTGGGTTCCAAGACAAAAGACAAGCTACTTGCAGAATTGTCCAGCTTTACTTTGTCTCCTGCTTGAAGTGCTTCTAAGCTGAATATAATGAAGATCTATTCTAAGAATTCCTAAGGGATCTCTTTACACAGGATCTGGAACTGATCCATGGATTTCAACACTTTAACCAATGCACCGTCTAATATTGATTTCCTTCAGAAGTCAAAGCAATTTGTTTTTCTTCCCTGGAGACTTTGGGTTTCTACCTTTGGCTGCAGTCCTTGAATTAATATGGAAATTGAGAACACCACTTAGGACTAGTCTCACATGCAGGCACAACGTGCAGTCTCATGGAGCCAGGTTCTCATTCGGGCTCTCAGAGGATCCCTTGGTCTCCTCTGGCAGCTGGACAACTCACACAGCTCTTTTCTCACCCCTCTCTGAGCTCTTGTCAGAGGAGCAGAGCACTAAGAGATTTATTTCTGACCTTGTTTTTATCTTCCCTCTTCTCTTTTGGTCACTCTCATGTCACTGGAGAAAAGGCCAGCACAGTTCTCTGGAAATTTTCTTAGACTGGTGAGGTAATAAGGAGCTGATTAGAAGCCAGAAGGCAGCTCCATGGAAAGCAGCCGTCTCTGACATCATTCATCCATAGTCACCCACAGGTGACTGTCCAGCAAGCCAAAAGCTTCAGATTTACAGCTAAAGCCTTTCTGCTAATGAGCATTTCCAAGCTGCCAGTGAGTGTGATCATTGCCTGGGTGAGGCTCCCTCCCATCCCTTGGCAGTCTCAAGGCAGGGGGGCTCTCACTTGCTTTATACCACACAGACCTGGAGGTGAAATCCTGGGGAATCAGATGTCCCATGAGGGTGTTCCATGCTGGAATTCCTGGTGTAAGCCTCAGTGTGGCAGAGGCCTGAGGAGCTTGTGCTGCACATGTGTGGATTCAATGGAGCACAGAGACACAGGAGAGCAGGGGCACTTGCAGCAGTGCAGGTCATCAAAGTCATCCTTCTAAATGACACTAATCCTTCTTGTGGATTTGTCACAATGCCAAAGGAGCTGAAACAATTTCTCTGGGACACAAAGACATGAGTGCAGGCAGGATGTAACCCGTTAGGATCATATCCAGCCTCATTTGAAGGGTAAGGCTCTTGGTGGTGTTAAATGACAATCTGTTCTGAATTTATCCTGCCCATATGTCATCAGTAACAACCTACAAAACACACCTCTCATTTTAGATCCAAGTTTGCATCTGTTCCAAGCAAAACATGGGCCATCTCCCTGTATATTCCTGGCCAGTCTATATTAGACAACGCAGGAGTGAGCTGAAGCAGGAAAAATTCCTTTTGGTTTTATGGGAAAATTAATCACAAGTCACTGTCATTTTGACCTGGCTTTGCATGAGCATAAAATCTCAGAGGAGAAAACATCTCAAAATACTTTCCCATGGTTCCATGACATGTGCAGCATTATTGGAGCTCAGGTACTGTCCCTTAGCAGAAACATTCTGATGTTTCAGCTGTGATTTGTCCATCTGTGTTTGGTTGCTTCATCATACAGGTAAAGAGCATCTTTAAAATGAGGATCCAAGCTGTGAGCAATCCATCCCTGAATGCTGAGATGCCAATAGCTGATAATGTTTATGAGGGGTTATAACTTCAAAGGAATTGATTTATAATTGTTTTTTATTTTTAAATACCTAGCTGGACATCCAGTATGATCTACAGAAGCATCTGACAGGATTACATGCTTAATTTACATTGACTAAACCCAATGTTTAGGTGCTCCTATAAATCTCCCTGGCTGTTTGTCTTGCTCTCTAGGCACAAAAAGGCTTTGGAAAGCTCAAAGAGTTTAAAGCCCCATTTTCAAAATCTCACATCTCATGTGATATCAATGGTCAGAAATTTAAAATGCTCTTTTCTCAGCATCCTGAACTCTTGGAAATTCTACCCATTTGCTGTCATAATTTGATATATACTTTTTCACTCATTTTGAACTTGTAATCTGAAAGAAGTCAAGCCATATTGCATAGAAGTCTGCAATCCCAGAGTATAAACATTCTTACACTAGTATTTACAATTAAATGAGGATTTTTTTACTGTTACAGCGATGCAGAAAAAAACCTTCTAAAGTGAAATTCTGCTGTAAATAAATCTTGTTGGTGCTTTGTTTGCCTAGTCTACTAATTTTCTATGTCAAATACCCTCACTTCACATTTTAAAATGTCTTTTAGGAAGAGAGAAGTCGAGAGAAAAATATCAAACACCTTTTCATACGTTCTTGTCAAGAACAAAACTTCTGAAGGCTGGACTCTTCAGACTCCATGACCAATGCTACCCCTGTGCCTTCAGGGAGACCCTCAAAGGGAGGCAGTGATAATGTAGAGATTCTTCTGTTGTACAAAGTAATAATATAAACAAATTTTCATCCTCTTGGATGCATCAGTTCCAGGAGGAATGGGAGAGCAAAAGTTAACTTGCAGCATCTCAGTGAGCAGCAATGTCAGACAGCAGCCTTGTTGATCAAGAGGGTGCCATGAGAGCTCTTCAGAGCAAGCCTATGTTAAAGGGTTTCAATAACTGTGTTTTATTCAATATTCAGAAGAGATTTGAATTTCCAAATATTTTTCTAAGGAATTTTTCTGCTGAGCTGGCATTCAAATTCCAAGTTGCAGAACCAAGGAAGTGTTTTAAGATCCAATTACAATGAATAAAGAAAGCAAATTATGTCCTACAGAAATGCTGGCACCAGCACAAACCCAGCAACATTCCCGAGTGCTGCCTTTGTTAATAATGTTCTTTTTCACACTTTTGTGGTATGAGGTCATGCATGATGAATTTTTTGCTGGCATGAATATTAATTTCTGTTAGAGCTCCTTCTCTTTTCCCATCTCCCCTTCTTCCTGTTAGCACGTCAATATGAATCAAAATTAAGCCAAAATTATTTTGATGCTAAAACCTGAGCTGTGTTGTATTTAAAACGATATTGCTGAACTGTGAAATATTCTGCCAGCTTACTGAGAGTGGCTGAAATGTGCTGCACCAGTTCATCCATCTGCTCCCCAAACCACAAGTCTCCCTAGTAGGAGAGATGGAGAGATGCTACGAGCTCCTCGTTGTTTCACAAGGCTATAGTTAGGGCTGCAAACTCCTATTTTTGGACACTTGGGTGACTACTGTGAGAGTTTGTGTGATAAGAAAGGGAAAATTCACATCTTCCCAAATTAGCAGCCTCTCTGCACCCGTTTTCCTGCTCTTTGTCCCATTTTGCACAAGACCAGCTGCCCCTGTGAGGGTACAGAGAAGGCGATAGGTGAATGCAGCCAGTGTGACATTTAGGATCTAAATGGCTCCTCACAAGAGTTTCAGGCTGTCTAGGAGCAGTAGGGTTATAGTTTGGCCTGAAATTTATTTTGTCTGTTTTACCAAAATTTCATTGGTTCTCTTATGTTTCTCTAAAACTCGGATCAATACTTTAAAACCAGACAACACAGTCAGGTATATTTTTTGGGACAACTTCATAATTTAATAGAAAGTAAGGAAATACTCAGGTAGTTTAAAAATCCCTATTTTCATATATTCAAAGTCCAAACTTAGATTTTAAAATCACAGCAATTTGATTTAATTTTAATGAGATTCCAGGATATTTTAAAAATCAGTAATGACCTAGAAATGGCTTCTTACTAGATGATAAGCACATATTAATGTGACTTGATCCAGTATAAGATTTCCTAATTAAAAATAACACAAATGCAGTTTAAGGTCAATTATACATGAAAATGACTCAAGGAATGTAGAGTTAAAATTTTTTCAATAAATTATGTATAAAATTGAGCCATTCTACCACGTTGTTGTCACAAATGCAACACATCAAGGACACTATGTTAAAAATACTCGTGGATGAATATAGAAAACACCAAATATAATTAATTCGGGCTGCTTTTAGATTCACATTTTTTCTGCCTGATTAAAATTTAACTGAAATAAATTAAAAATAACAGAAAATAAATTGCCCAGCAACTTAAAGCCTCTTCCTAAGTTTTGTGCACTTGCTGAAGTTTTCCTACTGTAGTTCTATTGACTTCAAATAGATCAGAGCTATAGGTTTTCCAGCAGATAAATGTGGCATTTTTGTAAAGGTCTGAGTGGGAAAAGGTGGAGAATACAGTCTACCCTGGCAGAGCACAAAACACTTTGGGGATGCCCAGGCAGGAATAATGCTGGGCTGAGAGGAGCAGTGTCAGGGCAGTTCCCCTCGCACTGCAGAGCCTCTGGCAGCTCACAGAGTGTGTCCCCAGCCCACCTCACACACTCCAGCACCTCTTCCCACCCAGCCCAGCCCCTTGCAGTGAGATTTAACTCTTGGTAATTCCAAATCAGGGTCACACTTCTTTTAACAGAGAGGCCCAGCCAGCTCTCCCCTCCTCCCTTATCAAGCAGGAGCAGTTCCAGGGGTTTGTTGGTGCTCACTCTACACCTGAGAGGAGGAAAGAGTTTTGTGGCAGAAACAAAACCACCTGCAGTGAGGATGAGCTGCAGCCTAATTAAACTTAACTGTCCCCAAGTGCTTTCTTGAGAATAGTTGCTCAAAATTACCTAAACTAATCCACAGTCTTAAAACCCCCTGAGGTTTTGTTTTCCTATCGTTTATTGGGATTCTACCTTTCTAATTCCCACGATTGTGCTGATGTTGCCTTTGATTTATGCTGAGGAACCTGCAAGCAAAATCTGGTCACTCAGCATTAAGGCTGAAATGCTTGTCTTCAGACAGTTCTCAGCCTGAGGAATGTTTCTATCTCTTGCCCACTAAGATAATCACAGAGCTCTCCATCTGATAGCACAAGGAAATTGCAAGCTAAAATCTCTATTAGAAGTTTTTGAGAATAACCAGAGTTAGGCAGTGAAAACAAAAGTTCCCACTGAATCTGCTACAGTAGATTCAAAGACCCAGAAAGAAAATGAAAAAACTTTCTTGTTAATGAGAAAATATAATTGTCTATTTATATAACTCCTTTTTTATTCTAGAGAACCTCATCAGTTTGGGCTTGACCTTCTCTTTCTCTCTATTTGTTCACCACTTACATATTTTCTGTGCAATATCTCACAATTAAGGGGACTGTAAAAGCAGAATTAGGCCCTTTCTAAGTGAGCAGCAATCTAACTATAAATGAGTAATAATCTAGCACTTAGAAAAAGCCTTTAAGAGGGCAAAGGATCACTGCAGTTTTTATAATGAATGTCACAGCTGAGTTCAGGACAAGAGGAGGAGATCCCAAATGGAAAAGGGAGAATTTAGGGGCATAGATAAAAGATAAGAAAAATGCAATTTGGCTGTGCTGACATTTCAATATCAGCCCGTCATAAGAGCTCATTGGAAATTTTCAGGAAGAATTTGTTTCCTTTGGAAAATGCTGGTAATGTCAACATTAAAGCCTTTGGCTGGGCTGTGTTTTATGGCACTGCCCAGAAACGAGACAAGGCAGGGGGTTCTGCCACATCCTGCATTGCCCAGGCCAGAGTTCACCCTTTGCCCAGCTGTGGTTTTTCCCTGAATTTCAGGCACAGAACAAAGATCCATTCTGCATGCCAGAACACAGAATTATCCATGCCTCTCTTTTTCAAGGCACTGTACTCACATCCCCCATCTGACATCATCACCACATCATCCTGTGCCATGTGGGCACATCCATGATTCCCCACCCTGTCCCTGTCCAAGGAGTTCTGTGTTCTTAGGAACAAACAGAATTGGCCTGGCACTGAAAAGCTGCTGGCCTGGAGAGTTTCATAGAGATAGGCCAAAAAACTGCTTCTCAGTTATTCAAAAGTTGAAGGGCTTTTTCTCACAGTTTAGTAGTAATAATATTAATGTTTAACTTCACAGGAAATGTTGAAATTTATATTTCCATTAAGAATTCATTGTGGTGTGTTTTTTTTTTGTTTGGTTTTTTTAAATTATTATTATTATTATTATTATTATTTATTTTATTTTTTTATTATTTAAAAAGAATAAATTATTATTTTCTGCAAGAATTATTTCTTTGGTCTAATAGCACAAAATTGAGCTTTTGTTTTTCTAACAATCAAGTCTTCAGACTTTTTGTCTTTCCAGAAATTCAGACGCCTTGACCACGTGTGTGTTTTATTTAGCTTCAGGAGCAGATTTTGGGTTTTATGAAGCCTGATTGATGCATATACTTGGCCCTTGCCCTCGTGATTAATTTCATTAGTATTCCATTCATTTTCCCATGGTTTTAATGAACAGATCATTTATGACCCTATTTTTATCCCAGACTTGCCCTGGTATAATTTAATAATGAGTTTCATCTAAGATGGTTAAACCATTGCAGAAAAACTCAGGTTTCTTTTGGTTCAATTTGAGTGGTGTATTTTGTTTCATTTTATTTGAAATTGTTAGAAGTATTTTAATTTAGTTGACAACAAGCTACTCTTCTCAGTAAATAATAGGGTATTAAATCTTTTGCTTTGCTGTAATTACACTGGTAGGGAATCTGTTTATCTTATATGAATGCTGCTTTCTCATATAATCATCCTTTGTGCTCCAAAATTGTAAAGACACTTATAGATTCTCTTGCTTCTGATGATCTATTTGAGAACACTTGGCAATAGGAAATAAAACAGCTGTAAAAAAATCTATTTTATCTGCTTGGCTGCCAATTTTCTGTTTAGGTGAACCTGAACAGTCATGTAAAGGATGTTTTTTTCCATTTCAAACATATATGACAATGTCCTTGTGGACCTTTTCCTCAGAAATACAAGATGTATTCCTAGGCATTGTATTCTGCCCTTGAAATGTGGGTTTGTACAAAGAGGCAACACTTCTGCTCACAGAAGCAAAGCCTGGTGCCATCTGCATTAGCAATCACTCTCCAGCCTCTGCTGAGGACCTCTGCTGCAGCTCCTCCTTGTGCTCTTACAGCCTCAGGGTTTGGCAATTGAGAACATAAAGGAGAAGGTAAAGTGGGAGCTCTTGTGACCCAAACTGGTTTATGGACACCCCTGAACCCATCATTTGCTCATACAATGAACACTTTGTAGGAAAATACGGAGATGAGAGACAGAAAGAGGATAAGCACAGACTTACGCATCCAACAAACTAGAGGAGATTATTTTCCTATTTCTCAGCTGAATAGAGCTGAATCCCACTAAATTCAGTTTCTGCTTAGTGGGATCCTCTGTGTACTTTGATCAAAACCACAGGAAACCACTAAAAAGAATACAACTCTTTCCCAGCACCCCCTGTTATTTTGACCAGCTTTGATCTCTGAGGCAGCTGTTACTTAAAAACTTTAAGAAATAGATGTGTAGTTAATAGCAAGGGAGCTGAAACTGTGAAACTCTGAAGATGTAAGAAAGAATTTTAGATAACAAAAAGGACTGTAACTTTATCTCTTCAAGACAAACACTAATATTTACCAGTTTTGTATAATATACCTGGCACATTATTAGGTTCTACCTAGTTCAGGAGGATAAATTTCTGTGGCAATGCCAGATGCTCATTTTGGGAACCTGAACTTCATTTTCAGATTATGAATTGACCTGAACATCAGTAATTTCTTTTTGAAATTTTTCAACATATCAAGGGGATGCAAAAGTTTTGAAATCTGCTCTTTTCACTGATATTTCTGACCCACTGGAGGGTTTTAGGCAAGTGATTTCACCTCTGTGTACCTTAATTTCCGCATCCAGTTACTGAGGATCATCATACCTCTGTGTATTACCTTGAGACCTAATGATTGCAAGTGCTCTACAAAGACAGTTTTATCTTTATAAATAACATTTTTATTTTTCTATAATACCTCTGCCTTGCTAATTAAAACAGTTTGGTTTTATTTCAAAGTGATAAGAGACTTAAATGGAACAGGGCAGTTTGTGGACATATGAGGTTCAAATTTTTAGGCAATTATTAGAGATTAGGCAATTTTTGGTATGATTTTATACTTCTCTTTGTGGATTTCCTGTACAGAAATTCTTCCTGAAAAGTTCATTACTCCAACCTCCCTTAGGCTGTAAATTTTTTTTTATTTCTCTTTGCAACAGGCTGGACCTTGGTTTGTATCTAATGATATTCTTAGAAGCCTGTTTTAATAATTTCAGAGCGTTGATGACATTTTTAAAGATGCAAACTATCAAAAAGCCAGATATTAAAGTACCTCAAGAAAAAAAGTCTATTCTATGTCTCCAGCAAATAATCATCTCAGTCAAATTCTAGTTCTGAGCCAGGTAAGATTTACTCTATTTCTCCTCACAGTCAGCAGAGAGGGAGTTTTTCCTGTAAATAGATGTGAGGAGCTGGACTCCTGTTAAGAGTTTGCTCATCAGCAAGGGAGGTGAGTTCTTGTCGCTGTCATCTTTGCTCTTCACAGCTGGGACCCGGCACTAACAAGATGTTCTGGAGGCAAACAGTGCCCTGGTGACACGAGAAGGAGCAGGAACAGCAGCAATGCTGTCCCAGGTAACCCTCCCCAGCCTCGGGCTGCACTGATCAATCCATGAGCACCTGGAGAGCTGGCAGCCAGCAGAGTTTGCCTCTTCATCCCTCTCTGATGATTTCCCCTCTGCCTCATGGTCGGCATGTTTTAGTTTCGACCTCATTAGATACGTGACTCAAAGCACTGAAGCCTCGGATGCACCAGGCACACAAGCAATTAATAGTAGATTTATAAATGTCACCGGCTGGTCGCCTCATTGTTGTGGCACACAAAAGGCTCTTCTGAACTCTGGATTCCTCAAGGCACAAAATCAATGAGTAAAATGGTTTACAAAATATGAGCCCATAGAGCTTTATGTCCTTGTGGTTCTTGCCAGGGTAAAACGCATTAGTTCCCTGGGGAACTGTGGGAATCACATTAATTTTCTCAAGAGAAAAAGATTTGAAAGCCCTCAGCAAGAACTCAGGGAATGGCACTTTGCATTTGATGCTTGGCCACAATAAAAATATTTATTCAGTGGAGTCACCATAAGAGAACATTTTAAGAGCTTTTCCTTTTCATTTTTCCACCCAAATTTCTGTCAGAGTCCTGTCAACCACCTGAAATACAACCTTACAAAAACATGTCCAGAAAGTACAAGGAAACGATTCTTTGAGACACAGGAAACTTCTGAGTTGGATTTTTTTTTTTCTGATTCCATCGTGACATTTGGAAGTTCAGGTTTGCCATTAATGGTTTGTGAGGGTGAACTGGCCATTGACTCACAAATGGCTCCTGAATTTGCTGTTCCAGGAAAAGGCAGGCAAAGGGAAGCAGCAGAGTCTGTCAAGAGTTCAGCTGTTTGATGTGCTGCCTGGAAAAATCTCCAGGCTCTATGCTCTGCTCTAACCTGTTTCTTATTACTTGTAGTTGAAGCTATTTTTGAGTCAGTCAGCAATCACATATTGTGCTATTTGCTACAGATCTAATTAAAATAATACTGGTGCAGGATCTAGTTATGTTTTTTCCTTGGAAAAGTGTTTGCCTGGGCTGAAATAGGGGTAACATGGGGTGTCACAGTGTGAGACATTTCAGCCCTACTTTGCCATCAGACTCTTGAGATGAGCTTTTCTCAAATTATTTTTTGCTCTAAGCCACCAGCCTCAAATTCAGCAGTGAGCTGAAATGGCTGCTGGCTGAAAAAGTTATAACTGATACAGATATCCACTGAAACTGGATTTTAGAGAGAACATTCAGTTTATACAAAAAGGAACACCAAATTGCAAGACCAAATTACACCTCATTAGTCATGGGTACAATTTCATGTAAATATTTTGAAATAAATATAATTGCGAGCTAATGCATTTGGGCTAAAATCACTGCTACACCAAGTGCTGTGACTTGTTTGCTATCATCAAATTCTGACCTTCCTACATCAGTATTATCAGAAAAGTTGTGGAGAGTGATGCAGCTTTTGGAATCCATGGGGATTTCAGGATGTTTTGGGGAGGTCCCAGGGCACTGGAAAACACATTCAGATCACAGGAGAATGCAGAGGCCATTCCTTAACAATACATCCCTGTACAACATCACTTCAACATATCCTTGATCCAGAGGCTCACAGATTACATTATGATATGTACTGATCTCTCCTGATTTCTTTTGTCTCATGTATGATGAGGTCTGCAGGTTCTGTTGTTACATCTGACACAGAGAAGAGTCCCAGCCAGGAGAGAACTTCCCATGCTCAGGTGTCACAAGGGGTGCATCTACACCCCACACAGAAGTGGAGAACAGTGAAACTGCTCTAACACAATGTTCCTGAGCTAATGAATCTGCCTGGGAAGCTGCTGTTTTTCATTACCTCAGATGTGGCACCTCACCAAAGTGGTTTGGTTGCTGTCAAGCTCTCAGTGCTGTGTGCCCTGAGGGTCCAATGCTGGTCACAGTGGTGGGTTCTCCCCACAGAGCACCACGGAGAGCTGCCTGCAGGATTTCTGTGTGAAAGGCATATCCAAATTGATAGAAGTGTCATAGATAAGACTGTGTATTGAAGGGAGGATCCTGAATTTTGTCACAGCCCATATATAGCTATGGGGCAGGTGTTCCCAGGGACTGGTGACATGAACTAACCACAGGTGTCACCCAGTGTGGTCACATTCCAGGAGCACAGTCCACCAGCACTGCCCCAGCTCTGTCTGAGCTGTGGGCTGGGATTGCTGTGCTGCATCACCTGGAGGCACAGCACAGGACATCACCATTCATTTTTCTCCCCTGGTGTTTGGCAAAAACAAATAATAGCTGGAAGTAAAACGGTTAGCACAGGTTTATTACCTTTGAGGGAAACAAATCACAAAAGGGTAAATTGAAATTAACTGGGTTGAACACAAGGTAAATCAATAGGATTATACCAGCTTCACAAAAAGGGAGGACTTTCTTCTATTCTGTGACCTTTTGTGAGGACAAGTTGGAGAAAAAAAACAAGAATGGAGAGAGAAGATTCTGCACTCTAGATATATAGCAGTAACCAGATGTTCTTAGCAGGTGCTGTAAGCCCTAAACAGTGGGATTTTACTGCATGGAGCCTTATTTGTGTAAAGCCAAGAAAGGACTTAGACTAAGGCCAGATGGGTGCAGGTGGCCATGGGCACTGCTTCCAAAGCTCAGTGGCATCTCATCTGCTCTGGTGGGAATATGGAAGGAAAATTTCTTCTCAGCAGACAACTCATCTAAAAATAACTCCTTTAAACAGATTTTCAAGCTCCTTTTTGTATGCCGATATCAAGCGGAAGTAGTTTATGACTACTGAGACAGATTTTGTTATTAGAAATTTGCATTTTAAGTTGAATTGAACCAGAGAAAAATTCCCTCTAAATTATTTTCCTCTATTTTTAATTCCCATTTTGAATTTTAACTTCTTGATTTCAGGTCACCATCCAGGACAATTTATGTTATGGCTTCACAGTGTATTATAGCACTGACTACAGCTCCAAGCCTGCCAGACCTATTGCTGCAAGCAGCAGTTGCTGCAGTGTCTACTCTATTACTAAAAACTGATTGAAATATGAACTACGAAATGATGACTACGAAATATAAAATTTTCATCTGTGCAGTGAATCGTACCCATTTTCATAAATATATCTGTTCATATATAGACCAAAATTGCAGAGGTTTCCATTCCTGAAATAAGATTCAACTGCTATGATACTTTTTAATGTTGCCAAACAGTTGTTTGTTTCCCGAAGCTAATGGTGAGTCAAGAGTAACATCAAGATGCAGTTTGGTAAATGGATGAATGCTGGGTTAGAATAAGGTGATTAATTGTACAGCAGAGGTCATTTGTAGTTCCTGGGGAAATACAGTCACTAAGAACAAAGACCAAGAAGAAGATCCCATGTTAATGAAACTTCTTGTATGTGCTTTGGATGCACTCTGGATGACTCAGGGGAAAAGTATAGAAAGAAATGGGAAACCATTAGTCTGTTTCTGGGAGGTCTTAGAATCTTGATGAAATGCAAAGAAAAAATTGAATTCAAACTGGAAAAAGCCAGTTCATCTCAAGGTAAGGAGTTGATGTACATACTTACTATGATGGGCAAATCAGGGAAGGAGTAACATGAAGGACTGAGAAGCTGTTGGAATGGCTGTGCCTACGCAGCATGAATAAGGAGCCATTGTTCATCTCCACATAACACTGGCAGAATACATGTGTTTTTAGGTAGCTCATTATAACAAACAAATTGAAGGTCATTCGGTATAGGGCAGAAATAACTACAGAGGGACTTCTGTATAGACAAAAAGGGAAGGTTGAATGGATCAATATTTATAGGCTGGTGAAAAGAAGGTTAAGTGGTTGAGAACAAAGAACTTGCCAACAGTCTACAAATGGGATAAGCAGCAAGAAATAAGAGGAACTCTTTAGAATGTCCTAAGGCAGAAAGGAGGAAGAAATTAAAATTTAAGCTGAACATCAAGAAAAAAACTCTGATACGGAAATGAACTTGTAAAAATCTTGCAGGGAACTATTTGAACCTCACTGCTTGAAGACTTGGACACAGTCTGGACTAAATATATTTCTGGGAATAATTCATTTCCATTAGTATCAGGACATGACCTTCTCACCAACTCCCATTAATCTACATTGTGTAAGTGCCCTATGAGGCAGCAGCAGGGACTGGGCTGGCTGTTAATGCTTGGCTGGGGGACAGTAAACTCCAAACAAGTCCAGCTCAGAGCCATGGCAGGGCCTGGGACCAGTCCCATCTCCCAGATGAGTCCATATAGATCTATTGAGTGAGCATCCCCCCAAGACTTTGAAACTCATAAGTCATTTGTATTAGAATAGGATCTACAGTAATTAACTTTATCTATAATAACTCAAGTGAAATGAGATTTAGAAAATAATGTCTGTCTTTCCTGTTTGGGAGTTTGCATATTTTGGCTTTCCTTCTGGACTGACTTTTTGATAACTCAATGGCTTTCTGTTCTGGTCCCTAGGGGTTTTCCTCATGGGAGCACTAAGTGTCATTGCCTGGGCTTCAGAAAAAGCTCCTAACTGTCATTTTCTCATTCCTCTTTTGCCATCTGTGCCAGTGGGACCATCTTCACCAAATAAGTTCAGTTGCTTCCTCGGGAAGGGGCAGTTTCCCCGTGGGATAAATGGGTCTGTCAAACTTGGACACTTTTTCAAGGAATATTCTCAGACTGAAAACGCCCAAATCAAACACTTACTGTCCATTGCAACCTCCTATAGTACTCATATCCCACCTCTGGTTCAGGCAGGGTCAGATAGAATTAAAAGCCTCCAGACTGGTATCATATGTGACCTCAAATCACAGATAATGCAGATAAAAAAAGTACTAAAAGCCACTGCTGCACGTGGCACTGACTTCCAGCTCTGTCGGAAGTCACAGTTAGGTGTGTCACCTAAAGAGGAATCAAACACAGATTTTCCACAGGAACCTTTGCAACTTAGCAAGAAACATAAGGCGTGTGGGGGAAGTTTTTGTTGTTTGTGTTCATATGCCAAGACCACATTGCATATTCATATTCACATTATTATTAAATTTAGTAAATAAAAGTCTATGCATTTATATACAAAATCATTTGGGATGAGTAGCACTGAGCTGCACAAAAAGAGCATCACCTTTCTGGTGGTTTTGTGTTCTAGGACAGTGGAAGAGACCATTTTCATAGACCATCTTTCTTGTTTTCCAATTTGTTTTGCCCTGTAGAAATGCCCTCTGGTGTGTTTTGTTGGGGATTTTTTTAATGTCCCTGTGGGAGTACAGTGTGTGCCTGGGAGAGAATAATGACTTTTAAGATGATTAACATGTTATTAAACTCTGGGATAATCGCTGTCCTGTCAAGTGTCAGCTCGTGCATTTCATCAGCCCCATGTGACAGTGCCCTCATTACTTTCTTTGATCTAAGGAGAGTATTTTTCATGATCAGTTGCTGAATATGACCCCTTTGGAACTGCAAACAGCATAAAGAAAACAAAAGTGGGTAAACATTACAGTCACCCCAAAAATAATACTGTTTTTATACCAGTTGAAGTAAGCCTAAGCTGACTCCTCATGTGGCAATGTATGGGTGGGACTGGTAACAGTGAACAGCTGGGGGATAACAAAGTGTGAACTTTGCAAGAAATACAGATAATTCTGCTTTTCAGACTGGCTGATGAGTCACATACAAGCACCTGCATGATGAAATGGACCCGTGCCATCTGCTACAAGTCCTTTTGTATTGGCCAAAAAGCTAAGCCTGAGTTTATGCCAGGGCCTTGAGTACATGCCCTAATGGAGTTTAGTTGGGTGAGTTAAGGGGTTTGTGGGCTCAGCAGCTCAAGATCAGCTTCTTCACTGCCAAGAACTATCATGAATAAAACTAGAAGTGAGGGTCTGGTCCAGGTCCTACTTTCCCTGGTAGGTGCTGTTCAGTTGAGGGTTGAATATCATTTTCCTCATGTTATTTTGCAGCCCTGTTGCAGTTGTGTCTGCATTCCAGACTTGAACCTAAACCCAAACCCACTGGCTGCTTGTCCAGCTGGAGCTGTCTTATCTCTGAGAGCCCACTGGGCAAACACTGGGCTGTGTCTGACCCTGATCCTGACACTCCTGTTGTGCTCACCTTCTCTTCCACTTCAGGTGCTGCTCTTGCTTTGTCACTGTTCTGATTTCATGCCTCTGAGTAACTGGGTTAACTCTGCTTGGTTTGGAGCTTCCAAACAAAATAAGTGAATGGATGTAATAATTGCTTTCCAAGGTCCATCACATGGTCAACAACTGAAATCAAACTTGTAAGTAATGGTGTATTTTACCCCGACAGAGGAGTGAGACCAAAGGCAGAAAAAGACACCCTGTGAAGTGGTACATTCAAACTACAGTTCACCTGCTGAGTGACTTTGATTTCTACCACCCTGCTGCTGCCTCTTTTCAGCTGTGAGAGACACTGCACAAGAGAACAGTGGCTTTCTCCACTGAAAAATTAATTTGTTTTGTTTTTTGGATTTTGCCAGGGAGCCAGCATTTAATCGCTAAGATGTGTCATGCTGCTAAGCTGTGTGACAGCTTGATGCACCGAGGGATGCTCCCCACTGAAAATGTAAACAATTTATGCAGTATATCTTTCCACCTAAAGAATCTACAGATTTTTGCTAATGGCTTTCCTTCTTTCCTGCTACAAAGCAGTGTCTGCATTATTTGCAATTACAAAAAAAAGTCTGCATTTCCATTCTGGTAGCACTGAAGTTGAACAGCTTTTGTACTCTTATTTTACTTTACAACATTAATTTTTTTCTCTCTGTGATCATTATTTTAAAGCACAAAGCAATAATGTTTACTTTGGGAAAAAAGAAAAAAAAAAAAGAAAAGAAAGAAAAAAGAAAAAGGATTTGTATATCAGAATAGCCAGGCTGCTGCTTTCTCCTGCTCTTTCTGGCTTCTAACACAGCTATTAGAGAACAAAATGACTATTTCATCTCTCAGCTGTGTGAGGTGCAATTTCTGAAGTTGAATACGGAAGGTTATGGTCCATTTTAGGTACCAGCAGGAACTATAGCTCCGAGCCTGCCATTACATCTTAGAGTTCCACAATAGCCCTTGTTATGTTTTGATACATTCATTTGGTCTTACCAAAAATATTGTGTATCCTACTCTAGTCTCCCCTATCCTTTCCCTGTCATGTATCCTCCTTTTACATGGTGCTGGTAGAATGGGGTTTTTTGACAGCGCTTTGCCACAACTGATTTGTCAAAGCCTCTCTGTAGTTTCTGACCACCTGACACTGTAAATGATCCTTACCTGAAGGCACTCCTAGCTCTGGGTAGGGAAGGCTTTTCCTTTTATCTCAGCACTCAATGCCAAAATAACCCCCACAGCCTGGGGAAAATCTCTTCCCCCTGTCGAAATTTCCAAACCTCTTCTGGATTGCAGGAGCCAGAACTCTATTTGGATGCTGACATTTATTTAAATGCATCCATTTTGAAGCAAACCTGTTTTTCATATTTTTTAGATGTACTTTGTGATCGCTCTGAGCACGAGGCAGGCTTTTCCATCTTTAAAGAAGTGAAGTGCTAAATTTGCAAGATAAGATTACAAACCAGGTTAGAGAGATGAAAAATAAAAAAATAATTGCAGGCTGCATTGAGGACCTGACAATTATCTTTTTTTTCCTGGTTTGCACTGGAATTTCTTAGAGGCACATTCTGGTGGGGGGAGGGGGGGGGGGGGGGGGCAAGCAGGCACTTCAATCCCATCAGACTGAAGTGTTACTTTTCAGGACCAACCTATTTCTGGGCTATTAACCTTCTGTTTAAACTTCCAATTGCATAGGTGCTGTCTGGCACTTCCCAAGCTTTACAGCATATTTGAAAGTGCTACATCATTTCCTTGCAGCTTCTCAACTAAGGAAACATTGTATTGGAGCTTTGATTAACCCCTGCTGTCAGTGAAGATACAGATTAGAACTCAAGTAGCCTGAATTGTGCTTACAAGGATTTTGTTGATGCCTTTTTATAGACAGTATGCTGACATTTTGTACAGATGGAAAAATCTGGATTTCTTTCTCCCACTTACTGCTCTCCTACGCACGTACACACAGTCTCCCATGTATATATTTACCAGTTGTAGGAGGATCGGATCATCACAATTACAAGAGGGGACTTTTAGACACCAGTGGTTTAGATTTGAATGTTTATTTCCCACTCCCAGTCAAATCAGCACAAAGCTATATCTGTAATTAGTAGCAACAGCAAACAATTCCATTTGCATATGTAAAAACTTAAATCTTGGTATGCTAATTATCATCCATTCTTAGGCCAGAATCACAAAGGTATTTAGATGCCAGCTTATGGTTTGTGGTGGGTTTTTTTTTGTTCTTTTTTTTTTTTTTTTTTTTTTTTTTTTTAATTATTATTATTATTATTATTATTATTATTATTATTATTATTTTGGTTCCTTCTCAGGTACATGCTGTGATTTTAGCTGCCAATATCTTTAAAAACACAATTTGGTATCAGTGTTGTAAAATGTGCTACAAGAAAGGGATGCATGGAATGCATAACCTGCACTTCAGGTTGTCTCTCATTTGATTTGGGACACAGTATTGGAGGTTGGAGTTTTTGCTTTGGTTTGGGGTTTTTTGCAAGAAAACAGTTCTGGCCCTTGCTGTACTTTGGCAGGGGTCCCTTTCTTCTGCTCTAAGTGACAGCCATAACTTACACATCTTGATTTCACAGTAGTATTTCTTTTTTTCACATTTCAAGCTACCTCCTCCTGTTTATGCTTTAGATTTTCATCTCTTTCAGAGCCTCTGTTCCCTGTGGTTATGTATTCTGTTCAGCTGCCTTAATAAGACAAGAATTGAGAGGAAATCAACAGCTGTATATTTCTTATATTCCAGAAGCTCCAGCTAAACCATATCTGGACTTCGACATTTGATTGCCCTGATTAAATCATAATTATAGACAGCAGGGAAAGCAAAGAAAGTTTAGTTACCAATTTCTGTCTTTCATGCTTGACCTGAAGCCTGCTGAAGCCAGTGGGAGTCCACAAAGTCTCCATCCAAAATCCCTCAGAGGCACAAAACTGCCCATTAAACCAGTGGCAGTTGTTTTTGTCTCAGCCTTTGTCATTTCTACACTGAGTCAAAAGGGAGACTGGAACACCAGGCAACAGGTTTTACTCACATATTTAAAAAGTTTTATGATAGAAACAGGAAACTTCTAATAATAAATTAAAAATTGAAAGATAATTATTAAATTCAGAACTTTTTTTTTTTTCCATGGCTTGGTAATTTACTTGCAAATCACTCCAGCTTTTTTGATTTAACACTGTGAGGAATTCACCAAATGTTTAAACAAACAAATATCATATACATATACCAGTTTGGCATTCCAGTGTTCCATCTGGCCTCTGCTTTTGGTTGATAGGAAAAACAAACCTGATCTGTTGAGGGACTAATGAATATCTACTTAAGGCTGTTACTTACTGGAATTATATCAACCAGATAATTCTGTAATTAACTTCTCTTTCTGTTTCTAAAAGTACTCCTTAATCACTGTGTTTCCAAAATATTCTTATTGCGATAAAAATTAATTGGAAATCATATCACACCAATTCTGCTTATCATTTTTGAAGACAGATTCACCTGCTAAAGACAAAAATAATTTTGGTACATTTAATTTTTTTTCAAGGTATGCTTATGCATTAAATGGGAGCAAACATGAAGATAATTAATCTGTATTGTGAATTTGTATTGCCAACTGTTTAGTTCTTCATAAGTTAAAGCAGTTTCAACTTTTTCGTTTTAGTGTAGTTTAAATAGTGACAAATTTAAAAGAATCAAGGAGGGTGCTAATTAGTTTGTGACGATGGTTACATGCCTGGTTCATTGCAAGCAATTGAGAAAACAACTTCTGATTTTTGCACGTTGCTTTTTAGGCAGTATTTATTGCACATGCTGCACAAACAGAATGTTAGAGCAACTGACCATGAAATACATAAATAAGAGGTTGTTTTACCAGAAATAGAAGAACTCCAACTGGTTTAGATCCTCAAAACATTTTTAGAGACTTCTTCGTACAACTTTTGAAACTTCATACACATTCTATGGCAGTTATAAGGATGCACATTTCTGGAAAAAGTATTTTATAATGAAAATGTGAATATCGCTCTACTACAAATGAGAGACTTAATAAGCAAGAGAAGTTGCATGCTTAAAAATCTCCTTGTAGTGCTTGCAACCTTGAAGTCAAATATTCACACTGTATTTTACTACACTCTGGAAATGAGCTCTAAGTAATGATCTACTCTGCTGACAGGAAAGTTTTGATGCTGCTTTAAGGTGCAATCACTCTAAAACTTGAAAACCAGGATGACTCACCCTTGCTATTAAGCAGGAGATAGTGCCAGTCTACGGAGTCTTAGAAGCTGGAAAATACATGAAAACTTCCCAAAAACCTGTCTGCTCAGCATACCTGCTGCTGAGCCCCCATGTATCACAGGAATTTGCTCTGCAGGCAGGATTTCTAGATGTATTGCAGGCTGTACAGGTGGGTGGGTACATATTGTCTGTGTCATGATTGCTGCTAAGTTGCTTCACTGGGGTTCCTGCCAAATAAGCAAACTTTCATTCAACACAGCCCGGTTTTCATATTTCGGGTAAAAAATGTCAAGGGCGATGTTTCCTCCAGTAGCCTTTGCAGTTTCACCTGAAACCTCTAAGCACTTGTCACTACCCTGCAGGCACCAAACGCTGCACTGGGTGCACAAGCTGAACTCATAGTGTACAAAGGCTCAGCAGTGCCACTGCCTGCAGCCTGACAGAAATCCACAGGGCTCTCAGAGGGGGGTCTTCAGTGACATTTCTTAACTATTATTTCCTCTGTACTCCAGCAGGGTCTAATTGTTGATTCAGAGCCCGGGCAGTTTCCACAGCCTGTCTTTCCATATTTATAACATGTAACTGACTATTCTTTGTCTACTTGTTTCTAGAAATCTGAGAAGTGCAAAGGTCCTTGACACCAAAACCAGGTGATGAGCACACTCCAGGTAAGTCTACATCATTGAAAGTGTACTCTCTTACAGAGACAATGAACTAGTTACAAAGGGAAATGCTTGAATGGCCATGGGTTGGGTTGCTCCATCACTCTGAGTTTGGAGTTGTCTTTACATGTCTTCCATCATATTCTGTGATTATATCTACAGATATCTTGTTTTCCTCACAGTAGGGCTATTAACTGGCCAGCAGCTATTCTGTGCTGAAGATCTCTTCATCAGTCTTGTGCTAAAATGATATCTTGCATATTGGACAGTGTCTTTGCTGCTTCATAAATTAGCAAGTCTAGGCAGCAGGACTGCTTTTGGCAGAATTTTCCATAAGTCTAACACAGCTGGAAGTACAACTCTTCATGTTCATTTTCATTACTACTATTAGCTTCCTCTTTCATAGCCCAAAGGACATATTTAGTTGAATATTTCACTCCTGTTTGCAACAGACTAAAATTTATCTTCAAGTGTGCCCACAATTTACAGAGAATAATACTTCAACCTGTATGATCTTGGAGAATCTAATCTTTTTGTCAGTGATAAAATGTGGCTCTGGGCACAAAATCCTTTCCTGCCTGAGATTTTCTTGTAAGCTTCACCAGTGATATTGAGTACTTGGAAATATTTAAGAAGCAGCTTGACCTTGTCGCATTCAAGCTGTGCTCACTGGATTTGGATGAAAATCTGCTTAGTATTTCACATACCCACTTTGAAGTTCTATCATGCCTACCAGTGTTTGGGTTGTTCAGGGGCAATATCACTGCGAGTTTGACCCTGGGTTCAAAGCTGGTGTGGTGTAAATTCATCATCTTTTTACTGTGGGAGTTAAAGGCTGCAGGATGGATTTTGTGAGCTGCTTTTTGGTATGCACTGACCTGAACTGTCAGCAGATCTACATTGAGCCTGCTCAGACACGTCTGGTTTCAAAGTATCTGGAGTGTTCCTCCTCCAGCAGGGTGAGATGTTGATTTGTATCCCTTTCTTCTGCAGAAGCAGGACACTCCTGCCCACCCTGTGTTTACTTAGCAGATGGGATCAGGCACTACTCATCCAGGCAGTTCCTAAATCAATGGAACAGAGGATTGACAGCATATGGAGCATGCCCCATCCTCAGCCTGGCATCTCCTGAGCAGTATATACACCCCTGGCTTTATTCCAAATTCTTCCATTTATCATTATTCCTGTATGAACTGTGGTGGCTGCTATTCTCTTTTATCAAAATGATTTCCTGCCGGGCAACTGAAGTAAAACAAGCAAATGAAAAGCAGAAAACTTCCACCACTGAAAAGATGGAGAGATATTTTTAAAATCACAGTGAATATCCAGGAAGCATCTTGCGAGAGAAAAGGATGCAAAAGGCTGTGTGTGCCCTGGATGAGGTGGAACAATGTACAGTATGTCACAGTCTTACAATACTTCTCGGTTCATTACTATAACCTGAAAAATAGGAACAAAAATTACAAGTTCATGGCCACATACTCTGCTCTGGGAAAGCCATTTCTGAAGATGGAATTATTTGGGGTAATTTAGTTTGCTTGATTAAGATAATTTCAGGATGTGTTTGGCGCAGATAAAGAATGGATCACTTTAAATATACGAAGTTAGCCCTTGTGTTCAGCGGCAATTAATCTACCTTCTGTGTATTAATGTGTTATAAATTACTGAATTTCCTGAAACGCAATTGGTTTTATACAAAGAAGAAAATGTCTGTAAGAAGAATCTGTTGTTGTAGGTGGTTGTGCTTTCACAGTGATTTTTTTTGCTGCTGTTTCAAGTCCAAAAGTTGTAACACACTGGAAGTCTTTACTCATAATGCCTAATTTCTTGTACACTGTGTGTGTGTATCTGCATATGAGACTGGAGAAATGCTTACACAAGCAGAGTTCATGCTTCAAACAACATTTTTTTTTTAGCTCTTGTATTTGCTAAGCAACACCAATTAACTCTTACTCAAAATACCATTCCCTCAAATAAAACTGCCACTATTTGCAGTTGTGCCACACGGCTCAGGACACTGCACTTGGCACATAACTCATCCAGGAAAGGCTCCTGTTTGCACTGGATCCATGCAGGTGCATTAACCTTCCCATGTCAAACTGTGTCTAATCAGTCTTAATGTCTAGAAATTTCCATCTGGTGTTGATGCTGTTTCCCCACCATGGTAACCAGCAATCTAAGAGCACACCTGGTCTCATACAGATCAGGAAGACTTTAAATCAAAATCTTGGCAGCTCTTTGGTACACAGTAACTGTTGTGCCTCCTCTATCTTCTTTTGTATTAAAATAGAGGGACATTAAATAAAACTAAAATATAAATTTGCCCTTCCAGTGTCTTCCCCAAGTCTGCTACACCAGTGATATCCGTGCTGGCTTTGAACTGAGCTTCTGAGACCAGAGTCTTTGATATGATCCTTGCCCTCTCAGTCATGCTGCTTCCTAGAGGAGCCCGTGTCCCTGATCTGCTGACAGCCAGATTGCTATTTTTTCTTCAGCATTGTACTGAGGGGAGAAGTGACATTATGCTGTTTGCAGTGGGTTTACTCCCCCACCCACCTCCCCTTTTAAAATTAATTATTAAATATGATGCCAGGGACAAATTATTCTTGGGAAGCTGAAAAACTGTGATCCTTCTAATAGGCTTGGATTATTTCCAGCTGGTTTTAAGCACCTTTCTCCATTAGCTGGAGAGGTGATTAGCATGAAGAGCCTCCTGAATGAAGAGTCTTTTTAGCATCTAAAGTTAGCTCTGGGGAGCAGGGCGGCCGAGCCTGGCGCCAGGCCCGTGGCAGCAGTTTGGTTGTGCCCTCAGCCCATCACCTTCTCCCAAGGAATGGTCTGTATTCCCAGTTTGAGCAAAGCCAGGACGTCCCTGCCTGCACAGTGTCACCTGTGGGCTGTGCCCAGGGGACCCTGCCCAGGGACAGCCCCAGGAATAGGGATTGGGAACACTGAGCCCCAGCCCCGTGCTGCTGGCTCATCCTCTCTCCTTTATTCACAGAATTCACGGAACCAGTTGGGTTGGAAAAGGTTTCTGAGATTATGGAGTCCAGCCTGTGGCCCAACACCACCTTGTCAATTAGACCATGGAACCAAGTGCCACATCCAATCCTTCCCATGTCACCTCCAGGAACGGCGACTCCACCACCTCCCGGGACAGCCCGTTCCCATGTCCGACCACCCTTTCTATGAAGAAATTCTCTCAAGTGTCCAACATAGACCTCCCCTGGAGCAGCTTGAGGCCCTTTCCCCTCGCCCTGTGGCTGGTTCCCTGGGAGCAGAGCCTGACCCACCTGGGCTCCTGTCAGGGAGCTGCAGAAAGTGAGAAGTTCCCCCCCGAGCCTGCTGTTCTCCAGCTGAGCTCCCCCAGCTCCCTCAGCATCTCCTCCCTGCACTTGTGCTCCAGCCCCTTCCCCAGCTCCGTGTCCTTTCTCTGCACTCGATCGCCGTAACTCGGTGCTGGCCGGGCCCGGGCCGAGAGCCGCCTGTGCTGCCCCAGGGTCTCTCCCTCGGAACCGAACGCGCTCCAGGCAGCGCCTCCTCCAGCGGCTCCGGTTGAGGCGGCGCTGCCGGGACCGGGACCCCCCCCGGTTCGGGCTCGGGATATCCCCTGTTTGGGCCCGTGACACACCTCCGGTTCGGGCCCGGGACATCCCCGGTTCGGGCCCCTCTTCTATGGGAGCTCCGGTCTGGGGCTGGCGAGGGCGCAGCGCCCCCTGCCGGCAGCGCCGCGGCGGGCACTGCCTACACGGGCTCCGCTGCCGAGCTGGGCAGGATTCCCGTGGGGAAAATCTGTGTAATTAGATCTGTGTGTTTTAATTATTTTATTTTTAATTACTCTCTGCTTATAAACTAGAGAAGGGCTCCCGAACAGGGCGGGCAGTGCCGCCGGCGCTCAGCGCGGTCCTCCCGCCCGCCGGGGGGCGCTGTGCCCGCCCGGTCCCGCCCTGCCCTGCCGCCGTTGCCCGAGCGGCGGTTCCCGTTCCGGGCGAGGCGGCGGCGTTGGCGCCGGGATGGATCGGGAGCTGCTCCGGCAGGCGCTGAGCCACCACGGCCCCGCGCTGCTGTCGCTGCTCCGCGCCGAGCAGCACGACAACCCCGACTTCCGCGGGCTGCTGCCGCCGCCCGGGGCCGCCCCGGAGCCGCCTCGCGGGGCCCCGCCGGCCGCCTGGTGAGGGGCGCCGGGGCAGCGGCCGGGCGGGCCCTGAGGGGCCGCGGGGCGCCACTCACCGCCTTCTCCTTCCCCCAGGAAAGAGAGGGCGAGCCTCGACACCGAGATAAAGCGCTTCATCGCCAAGAAGGCGGATCTGCTGTTCGCGCACTCGTGGAAACCCAACGGGCCGATCGAGGACAACATCGAGGAGAATGAGGGTGTGTGGGTTAGGGGGGGGGTGTCGCTCTGTAAGGACAGCACTTGAATTTGTGGTATCTTTAAAAACAGGCTTAAAAATTCTGCCGTTGATTTTTATAGGCTATGTGTAACCTCTCTGTTAACACAAAAAAAAAGGAATTCATATTTTCACTTGTTTTGCTGTCGTCAGATATTTAGTGATCTCAGGGTGTAGCTTGGCCGTTTGTAAGTGGCTGTGCCCTCGTTGCAGAGTGTTATGCTGTCATGCCGCCCCTGGAGAGGTTCTTGGAGGTGCCCAGGGAGGAGAGGAGAGAGCTGTTCTTCCGTGACATCGAGCGCGGCGATATCGTGATTGGGAGGATTACGTCTATCCGTGAATTTGGCTTTTTCATGGTGTTGATTTGTCTGGGAAGTGGTGTCATACGGGAAATTGCAGATTTGGAAATCACTGTAAGATACAGCTTTGGTCAATGCTTCATTTTTGACATCTGTTTGTTGGCTCTTGCATCTCTTAATGGAGTGGAAGGTGTAAAGGTGAAACAGCTTTGGGATGATGGGTAGTGTCTGACTTTGTGGGCAGCTTGTGATACTGTGCTCAGCCAGTGTACACATCCTGCTGTAACCCACATTACTGGGTTGAAAAGTCCATAATTTGTGGATGCATGAGGTTTTACTTGAACCAAGCCATGTTTTAAGAATCGCAGTTCTGATGTGCATTAAGCTTAAAATTAGTTTTTTTTGGGCATGATCTTGAGGAGGAAAAAAAAAGCCTATGGCTTTATTTATGACATTCCTGCTCTGTTCTGTTGCAGGCCCTGTGTCCTGTGAGGGATGTGCCTCCTCAAAGCAACCATGGAGATCCTCTGTCATATTATCAAACTGGAGACCTCATTCGAGGTGAGCAGCTGCAGGAGCTGTCAGGAGTTGGTTTGTCTTCGGTTTGAGCCATTTCAGTGATTTTACCCTGCCCTGTTTTATTCCTGCAGCTGCTCTCAAGGACGTTGACCGTTACCACGAGAAGCTGGCGGTGTCACTTTACAGCTCAGCTCTTCCACCCAACCTTTCCAGCACAAAACTGGGCGTGATCACCTCTGATGACTTCCCACTGCATTATAAGTAAGGATGTGCTCCTTGGCTGCACTGCCTGGGTGATGTCAGGGTGTCTGAAGAGCATCCCTGACAGCCTCGCTGTCCCTTAAACTCCTCAGTGGGCTTTCTGATTTTATTGGGTGATCACATCCTCCTTGCTGTTCTCTCTAGCATGCTTGTGTCTGGATATGTAGATGTAGTTGGCTTTTTAGGTTCTTTCCAAAAATAGAAGGAAAGCAAAAGGCGGGGTGAGATATCTGTTGCTTTTCGACTGTGTTAACAAACAAATAAAAAAACCCTCAAAACCTTGGGAGACTGGAAAAGGAATTTTTAGCATTTTAAAATTCCCTTTAGAAGATGGGGACACAGCTGTCTGTAATATTTGTAATTTTTTTGTATATCCTGGCAATAGGAGAGGGGGTGCCCAAATAGTCTTCAGAAGCTCACCTGGGGTTAAGGACATGAGGGTCAGTAAATAGCAGGGAAATACATACCTGTAGAAGAGAACAGTTTGTGAGCAGTAATACAAATGCCATATAGGCATTTTTTTTCTAAACATAAGCTGATGAAATACTGTAGAGAGCCTGAGGTCTCATTTGTGTACGTTGGTGCTGTTTTCAAGGCGAAGCCTGGAAGTTGCCAACACAGGAGAGACATTTGAAGAGGTTTTGCATCGTTCCCCAGGATTTGCTAATCCATCATTAGTTGAATATTTAGCAGAAAAACTGGGACTAAGTGAGTCAAATCCACCGTCTTTGCTGAGAAGTCTTCAAATGTAAGTGATTTTTACATTGTTCCTCTCCTGTAGCTCTGTGGAGATTATTCTAATCCATTGAAATAGACTTGTGAGTGGGAGTCCTAGACTACTTATACTTAAAATTTTACATTTTGACTTGCATGACTGCAGGGTACATGTGCTTAAATATTTAAAAGCAAACTCCTCTAGAGTAAGAAATTTGCATTTGAAATCCTACTGCTCTGAATAAGCAAGACACCTTACCACACACAATGTTTGATGTGTTATGGAATTTATTGTGTAGCTCTTGTGAGCATCTATGGATTGAAATCCAGGGTGCTGAGATTTTAATGTCTTCTGACAGATGTTTATTTTAGAAAAAGGTTTGACTCCTTTTGTAAAATAAAAGTCAAATATATGCAATGATTGATGTTGTAACCCCTACGTATATTAGGCTCAAAGCAGGTATGGACTTTGCATTTTTTTGTTATATGCACTGCAGTTGTACATCCTACAGTTGTAGAAGTTCAGCACTTTTAGAATGGTTTGGGAAAAATTGGTTTCAGAAATATGAAAGAACAGACCTGACTGAGGGAGAGCAGAAAGGCATGGACAAAAAATATTTCAGCTTATTTCAACTGCACTGCATACTGTAAACTTAACTTTGTAGACTTAGACATCCAGCTTGATGTTTTTATTTGTTTGTTCCTTTAAGTAAAAATTTTAGTGAAGAAGATTTTGCCCCTGCCTTGAGGAAAAAGCAGTCTGCATCTTGGGCCTTGAAATGGTATGTGATACTTCTTGTCAAAGCTTGTTGGGTTGCAGATTATATTTCTGCAAAGAAAACACACATTGAAGCAGTTCTTCCACTGCGTGTGTAGCAATGTAACCAGGATCTTACTGAAAATAAACCTTGCTGCCAAGTGGGAATGTGACAGATAAAGTCCTGAGATTCAGTTACAAAGTGTGTGTCAGGTTTCAGGGAGTTGTTCTTAGAATACTTTTAATATCTTGACCCATGCTAGAGTTGAGAGCAAGATTTGTGATAACACCAAGCACACAATTTTCTGTTTTATAACGGAGTGTTGAATGACCTCATACCTGTTAAGTCATTTAAGCCTCAGACTGTAGATGTAACAAGTGCACTTGCTGTCTTTGGAGCAGCAGCCCTGGATATTTACTTTTAGCTTTTACACTATACAGTGTATTTGCAACATTGATTAATTGCAGAAAAGGTTGCTTATAATGTTAAATTAAATTTTGATTGTTTAGAGAAGTCTGTAATAAATTGTTCTGATGATCAACTTACATCAATCCTCTTCTAATAAGTTAATCTCTTGGAAAATGTGCAAGAAATATTCAGGTGATATGAAATGTAAAACCTCAGGATATTTGTGTGAGATGAGCTGGTTTGAGTGTGCACCATCTGCCCAAATCACTTTGTGCCGTTGCTCTAAAGGGGATTTTTAGCTTTGGATATAATTAAGCTTGTTCAAGGTTAATGGTGGTAGGTCACACACAGTGTTGTGCAGAAAATCTATTAAGCAATGATTCCATAAATGAAGAACAATGTAATATAGTAGTACTGTCTGCAGAAATGCTCACAAGTGCCTTAAGATACTGGATTAAAGAAATACATTTTTGTGGAATTAAGTCATTATCACCTAACTGAAGTGCCAGTGTGAAGTACCCTAACAAGATCACGTTTTAACCTGTCCCTTATTTGGAATTTGTGAGTAACAGAACAATCTGTATAGACTAACTGTACATGCTATTTTCTAAATATTTTTTCCAGTGTAAAGGCTGGGGTGGATTATTTTAAGCTTGGGCGCCATGTGGAAGCCATGAATGAGTACAACAAGGCTTTGGAAATTGATCCACAAAATGTTGAAGCTTTGGTGGCACGTGGAGCTCTGTAAGTCTGCTCATTTCACTTTTTTCCCCTTTTGTGAAAGAGAAGCATCACTACTTCATATGCAACTTTCTGTTGTCCAGGTATGCAACCAAAGGAAGTCTGAACAAAGCCATAGGAGATTTTGAAATTGCTTTAGAAAATTGTCCTACCCATAGAAATGCGAGGAAATACCTGTGCCAGACCCTTGTGGAAAGAGGAGGGCAGTAAGTGTTGGGGTTATGAGTTTGGTTGGTTGTTAACAAGTTTTCTCATAATATTTTTTACTACCATTCTAGTGAGGACACAGAATGGCATCTTTCCTTCCTGGCTATGTGTTAAAAAAAAAAATGAAAGTCCTTGAAAATATCCATCCTTGTGTAATTGGTTTACACTTTGTCCTCTATCCCAGTTAAAATCCTGGCAAAATATTTGAGATTTAATCCTTGAAATCCTTTTTAATCTGTGATACCCTTTCACTGGTAGGATACCAGGCTTCCATAAAGTCCTGTGAATTGTTTGAATATATTCCAAAAGGTTGAGGATTGTTGTTTTTTTTAAAAAAAATAAAGTTTTGTAACAAAATTATGTTCTGTTACTCTGCTGAAATGTTGGTGACCTACTGTAATGCAAAATTTTAGTTTTGAATATTCAGGGAATAGGTTTCTTTTAAGCTCTGTGTTAAGAAGAGAGAGAGACAGTATTTTTGAACCTGGAATTGATATTCCAAAGTGGTACAGGTCAGAATTAGGAGATGATAAGGTCAGAAATACCGTTTTGTGTTATTAGTGAGGTGAGCTGAGATGATAGAGAGGGTCTCAGAGGAATGGTGGTACTGTCATAGTGCAAATAAGAAAGCCCTAAAGTAAGAAATAGCTGTCAAAATCTGTGTCCTAACTGTATATGAATTATCACTTGAATTTTAGGTTGGAAGAGGAAGAGAAACTGCTAAATGCTGAAAGTTACTATAAAAAAGCCTTAAGCTTGGATGAGACTTTTCAGGAAGCAGAAGAGGCCTTAACAAAACTCCGTAAGCACATGCAGGTGATTCTTTACTTTCTTTACATATGGTGCTCTTGGTGACAATAAATGAACATGTAAAACCATATTCAATCCTTTGAACAGGGAGGGGTTAAATTAATGGTTTGTCTTATTTTCTGCTTCCCTACTCGACAGTAAATGTTTTCTAGTGAGCATTATGGCTGTACCTACCAGAAGAAAGGTACCCCTTGGTGACTTCACTGTTTTGGGATAGTAAAGAAATGCCAGACAGTGGAGACAGGGAAAGAGCAAAACAGGGATAAGAATGTCCCATCACACAGTGTGATTAATGAAGTTAATTTAAAACAATGTTCAAAGTGTAAAACACTTCCACAAGCCAAATAAAAATTGTTACCCTAAGTCTGGCCAGACCCTTGGTCCTTGGGGTAATTAGAAAGAGTAACACCAGGCAAAGCTGAGGCACAGGGAGCTCACATGAGAGGGAAATTAAAAGGTAATTTAAAGGAGAGCGAGCAGCAGGAGCTGGAGGATGGGTGGGCAGACAGTTTGGGTATCTCAGCTTTCTCCTCTGCTGTCTGGTGGTTTTTTCTCTCTTCCCTTGCACGCAGCATGTTTCCCAGGTGAGCCTGCTGGGTCTCTGTGCTAATCTGAGTTGTCATCTTTTCCCTTTCATTTACCTCCTTTGCTTGTGTTGTCTTCCAGAGTGGGTCAAAGGGTAAAATAGAGCACTGAGGAGTAGGCTTGTGTTGTTCTGTGCTTCTGCATGTGAGGATGTACACAGGCTGGGGTAGATGGCCTTAGTCAGCACTTCTTCAGTTGGTGGAGCCATAATGCTGACAGGATGTGTGGAAACGAGGGGGAAGAGGAGATGGGACAATCTGACAAAACTGAGCAACACCAGAGATAAAGAGGTGTATGTTATTTGAGCAGTACCTGCATTTGGGTGCTTTAGAAAGAGGTACCAGTTAAAACGATGAATATTCTCAGCAAGTAGGAGATGAATCTTGCTCCTTTAACATTCTTCTGCAGTCATTGATGCAGCAGATAAAGAATATGACAGCTGTTGTTTGTTGCTGTGCATGGCCTTGGCTGCGGTGAAGGGTTTCCTTTATTATAGCTGTTAAAATAGTTGCTGAGTTTTGAAAACTACAATCAGACTTCCTGTTCAGTCTGAATAGAGCAACTCTGTAGAGCTGTAAGTGGCAGAAGTCTGATCTCTTATGGACTTAAGTAGTTTAAGGATTATTTATCTGCTTAGATGCTCTCCTGCATTTACCTGTAACTTAGTACTTAAATCTGATACTGTCCCTGCTGTGTTGAATGGCTGAAACAACTGCAGTGTGTTTTCCTGTAATACTGATTATGTGTTTTTCTCCAATGCATTTCCCTCTGAACGGAACTCTTGTTGCTGTGCCTGCTGCCTGGTGCTGCTCATCACCACCAAACCCCTGGAACTTGATTTCTTACGTAAACTATGCATCAAACTGCTCTGTGAAATTGTTACAAAACGGTTTGTATTCAAACATGGCCAACTTGAATTCATCTTCAACTGGGTTCTGCCGTGTTCCCCTTGTAAACTACAATAATGATGACACTTCCCTCAAACTCTTCTCTGTGTTTTGGTTGTTTGGGGGGTTTTTCCTTATTTTTCTACACGTTGGTAATATTGGGGATTTTTTGCATATTCTATCTATAACTTTTGGGCTCTATGCTTCCTGGTGTGCTGGATCATGGGTACCACTGCAATGACTGGTCAAATATATTTTTTAATGGAATAAAAACTGCAATATGGTCCTTAAATATAAACCTGTTACGATGGCCAATATCAAATTCCTGAACTATATTCATTTTTGGTCTGGGAATCCTGGTAAAACATTTCTGGTGTATACATTTGGATGGGGTTGAATGGGGGTTAATACCCATGTTAACACTACTAATGTAATCTTTTTTATGATGCTTGGGTTCAAAAAAGAAATCTTTGGAAATGAGGGAGAAACAAGCTGCCAAAGAAGAGAGACAGAAAGCAAAGAAAATAGAAACAAGTGCAGAAAAATTGCGTAAGCTCTTAAAAGAAGAAAAAAGGTAACTGTTACATTCAGTGTACTGGGTATGTATGGCAGTAAGTGCAGATGAGACTGTGAGCAGTCCATTTCAACAAACAGTAAGCTGGGGAAAACTCCCTGGGTAAGCTGCTTTTCCCTCAGGAGGTTTTTGTGGAGAGTGTCCTTTAGTGCATATAACCTTTAATGGACAAGTGTGTGGAAGAGAAGTTGTTTAAGCAATACTTTGCAATGTGACATTGCAAAGCATAATGCCATGTGAAACTGGGAAAGAGGTCTTTTATAACAAATAGTTCAGTAGATTTAATCTTAATTTTTTGATGAAGAAATGACATTTGAAATTGTCTTGCCAGTCAGGCTCAGTTTCTGTTCCCACCTTACAGTCCAAGCTGGGTTGTGCAGATTTCTTTCTATGTGTAGTTCTTGCCTGACATTATCTCACAGGTTAATTGGTTTTTTAGGTTGAAGAAGAAAAGGAAAGTATCGACTTCCTCCTCCTCCTCTTCTTCTTCTTCATCCTCCTCCTCCTCCTCCTCCTCCTCATCATCATCAAGCGATTCATCATCAGATGTATCAGCTTCTTCTTCCTCCTCTTCCTCTGATCACAAGAAACGTAGAAAAAAGCGTCGGCATAGATCCGAGTCTGCTCGCAGCTCCAAAAAAAGCTCCTCTAGAGCTTCTTCCCATTACAAAGATCAGAATAAGAAAGAGGAGTGGTATTCCCCTCCAGCTGATACCTCTGCTTCCTTTCTTTACCAAAGTTTTGAAGTGGAAAAGCTGCTGGAAAGGCAGGACAGCGTAGCGTGCCCAAAAACGGAGGTAAAAGAGAAAGACAGACACTGTTCTTTTTCGAGGACTTCAGGTGATGATGAAGACACTTTTGGAGGTAGGTCTGAAGATTCAAGAGATTCTTACAGTAGCTCCAGAAGTCAGCCAAGTCATAGCAAAAGTGAAAAATACAATAAACCAGAGAGATTCTTCTCCAGTTGGAGGGGTCCTTCAGGTTCGTATCATAAATCGGATTATAAACCCAGGATGCATTATTACAGGAGATTTGAAAGGGATGGGGAGTGGAGAAGAGAGCAGTTTAAGAGACATGGCTCAGGCCAGGACAGGTATTACACGTCCCCAGGGTCTGATTATTCTGGCAGGTCAGGGGGGAAATACCGGTCACATTCTAGCAGCTGCTCACATGAAGGTGACAAAGGCTATGATAGTGACAGGCAGCATAAAAATGAAAGTGAGTCTAAGAATAGGAAAAGAAGTTACGAAGAGGCTGAAAAAACAAAGGAACCAGAGGAAGAAGTGTCGTTAAATGGTACAGAACAAGCAGAAAGTGGTGTTAAAAGAAACCTGCCTCAGAACTTAGTTAACATATTCAATCAGATAGCTGAGTTTGAGAGGGAAAAAGGAAGTAAGCAGAAGAAATAGTGAAGTACCTGAGAATACACTACTTGGATGAGTGTATTTATGTGAACTTTTAACTTAGTATCTTGTGAGGAAATACACACAAAGAGTGAGAGACGCAGTTTTTCTGCATTTCAGAATGTTAAAAGAATTCTAAAAATCATATGGTGAAAAGAGATGGAAGAATATCTTACATAAAATATCAGTTATTTAAAATACAAGTTTCCTGTGCTCTTAATTTGAGGTGTTCCTGTACAATATTCTGTCTGATGGGCTGAAATCCCTTGATACCCCTGGGTGTAGTTAGCTGTGCTCACATCAAACACACACTTTAACAATTGGTTTTCCTTGTCCCTGGGGTACTACTGACTGTTGATATTCTTCTATCAAACTTAACTTGCAGCTATAGAAAAGGGATAACAGAAAGAAGTCATGTGCCATTGATGTATATAGCCCATTTGATCATTAAATTTTCTTAATTTTTCTTAATTTTTGGTGTCTGGGTTTTTGTGAATGTTGCTGGGATGTTTCATCCTGGTGCACTGTTACCATGTGCTGTCCACTCTATTTAACCCTGCCGTGTCTGTGAAGGCAAGTGTATTGCATGTTCTCTAAGAGTAATGTAAAAAACACCCAAAAGCACAACTTGAAGTAGAAGAGCAAGGTTTACAACACCATTTATTGTCTAGGTAAGCTCAAGTGGGGTTGAGCTTTGGTGGGGACTTGCTTTAAAAGCTCTTGGAGGCAGCAGTTGTGTTGCTGAAGAAAAGGTTAAACAGTTCACAGGGAGATCTGCCAAGGTGGATGGCGGAACTACACAAGGATAACTGTACTTCAGCTGCAAGTTTTCCAGGTAATTCCATGGATATTAGTTGAAAAAACTGAAAAATCTCAACTAGTGTGGCCTTCAAAAAATAACTTAAGGCTTCTTGTGTTTAGAAATGCCAGAGGTGCTGCCTCTGCTGTGTGGCTTTGAGCCAAAAGCTGCTGCTTCCTCAGGGGTGGGCATAGGCAAGGTCAGCTGCACGACTCTGGCTGATGAAGCCGGACTGAAGGCTGAAGCTGTTCTATGGAAGCATCTGAAAGACAAAAATTTACTAATTAGGATACAGAAATCCCTGCATCTCACACAGAGCTGCCAAGGGTGGCTCACAAGGAAGTGACACAGCAGCCATGTTGATTCCAGGTGAAACCCCCTAAAAGATCCCTGCAGCCACCACCAATAAATGGCTTCAGTGACCCCAGGGAATGCTGGATCATGACTGGGTCAGCACGGCACAAACTCTGTTTGAACATACCTTGAACAGGGAAGATGGTACCAATAAAAGCATCAATATCTTCTCTAATTAGGAAAGAGTGTTCACACTACCAAGTGTAAAATGTTGCTCAAAGTTGTGCTTTTATAACATCTAACATCAAACCACCTTTTTTTTTTTTTAGTTAGAGCACAGTAAACAAAAGTAAATGTAATTATTCTGTAATTATTGGGTTTGCTAAACTGTGATGGCAGCTGAAGTAAACTTCCTTATGTGCTAGAAAAATGTAGTAAGCTTAAAGGACAGAGTAAGGAGAAAGTTTTTCTAGAGTTCAGTGAAAAGACAAATGAGATGACCTTCAAGAGTAAAGAATTCCTTCAGTTAGGGACTAATTTTGCTGTTTAAACTTGATCTTTAAAAACCTCAAAGCAACCCAAGAATGTTAGAACTTACCTGGTAGAAGGTAGTGAGCTCTGTAGGGACTGAGGAGTTTTACTGGGAGTAGTAGGTGTAGGAAGCTCCAAATTGTACTAGAAAATTCAAAAAGAAAACAAGTTGACCTGATGGTTGTATAATAGGATTGCGATATCAGGAGTCTTTATAGTTCTTGGCATTTGAAGAGATGTTGAAAGCAGGTGAACACTTCCTTGTTTTCCCATATTGTGTGTTGTCCTTGAGAGACACTCAGTAATAGGCTGGATGGAGCTCTCACTCAAGATTTTGGTAGCAGTTAACTGGGAAGCTCACCTTGGCAAAGTACATTTGGAAGGCTGCAGTTAAACCAGGATTTGCTTCCAGAACATCAACAATCACTTGGTCGATGGTTTTGTTGAAGACTTTCAGTTCACGAATGTGAAGGTCTTTCTCTTCCTCTGTTTCTATTCCATCTTCCCTCTGAGCCTCAATTTGTCTGGACAGTTTGGAACACTTAACACAAATATTATTAAAGCGTTATTCTTATGAAAATACAACACTTTTTCAGAAACCTGCTAAGTTAAAACCACACAGTTTAACCCACAGAGATAACCCACACCAACCTGTTTTAAAACCCTCACTAGTTTTGGCCTCTGTTCTTTAATGTCTTTCTTCAGCTGAAAAACAAGAGCTTCTTTTGCCTTCTTTTGCTCTTCAAAGAGGGCCTGCTGCTTCTGTATTATATCAAAGTGTTGTTGCATGGTCTGGAAATTCATTTGAACAGTAATATTAGTTTATGAAGCAGGTTTGGTATCCTTTCACTTTTTGTATTTGTGGAAGGGTCTCTTGTCATTACTACTTGTTTCTAAATGTAGCTCTAGCAATAAGTGCTAATCTTAACTCAAAACTTTCTGCCAATCCAACTGTTTGTTGGATATAGACCTGGACAAAGAAACTTCCAGGTAATTTATGTCTCTTTAAAAGGTACTGTTAATGAATTTACAGGTATGTCTTTTCAGATGTATCTCAGTGGCTACAAACTATTTACTTGGCATCCTACCAACTTACCAGTGGAAGCTATCCTGAAAAAAAACATTGTTTCCTGTGGGAGAAGTAGTATATCTTTGACTGGAATGAATAAAATCAACTCCATAAGGGCAGCTGAGTTTTTAAACTAAACAGATAAAACTTTAAAAAAAATTAAAAGGCAGGAATGGGTTTGCTGTAACAGCTCATTATATCCCAGGACATACTCCCTGATGAAGATCTGTGTCCCTTTACCTTAAGAAATAACATTTCTGAAATAATAGCTACGTCCTGTGGTGGTAGGAAAAGCAATAGGAATGATGGTTGACTGTAGGCAGTGACTCAGGGCTTAGAACAACCATGTAGAATAGGACCATGTGCCTTTGCTTTCTTCTGCCCAATAAAATTATAACTGAAACATCACATATCAGAAATAAGTGTTCCTCTTTCTTAAGGTCCAAGTGGCTTTTTGATAACCAGGGGAACCATGAGTGACTCCTTGCTATGGAGCCTGAAAACAAGTTTTTGTTTGCCTGCATTTAGTGCTCAGCCTGCTAAGTTGCAAGTCAGCCAATTTAATCCTGTTTAACTGAGGCACCCTCAGTGCTAATAAAAACGAATCTGTTCCAGAAAAATCCTGGGTGTAGATGCCAGAGGTCCCCAACTGTGTGGATTTAAATCTGCAGTGCTGGCCAGGATGGTACAATAGTGGAGTGTGCTGCACATGAACACAGCTGCTTTAGTGGCTGCCAGAACAGCAGCTGTCAGTGCATGTGGGATTCTGAAACTTCCAGCTGGGTGTGACTAAACACCTGAAGTTTTGGTGTGATTTAAAAAGATTCAAATAATCACTTTTAAAAAGGGGATGTAGAGCCTTCTAAGAATCATATCTTAATAAAAGAGCAGGAAAAAAATTGTACCACAATTCCCAGTTACTCCTCTAGGATGACTTGCATGGATTTAGCTGCATGCTGCAGTCTTGTCTGACTGGAACTTTACTTGTATTTTACCTGGACATTTTCCTGAAGTTCCTTGATCCGTCTTTGTTTTTTTCTGTATTTTTCATCAGCATCCCTTTTGTTCTGTTCTAGTTTCAATTTTTCCTCAAGTTCCTCACCTGTGATCCCAAACAATGAAGCAGCATTATTGCTGTGCATAAAACCCAATTTTCATTTGAAAATAACTGCATCTCAGAATATTACTATATTGCTGTTGGCATTATTTCAGTGCCTCAAGGTCTGAGGGGTTTTAAAATACTCCTACTAATTCCAAATCACTGTGAAAAAGTAACAGACTTCATGGGGGAGAATGATTTAAGAGCTACTGGTTTCAGAGCCAGCAGAGGGCACAAAAGTTAAATAATAAGTATTATTTAGAATTAAAGTCTATTTTCTATCTAATTTCTATTTCACATACTTGTCTCAGGGCCTGCCTTGAAAGAGTTTTTGTAGTTTTTGTTCCAGTTTTTAACTACACACAAACTGTTTTCCATAGCTATGATTTCTTTTTGAGCTTTGCAGATCTTTGCATCCAAATCATCACCTTCTTGTTGAAGTGCTTGCTTTTCCTGTGCAGCCTGAAAGCAAACCCAATATTTCAGGTGACTGCAGACATACTGAAAATATTAAGATAATTATACAGAAAGTATTTATTATACAGCAATATTTAGGGGTTATTTTATATACCCACAGTGACCACATGGCTTCTGCAGAGGGTCTTCTCTTGTCCTGGATCTCACAGTAGCACAAATAGCATCATTAAGAAATTTAACATTTAAGAGTAACAAAAAAAAAGAACTTCAGAGCCAAGCTCTCAGCTGGAAGTGTGTTGATTTAACGGGAAATCAGAGAATTTGTGGAGATCAAAATAAACAGATTTTTGTTCAAGAACCAGGGTACTGCATTTTGGATAAAGACTGATTTTCTCTTTTTTTCTAGTGAAAAGCTGAAGTATACATAGGTGATTGGTAAATGAAAGGGAAAAGCAGACATTCTTCAAGGTATAAACCCCTTATGGTAAAATGAATACCTGGAAATAACCTTGACAGTTAGAAGAACTTAAGGTCATGTGAGATTCCAACTAAGTTGTTTCCAGTTGATAGTGGATTATCACTTGACCAGTAATTCTTGTGTATTTTTAAATTAAGGAGCACTGAAGTGAATTTTTCAAACTGCTCAGAATTAAGGCTCCACATAAATTCTTGTGAAATTACTTTTATTACATTTAAATAACCAATGGTGTCAGATAACATGAAACAATTAGACTCAAAGTAGACAGCAGGCAAGGAGGTTGTCTAAGAGCCCAGGGAAATCTACAGCTTAAATAATTAAATTAAAATGAATGATGTTGATAAAATACCTTAATTGCATAGTAGGCCTGACTTTTCATCTCCTCTCCTTCAGGTGGCATCATGGAAAGAGTAAAAATTTCATATCTGCGCTTCAGTTTATCAATTGTCCACAGGCGATCTTGAAATTCAGCACTGATTTGTTTGGGGAGAAAAGAAATGGGTTGAGAAGGTGTTTGTCTGGTAGTGTTTTGTGGGCAGTTTAAATTCCGGGTGTTATTCCAGCAGCCTGTACCAGGACTTGTGCTGCTACAGGTCTTGGTGGTTTTTCCTGTGTTCTCCCAGCCACAAACATCCCTCGCTCTGGTTACCTGTGTGCCTTCTAAATGGAGTCACATCTGCTTGCACATCCCAGATCACTGCATCCTGGGAGGCTGTGCCACACTCCTTTCCCCATAGTTACAGGTTTGGCATTTCACTCTCAGAGCAGCCCCAGCTGCCCCCTACTGATCGTACCTCAACATTCCCCCTGCGGGATGAGTGTGAGGAGCAGCTGGGAACAGCCCCAGATCAGACTCTGTGGAAGTATCCAGCAGCTGGGTGATACCAAAGGCCACAGTTTGTGCTCTCAGCCACAGTAAATCACTCCAATTCCCACTGTGAGGGGTGTGGGCAGCAGGGCAGTTCAGGTGCCTGAAGTGCTCATTTTTGGCTGAGTTTAGATACTGGGGTTTCAGGGCTAAAACCATCCCAGATACTTTGGACTGATTATTACAGGAGGAAAATGTTATTTCTATGTCATTGCTTTATAAGAGGGTGCATATGTAATTAATAAGATGTAATTTGTTATATAGGATACATAATGGAAAGCTCATTAGTTAAAAAGAAGAAAAAACCCAACCAAACAAAATACACCACAAAGCAAGCCAGTCTTACTGTTTGAATCAAAGAAATTAAAGTTTTATCAAGCAGCTGGGAGTAAACCCTCTTTAAAAGCAACTTTTCTGTTTCATATACTTTGGTATACCTCCAGACACATGGTTTCACATGTCCAGATTATTTTTTAAAAGGCAGAGTCACACACACAGTGTTTACTGTAAGAAGCAGCCTGTGGCTGAGGTTTCTCTCACTTCTGCTGAGGCTCCTCACTCACAGCAAGGCCACTGATCTCCTGTTCACCAAGGGGTTAAAGCCTGGGGGTCATGGATGGAGTCTCTTGCTGGCCTCAGATGTCTTGCTAGATAACTTTGAGCAAGATTTATTTAATCTTCCATTTCTCTAATGGTGAAGCTGGGTAAAATGCTTCTCTTTTTAGAAAGTCCCCATAAAAATGCACTCAGTCAAAACTACAAGTTTAATTTCTGTAAGAACAGTTACCTCAAGCGATGTCGTTCTTGATCCAGCAGTCTTATCTGGGAATCCAGCATTGCCTTGTGGATCCTGATTTCCTCAGATCTTTCTGCTATAACTTTCTTTAACTCCAATTGTTGTTTTTCCAGTGTTAGAACTTTCTCTGCTTTATTACACAGAGTATTTTGAAGGCGCTTCAGTTCTAGTTTTAAGAGATTATCTTCAACCATCATCTCCTAATAAGTGCCAAATTGTATTGAAATAAGAAATCATTGTTCTAATTAAGATTGTTTATAATTTAGTAAGTTAATATTTATTCATTATTTTACCTTTAATATATATTCAACTGTAAAATTCATTTTGCTCCACATTTAAAAATCTTGTCATTTTCTCATTTGCCAACATATGGTGACTGTGACAGGAGTAGATTGTTTCCCAAATGGTTTTGTATAAATTCATCACAATTTCTAATCCAAGCTGAGTTTTGGGTCATTAGACTTTTCCTTCTACAACTTTTTCAGTTTAGGTGGTTTCAAATAAAATAAGAGACCTTAGAAGGAGCTTTGTGGAGCAGGTAATATCTCACTCGAACCATTAAAAAACCTATCTTGGAGTATATTCTAGATTCTGTAGATTCTGTCTGCAAATCACGTTGTTACATGAGCAAATACTGAACATACCAAAGTTTATGAAAAGCAGCAAGTGGTGAATCTCACTAGCATGCAAATATGTTAAATCATTCTTTTAAATTCTCATGATTCCAACTCAACCAATTTTTATCCGAGTACTTTTAGGTCATCAGCTTCTTTTGTTCCCCTGAATTTCATCCCCACAAGTTCCATGTTTAGGGAAAGGCTTTTCATGGAGGAGGAAGTGCACCAGTTAAGTCAAAGGCAAAACTCTTTCCCCTGCTACTTAGACTCTGCTTTTTTCTACTATGTTAGTGCTTCCTTTAGGAAGGCTAAAGCTTACTGCAGAAAAAAACCCTGTGTAATAATTGGAGGAGTGTGAACTGCATTTTTCTGCTTATCAAAATGTGAAGAAAGGATTTACATTTTGTTTCTAATTCCTTAAACTTGAATATAAATTGAATCAAACCATCTGTTAGAAAAAAACTGCTCACAGTTTAATAGCAATTCTGTGCCAACTTTCTCAGTAGGCATCACAGATTGAGAGTAAAAACTCACTGTTATGTAAAGACATCCTAGAACAGTAAATATATTTTCTATTTTAAAGGTAATTGTTTCTTAGGGGAAAAAACTCAACATCCACTGATCTGGTGGATATTGTGATATAACTAATGTGGGATTAAACTGATACTTTATCAAACTTTATGCTGTGTAGAGGGGAGAAACAACACTGCCTAGTAAGATGATAGTGAGGAAGATGATGACTTCAAAGTTTGGGAAAGAAGTGTAAATTAGAACACTACAGAAAGTGTACTTATGGATGTAATGATGTAACACTGTGGAAGGCAGATGACATCCCAAACAAACAAGTGTCCTGTATTAGTAAAGCTGCAAAGTAATACTGTACCTGCTTAAGGTGTTTTGCTTTTTTTAACTCCTGAAGTGATCTCTCATTGAAAAGAGTTAGTTCTTCTATCTTCACTATTAAACCACTTGTTTCTTCTCTTGTCTTATCAATTGTTCTCTTGGTGATTTGGATATCATTCTGTTTCAAAATAAGTTACATTGAACTTATTTCAGTGAATGTAAATTGCAACAAAAGCTACCAGTTAATTTTAAATGAGATGTATTTAAGTCCTGGAACCAGGAACCATCATCATGATGCGTCCAATATGCTGCTCTGCAATCTGAATGGCATGACCTCATGCAGAGTGCTGCATGGGAACTTTGGACAACTTTAAATGCAACTGTACTTAGGAATTTATGAAAACTATAAAAATAATAGCTTTACAAAACAGCATTCTCCTATTTCTGCATGGGCATTATGACAAACTCAGACACTTGCAAGCAGTGAGTCACATATTGATGAAAGCTCAGCTTGTCTTTCCAACAATTCAATGCTTATCTTTCCAACATTCAAAGCTTGTCTTCATGCTAAGGTGTCTCACTTGGGGAGTAATAATCCATTTTTCCAGAGGTTATAGGGAATTTATGAAGTTTTCCACATGGGTTACACAAAGGTCAGATTCCCTTTAGTCTAATGGCAAATTCTTAATTACTAAGACTCAATCTACTTAATTCTCTGAAGTTTCTAAATGATACACAATCAAAATGTTCTAAGGAAGCTACCTGAAGTTTCTTGTACAGTGACTGTAGAACATCATATGCCTTTTTCTTTTCTTCTAAGGTTTTCTTAAGTTCAGCAACTTTTCCTTCCAAAACTTCTTTTTCATCTGAATTAACCTCCCCTTCTAACCGTGACAGCCGTCTCTGTATTTGCTGAATATAAAAATCCTGTTAAAATAAATTTGAAGAGAATTAATAGTCTGAGATAAGCAATAAACTTGGATCTAAATGTTGGCTTTAGGACAGTCACCCAATTAAGCTATTGTTTTTATAATAGTTTCTGGCTTTTAGACCTCATTAGCAAAATATCTTAGATGACTGATGAGCAGTGATGGTTTGAGGTAATCTTCTAGAAAAGTAACAAAGCACACTCAGCACAGGCTGCTGGAGGGAGGCTTACAATGGAGTTGCCATCTTGTTGCTACCAGTGGATGCTGATATAAAAGAGCAAATTTTCAAAGTGGTGCATAGGAAATATGCAGATAATCCAATTAGTAAATAACAGGATTTTGGCATGTACCTCTTGTATTGCTTTAAAAATATACCCTGAGGTGTCTGTGGTTCAGAGGGATCAAAGTAAAGAATGGATTTTAGGAATTAGTGGGAAAAGCAGCAGATCCAAAAAAATAATGAAACACACAAGTGCAAAATGTACGTGATACTTCGGCAAGTTTCAGTAATTTCAACTGTATCTGTACATCTAGAAACAGAAATAAATGCAGACTTCAAATGATACTGCAAAACATTTCCAAAATGGAAAACTATTAAAGATTACAGAATTTAAGCAATGTGCTATCAGTGGACTCAAGAAACAATCACAGTGTGACTATACAGTAACCTTTTACCTGGCTGTATATTAATTCTTGTTGTTTTAACAGCTCTGTGTCCAGTTTGCGCAGTCGACTCTTGAGATTTTTAAGGGATTTTTGGCCCCCTTCAATTTCTGCCAGAACAATCTTCTCCTTTTCACTCTGCACTTTTAACTCCTGAGTCTTCTTGAAAAGTAGTTCCTTTAACTGTCTCATTTCGTTTTCTTTTTCCTGGTGGCAAATTGATCAAGTAAAAGAAAGAAGTAATTAATCACATCAGAATTAATTTCTGAGGCATCATTTGTTTTTATTAATCATATAGAAAAATATATATAGTTACTATGTCCATTAATATGAACATGGAATTTCGTAAGTCTTCAAAATCGTTGGCAAAAAAAAGTATTTGACTTAAAGAGAAAGTAATACTTTTTATTAATTTTTAAAAAATCTAATCCTACCCTACAATTACATTACTTTTTTTCCCAGTTATAGGAATGTTACCCTTTTCAGCCTTTCAGAAAACTAAATTCCTGTCATTCTTTTCAAAAAACCTCCTTCCTGCCTCCAGCATCTGTGAATATTTGAGGACTATAATACAAAGCTTTGCAATGGTTTATTAGATCTTGTAACACTGTGTGTGTACATATATGTACATGTGTGTTTATCTAAGATGGAATACCTCTGAAAAATTACACTTTCTCAAATCACTTCCTTTTTCTCAGAGTAAGTTGCCATTGACATCTAAATCAGTGCAGGAAATTAGGTTTTACTAGGATAAAAAACAATGCTGAACATTTCAGGCAAACTGAAATAGACTGAAAACAATGAAAATTGAGATTATTTTCTTTCTATAATCCCAATAAGGAAAACAATTTTGTTCCTTTTCTCCCTCCTTCCACTTCTCCCATTCAAGTAGCCAACGACCTTCCATAGCTTAGGCCATTTAGCATGCCAGCTTCCTGTGAGGCACATCCTAAAACAAGTGATGTGATTTCCCCTTCCTGTTCCAAAGGACTCATTTACATTTAGCTCAAGTTTGGTACAGAATTTGAAGATGTACATTTAAATTAATATGCAAAACACCTGAGAACTCACTTCTCTACACTGATTAACAGTGTGTTTATTCTGGATTTAATGTGTATGTAACCATCTTGCTGGCTTAAATAATGGTGAAAGATAATTTAATGCCTTCTCTAAGGGTTTGTAGTCACATTGCACATTCTACCAACAGAATTTTTTTGTAGTTGAACTTGCTGTAAGTGCAATTCCAAATTCAAAACTCAGGATGTAAAAGGCAAGTGTAAATTTAATATGAAATTATAATGGGCTGTGGCACATGTCAGGGGCTTTGCATCATGCTTGAACAAAGGAACTTTCTTCTGGAAGCAAACTGGTTTTTAAGCATGTGCCGAATGCTGAGCTGTATTTCTGAAGCTAATGACAATGATAAATTTATCCACTGACACTGGATCATGATTTGATCTTCATGATTCTTACTGAATAGTTAAATTAATTTATTTAACAGAAATTGTTATTCTCCCTTTAAGTGAGGTTGTTAACAGAGATAAGATAGTCAATAAACCTCACTGTGCAACAGTGTTTTGCCACAAACTGAAGAGGAAGAAGTACCACAGAACTAGAGAGCAAAACAGTGACATTTTATCCACATTGTTCCTGTAAATATCTCTTCACAGTAAATTAACAGATGCAGCAAATAGCCATGTGTGTCTAATGGTGATGGAAGGGAGGCTTCTGACTAATACATTACAGACATTGTTCAAGAACAGTTCATCCTAGCTAAAATATTCCCCTGCAGCTGTGGAGCTGCCAAGCTCAATGTCATCTTAGGTTATCCGCCACAGACACGGGTAAAGAAACCCTGCTAAGGCTTCTGCCACCCTGGAAACTGTCTTAAGGGGAAGCAAAGAAGGTTTTCATTTTAATGAAATGCTACACCATTACTTGTTTTCAAATTATCTGAAAAGCCAAAACAGTAAGGCCTGTAATTTAAGAAATTCTCTATAAAGGAAAGACATCCCCTCTCTAGTTTCTGGAAGTATATTTAAAATGTGTCATTAATGCCTGTGGAGTTAAAAAGTTTGAAAAATGACATTCAATCAACTGCAAGGCATTATTTCAAATGCATGCTCTAGGAAACACAAAATAGAGAAGAAAAAGCAGTGGTATGAAATAGCAGGCAGAAGTACAGCTTTGTTGTCAGTCCTGTGGGACACCTGCTGTCACATTAATTTAACCTGGTCATTCTAGAGCAATGAAAGCTTCTGCACATCCAGTGCTCAGTTGTCCAGCAAAAGGTAAAAGAATATTTCTGTCATGTTCAGTCAGAAGCTAAGTAGTGAAAATACTTTAAGAGAATTAGTAGCAAAATGACAAAGCAGTATAAGCATTTCCTGAAATGCAGGAAAGTTCAGAACATTGCATTACAACACTGCATTTATTCAAAAGCTCTTTACAGCTAAGCAGATGATAATGATTTTTTTTTCTAGACTTAATTTGGAACCTAAGAAGTGGGGTTTAATTTTATATAAGTATTATTAGGCATGTTAAAAAAATAGTCACCTTTTAATAGCTTGTATGTGCCATTTCCCAGATCAAAATCTTCATTCATAAAAATGAATCTAAAGTGAACCAGTAATTATTTAACAGTCCACAAGTTAGATGTGTCAGAATAACTTGTAGTAGAATTAAAACAATGAAGAACAGACCAGGCCAGCCAAATCTGATTAAAAGATTTCTAAATATATTTTTAACTGTTTGCCAAAATCACAGCTCTTTGCAGGTTTATAAATTTTGGTGGTGTTTTACTAGAGCCAAGGTTTTGGTGGCAGTGATACTGAAAAGGCATCCTGACAAGATTCTCATCTTTAAAAACCTTATTGATGGGTATCAGTATCCTGAACTAATACAGCTGGAATTACTAGGATCATTTATTTTCCTCCAGAGTTTTCTCAGCACAGACATATCTCCATGCACACTTGCTTCAGTATTTGATGAAATAGCTACATGTCATATCAATACTTTCATTCCATTTTAATAGAAAATTTTAAAATTAAAGAGATAATTTTAAAATATAAAGCTTGCAAAAACAAACGACTCCGCATTTCTAGAAACCATGAAAAACATTTTACCTCAACACTTCTTTCTTCTTCTTTCAATATTTCTTCCAACCTCAAAGCTTTCTCTTCTGCACTGAGTGTCTCCTCAATTGCAAGCTTCAGTTTATTAGAAAGACTTGCATTTTTTTCATTAAGAAGTTTTAAGCTAAACAAAATGACAGAAATTAAATGTAGGTTGCCTGGACAAAGCTGCCAAAAGGAAGCAGCAAATCTGACAGAACAGTTGCCCCAGTCTAAAATTCAACCTATGATAAGCAAGGCCCTGATTTTTTATCCCCCACCCTTTAAAAACAAGGATTACCAGGAGTATTTTGCCTAAATTACCCAGTGCCAAGTCTATGCAGTTCGTGAAGTAACCAGAAAGTTGGAGGTTTCAGTCATTAACATTATTTAAGGTACTTTTCTATCTCAAGGATTTGGTTGTATTATTAATCCTTACAAATGTTATCTTTAAAGGTCTGTTTCTTACTTGGCTTGTTTTTCCTGAATTTCTTTCTTCAGAATGGTTATTTCTGTTCTCAAAGACTCTAGATCAGAAGCAGTTCTGCTCACGACGGATTTCAAAGCCTGCAGCTAATAAATTACAAAATCGAGCAAGCAAGCTCTTATTTACTTTGGTACATGTTAAGATAATTAAAATTATATTTTCCTATTTATTAGAAAGTATTCCATTACTTTTAAACAGTGCTCTCCAAATGAGGAGTGTTGCAAATTCTGAGGAACTGTAAATTTGCCCAGGTAGTAAATTCAATAGACTAATTACACAGTGTGAGTACTGGGAAAAAAAATAATAATAATTAAGAGCATAGAATGAATTACAGAGGTGTTATGAGCTGCAATTCTTGTCCAACAGCATCTGTATGAGTGGAACCATGGTTTATAGTGCACAGTTGACTTTGCTGAGGTTCTTTGTTTACATGGATAACCTTATATATCTAATAAACATTTCCATGTCAAACTTTGCTGGATACATAAAATTATTTTGATTAAGATGTCACTGTGGCAAAAATACACAGATATTTAATTTGGTAAAAAAATACATGACAGCATACACTCATTAAATAGGATATGAATACTTTACAATCAGTAGCTCTTTCATCTTTACAGTATCACTTAACAGCATAAGTTCAATTGTTTTCACTTTCACAGATGAAGAAAACTGATCAAGGGCATGTATAGCAGGTTTCTTAGAGGTCAAAAGTTGTTGGCTGAACTGTTTCCTTCTTTCCTTGTTTCTCACATGCATCCCACAGATGTTGTAATTAGGGGAGGCTGTTCTATTGTGCCATCATGGAGTATTAATTGTGAAAAACTTCAAGCCAGAATCTCACAGCTTGAGATGAAAACCAACCAATTCTACAAACCCTCAAGCTTGCATGAATTATAGGGTAATCTAATAGCCTACACCTTGTTTGAGGTACCTACAGTTTAATTAGGAGATCAGTCTATGAACCACCTGCTAGAGAAAAGCTATCCAAAGTTAAGGCAACAGCAGATGCAGGGTTTTTAAAAAATCACTGAGCTTGCTGAGTACCCCAGTGTTACCATTTTCTTGTTAAGAAAAAACTTAGGTAATACAAGTGTCTCCCTTCTCAGCAGAGCCATGAAACTTGAATTACTTTTTAGAAATACTTCTACAGGCAGTTAAGTAATTAAGCAGTGCAGCCCATTCCCAGATTTAAGTCCAGATTCAGTATGGACAGCATCAAGCATGGCTTGCCCACAGGGCAGCCCTGTCCCACTGGCTCTTGATTAGAAAGCCAGGGGAAAGCACTGGGTGTTTTCCCCAGGAATTGTAACCTAAATACCAGGCCATCAACATGCACTTCTGAGAGCACAGGACAGGAACTGTTTGGAATCTGGAAGAGATTTCTCTCATCTTTGTACAAACCTGCAGTCTATATGCTAAAGGAAAGAAGCCTCCTGTGGCATCTAACAGTGTTAGACTATTTAAGAGAAAATTCATCCATTTTACACCTACACAACAGAGAATACATTCCAATCTTTTCATCACTCTCAATGACAGGATCAAGCTGAGGGTTCAGATCCCAATAAACAGCATTTGGCTGCGAAAAGCAACATTTTGTTGAATTATGAAGAGCCTAGTATAAAACCAGAGAAAAGGAAATGCTATTCCTGTATTTCCTCCATCTGGTCCTCAGTTACAGTTTCAGTCTGTTTTCCTGAACTCTTTGGTCCCCCTTACCTCATCCTGCAGTTGAGTCCTGCGAGCATCCTGAGCCTGGAACTGCTCTCGGAGGTTGTTTGCTTCCCGCTCAGCAGAAAGGATTTTCTTTTCATACTCCATGTTATTAACAGTTTCATTTACCAGAAAGGTAGTCTTCTCTCTCAGCAAAATTTCTTTGTTTCGGATCTCCTGTTTTATCTCTGCAATTAGCTATAAGGATAAAAACCTTTTTATATTTGCTCGGATTATTTAAGATGTGTTTGATTAATCAAGGGTACAACCAGAAGATCAATTCCTATTATGATTACTATTTGCTCTGAGACAGCCCAATTATGATTCTTAAAATTACTTTATTCCATGGATCCATCATACCAAACACTACAGTGGTTTTGGACCATAAACTTCCAAAATATTCCAATAATTTAAAAACAAAAAGACACTGTAAAATCTTACAAAAATAAAATAATTCTTCATTGATTGAACCGGGGGGGAGGCGGGGAGAAACTAAGCAAAACTTCAGGTAGACTTGAAAGAGATAAAATTAAACAGGGAAAATTACCAGCATTAATGATACTTACTTTACCTGACAAATTCATAGCTACTCAGTGAAAATTGTGCATTTTGAAAGGTTAAATAAAACATTAACTACCCAGAAAATTATACTGCAGTTTTGAAGGTAAAAAACAACAACCCCAAAAAAACCCCATATCAAACCCAAACCCCAGATTTGGATCAGTTACAGCAGTTTTACCAAAGCACATTGATCAATCTCCTGATCTCTTTTTTGCATCTGATGAATTGCATCCTCCCACTGCCTGATGACTCCTTGCCTTTCTTGATGAACCCTGCGAAAATCTTCAGCTGCTCTGTCAAGCTCCATCTGTTTAAAAGAAAGCACCTCCATGATTTCTGAAGTTAAAAATGTCACAAATAAACATGGGATCTTTGAGAACCTTAAGCACAAACCTGAGCTGTGATGGTTTCTGTAAGTTCATTATCCAGAGCTCTGCGCTTCTGGTTTACTTCCATGGTCAACTTTTCTATTTGAACAGTTAATGTCTAAAATGAAAGGATATGAAAATATTTGAAAATGAAGTATTTGAAAATAAATAGATCACATCTTATAAAGTCTTAGAGCCCTGCTACAATCAGGGGTTAAATTAATGAGGCCATCAATTTTATTGTGTTTTAGAAAACAAAACATTGACAGTGCAGCCTCCCAGATTTTCAGTCAACACAAGTGGCCATAAAACCAAACTGCAGCAAGGCCAAAATAACCCTCCACTGCGTGTAAATGTGTGTGTGGTGTCCTTGGCATAGAGCAGCGACAGTGTTTGTGTAAACCAAGGTTTTTGGGTAAACTATTTAATAAGTAAAAATCAAATTTCTCCTCACTCTATTTAAAGGCTAAAAAGAATAATAACCAGGGTTACTTATCTCTACATTAATAATTTACTTGGAAACTCACCCTTATGAACTCAGAACTTTTGGAATTCCTCTTTATTCAGATATAAATGTTTATGTCTTCCATTATTCCAGGTAGCTTTACTGAAGTAGCTGTAATTTTTTTCTCAGCAATATTAATAAATTCAATTCTAAAGGGAAATCCCACACTATTCACCCATACTTGGTGTGAATTTTTGAACAAATTCCTCTTGACTCAGTGGCACTGTTTTCCAGACTTTATTATCTATTTGTGCACCCTCTCAAAAAATCTTAACTTAAATCATACCCACATGAATAAGCAAATAAATGTCTTCAATTATGTCTCTTATTATTGTAAAACCTGTTCTTTCAACTTCAAAATGAGCCTCATATAGAATTGCACTGTTGTGCTAAATGGAAACCAGTTTCAAAGCAGTGTTGTACAAAATCTTCTCTTCATTTTATCTGACTTGATAACATAACAAGGTATTCAAGTGGTTCTTCAAAATGGTTCTTCCTTTGGTTTCTGAAAATTGCTGTGATTTCTACTTACTCCTAGTTTCCCTTCATCTTGCAGTGTGTACTTCTGGATTGCAATAGCATCATTATCTGTACGATTTAATTCCTTTAGCCAGCTCTCCAGAAGCTCCTCATCCAAGTTCATCTGTTGTTTTAAGTTTTCCAGCTTCTTAGTGGTTTTATTTATAGTATTCTAATAAAAGAAGAGAAAATTAAAAGGTTCAATATCAAATGTCTAATATCCATTGAATAGTAATTGAAGCAACCAGTTAAAGCTACTGTAACAAGTCTACCCACATCTTGTCCACAGAATTGATAGTTTTCTTTGTATTGATTGTGTGTTATACTTGAGGAAAGCTGTTGCACATCCTAGTCTTAAAGAAGAAACAGGACAGTAGGTTGCCCCAAATTTAAAATGCAAATAATTTTAAACAGAAAAATCCGCCTCTGGCAAGATGTGGCCATCTGCAGGGTGTTTGTTGCATATAATAAACTGATCTGAGGCTTCCAAAGGTGAAGTTTCTCCCTCATTCATTAAGGCCCAGTCGTTAGGCCCTGATCCTACATATCAATTTTCAAATGTGACCTCTTCACATGACTGTGAAGAGACTTCCTGACACAAAAATGAGACAATCTAGATCTAGCTGAGCAGTGTGAATATCTTCATCCTGCTGCCCATTCTGAGAGACTGGAGACTACAAACAGACTTTAAAAAAAGAGTAAATTAAAAGCAATATAATTAAATAATGAATATAATTAAATAATTAAATATAATTAAATAATTTAATAATGAATAGAAAAAAAAGGCGACAGTTCCAAACCCAGAAGACCAGCTGTTATTGAGTAGCATTAGATTACTTTGTAACTTAAACCAAATCTTTGATCTTGAAATCATGACCCAAGCTTATTTTATGTAGAGAAGATTTGCCACCAACCATTTGATTTTTAAACCATTAAGAAAATACCTATGAGAACTACAAATACAGTGATATGGATGTGTGGCTGTGTATCTGGCACTATGAACAGAATTCTATCAATATCTAATTAATATTTGCTAATTCTTGACCAGTCTATGCAGTAACATCCTCAGTGTCACTCTACTTGCCTACACAGGGTAAAGCCCATCCAGATCATCTACGACAGTTTATAAGCTTTAATTATAATTAGCTATTCTTGACTTATACTACTGTAGCTGTATGTGCAAGCCAAGAATTTTTGCAATATAAGTGTTCCCTTCTAAAAATTTCAAACCTTACTTCTTGACTGTTTTTCTTTTGTCTCAAGGAAGCAATCTCATCTTTCAGTCGTTTAATGTCGTTTTTCAGACGTCCATATTCTCTCTCCGCAAGGGCTTTAAAGTGATGTTCAGTTTCAATTTCATTCTCTTTGGCTTTGTAAAGAGACTGCAGAATAATAAAGTTCAGTATTTTACAATAAACAAAAGGCAGACATCAACAAACTTTTCAATATAATCGAATCCCAAGTCAGAGATGGTTTCACCGTGTAAATGAAGGAATTTTTAGAGAAAATTTCTTGGTTTGATTTTAGTATCTCAAATACACATATTCTTTTATATATAAAAAATTATTGAGTATCCACAGATCAACCTTTTGTAGCCCTAAAACCTCAATTCTAAGATTTTTCACCCAAGATTCAGAATCTTAACATTTCAATATCAAAATCTTAAGTCTTTTGATCAGCAGTGACTTTATGTCAGATCCAGGAAGCACAGCAAAAAAAAATATTTTATTGTTTTATGCTGAGACAGACCTCCCCTGCCAGCCTACAGCTGTATCTGGAGATTGCCTAACTTTTCTTTCCTTTAATTCAAATTAACACTTGAATCTGGCCAAAAAATTAAGAAGTTGTTCAGCTGCAGGGAAGTTTCTTAAGACTTTTTCACCTAGGATATTTTAACTGAAAGGCGTAAATCTTTGTCTCGAGAGTCTTTAGAAATCTAAAGCAGCCCTTTTGGTCAGCTAATTCAGAGTGTAGGCAAAGACTTAGATCTTGACCATCTCACTTCATTTTTCATGTCTGTGAATTAAGTCTTCACCAGCATTTCACAACTAATTATTCACTATTATAATGATTATAGGTTTTTTTCCTCTTACACTGGTGTTTTCCTTGGCCTTTTTTTTTTATTATTAATATCTACAAAAGTCTCCATTCAGGAAGAATTCTAAAGTGTACCCTTTTTCCTAGGTACAGTAATTTGAATTTGGATGGTCTTAATGGCCAAATAATCAAATAATTTCACTAAGGTACATTGTTTAACTTTGGTTTCCCGTGGAGATCCTGGAATAAAGGCCTAACAAATTTCTAACAAAGCTGGCAGAATAGACAGGGATACCTGCCACAGAGAGATGCTCAGGTTACAGGTCTGTCTGACAAAAAGGACCTGCTAGAGGTGCTGATTTACCTGAGAGAAGCTTATCTCTTGTCTCACGTTTTTCAAATGAGACGTCATTGCTTCTATGCGCTCCTGAAAGTTGGTCAGCTCATTCTGCAGGTTCTCTTTTTCCTTCTGCATCTTCCGCAGCTGTTTGAGAGTCAAAATCGCCAAGTTACTGTTTGCGTTTGAGCGCTTATTACCTGCAATTACCTAAAAACAGCCACTGCAATTAATGAAAAAAAAAAAAAAAAAAAAAAAAAAAACCACGTAAGAAGTGGCTGCTACATCCCTCCAAAGGAGTGAAATGAGGGATTTCAGGAGAAAACGCGGAGCTTTGCTATGGGAACGGACAACTGGCAGCGCTCCTCCTGCGGGGCTCGGGGGCCGCGGGTCCGCCGGTCCAAGGGAAGGTGGGGATGGCCCTCCCGATTCCCCATGAGGAACCCGGGAGGTTTCCCTCCATCCCTCCATCCCTCATCCCTCCCTGCCCGGCCCCGGGGGCACGCCGGGCTCCTCTCGCCGCCGGCCGCGGCCCCGCGCTCACTTCGTCCTCCAGCGCCTTGTTCTCGGCGTTGGCCACGGGCACGGCGTAGCCGGGCTCCCACTGCAGCTCGGCCAGCACCGAGGCGGCCGAGGGGCCGTGCAGGCTGTCCATGGCTGCGGAGGGGCTCACACGGGCCGGGGCTCACACGGGCCGGGGCTCACACGGGCCGGGGCTGAGGCGGCTCCGAGCGCTCGGCAACGGCGGCAACGGCCGGGAGGGGCCGGGAGGGGCCTCGGGCGGCACCGCCCCCGCTGTCCCTGAGGGCCGGGCCCGGGGTGCGGCCTGGGGCAGCCGGGGCTGCTGCCGTGGTCGAGGCTCTTTGCGGGTCAGCGGGCCGGGCACGGGGCTGTGCCGGTCGTGGCCGTGCTGCAGAGGAGAGTGTCAGCCCCAGAGCCCCTCAGAGCCCCCCGGAGCCGCTGATCCGGGTCTGGGCCCGGCAGAGCGGCGGCTCATCTGGCGCCGGGGACACCAAATCGGGCCGGGGCTGGCAGCGCCTGCCACTGGTGGCACCCACAGGTGTCTGGGACGGCGCACTGTACATGTCCTGTTCCACCTTTGGCGTTATTTCCACAGCTAACGGGTGGGTTTCCTGAGCCACGCTGCGTTCAGGTCACCACAAACACTAAGGCCACGTCCTTGTGAACTTGCCCGTCACCTTTTGGAACCCCCTGTGCTGCTGGGCTGCAAATACCCCGTGCCACCGAGTGACACCATCGCGCGCCAAGACACACACAACACTCTCGGCAGGAACCATCGAGTCCTGTATAGAATGGTTTGGGTTGGAAGGGACATTAAAGATCATCCGGCTCCAGCCCCTGCCGTGGGCAAGGACACCTTGTACTAAACCGGGTTGCTCAGAGCCCCATCCAGCCTGGCCTTGAACTGTTCCAGGGATGGGGAATCCACAGCTGCTCTGGACAGTGTGTGTGTCTCACCACCCGCACTGAAAAGAACTTCCTCCCAATATCTAATCTAATCCTACTCTCTTTAAGTTTGGATCCATTCCTCCTTGTCCTGTCACTACATGCTCTTGTAAAAAGTCTCTAAAATAAAAAGAGTAGCCTTGATGCAGAAATCCTCAGTTGGTGACAATTGTCTGGCTAAAGCATCTGAAAAGACTTTAAAGGAATTAATGAAAGTGTGATTCAAAGATGCCTGAGCCAAACAGCAATAAGCACTGACAAATGTTTGGGAGGTGGTTTGGAGTAGCAAGGAGTTTGCAGTGAGGTTTCTTACAAACATGGGCCCATGGCAGACAACCAACACAGACCACAGAGGACATTGTTCTTGCTACATACCTATAAATGTATTTTTACATTGGGATGCTTTTAGAGAAGAAAAGTTTGCTGAAGGACAGTGAAAAGTCAGGCCTGATGAGGACACACCAAAAGTGTGACTTGAATGTTCTCCAGATTATTTATTGCTAGTCATTTCACTCATCATCCTCTGAGAACAGTCCTGCATTATTCTTGAAGTACTGAAAGAAAAAGAAACAAAAAAATGTGGGGGGCAAGAGTTTCTTTTTTTTTAAAAAAAAGGAATGGTACAGGGCTCAGTGCCTCAATCTACCAGTGGAAAAAAAATAGATGTCATGAGGAAGATCTTTTTTGCCTTTTGTCTTGCCTGGTATGGTTGGCTGTGGATGCCTCTATGGTGGGCTGAATAATACTTTTGAAGAATCAAGGAAAACATAGTGTCTTGAGACAGCAGTTGGCAGCAAGCAGCCTGCTGCCACCTTCCTGTTTGCCCTCTGGGATGTACCAAGTTGTGATGGGCAGTGTCCTGTGTTTTGATCTTGCTGTACACTTTCCCAGTCTGCAGCTCAGTGATGATGTGTCTGCTTGTGAGAATGATGTGCTGAGTCCAGTTAGTGTCTTCCAGAGGAACGTGGGATCATTGCACCTTCATTACTAATGTGGGCAAGACAAAGATGCAGATGATGCAGAAAGATAGCTGAGCTATATGGCCATTAAGAAGAAAGGAAACTTCTATAGGCAGAAAATTCAGACTAAAGATATATATATATATATATATATATATTCCTGATTCTAGCATACATGGAGGTGACTTCTAGAAGCTGGACATGTGTAGCCAGGTGTCTTTTCAAACTGAAATCTTAGACCAGCAGCTCTCAGCCCTGTGTCAGAAATGGGGATCAGCACAAAGGGATCAGTGCAGAGGTGAGGCAGGGGTGTGAGGACAAGGAGGGAGCCTCAGCTGAGCCTCAGCTGCTTGGGCAGTGTCAGGTGAGTGCGTGGCCTGCAGAGGACTGAGCCTTTTGACCCCCTCAAGGGTCGTGTGCCAAGAGCCACCTATTGCAGAGTGCACTGAGGTGACCTGGCTCAATGGGAAGATGGAATTCCAAAAACACTACAAGCTACTAGAGAGACAGCAGAGACTACAATGGCACATCCCTGTGTACATATTAGGGACCTCTTCCTTTCCTATCCAAAATGAGAAGCTTCTTTACTCACTATGTGTGAAGAATAAATGCAATTTGCCTTGTAGGTGTTTTAAAGTGACACCTGTAAATTCATTGTGGCTTTGCAGTGATGAGCACCTGATAATCTTGTATTATTCAAGCTGAGTTTGTGTGTGAAAGAACATGAGACCATATAGTGCCTGAGAAGAAGAAAGAAAATTGTTGGAAAACTGTTATTAGGTGAGCAATCAGTCCTGTGCACTAAGCAAAGCTTCCAGTGAAAAAATGGTAATTTATAAACACATGCCTTAATGCATGCGTGAAAGAAATCAAATTCAATAAATCTTGATGCAGTTAGTTAAATTACATACCAAACTTTTGAATTTTTGTCATCATAAGTGTACTGTTCACATTTTTTGAGTCCAGATTTATACACAGTGTCTGAAAAATATAAAGTGTTATATGAGTAGGGAGTATTATTTCACAATTTTCATGAAAATTCCACCCTCCTCACTTTCTCTTGCCTGAGGCTGACTAAACAAATCTCTATGATATGCTTTTGTTCGTATGGTTTCTTCCTTCTCCTGCCTGTGGAAATGTGTTCAGTAAATGCAGAACTGTTTGCCAGAAGTGCTAATCCACCAGATGGTGCTGCGTGTCTGTGGATTCAGGGGGGTTTTGTTGGTGTCTCTTTTTAAAATAGCACCAGTCAGTTATCGACTCTTCAGTTAAAAGGGAATATGAAATTCCTGTTCTTATATATATATACACACCACATACACAGAAGGTTGTTTTGTTTTATTTTTTTTTTAATTATATCTCTTATTTTTAAATGTATTAGAAGAACTGGAGTATTTGCAACATGACAAACTGTTTTTCTGTTAACATTCCTTTTGGGTTGAATTTTCACTTATGTATATCACTGTACCCATTTATTCAAAAGACTTAAACGTAAACCCACTGTTTCTGGCCTTCAAAAGAACTTAAAGCTCCTCTTGTAGCTGTTAAAAAAAACACATCATTTTTGTTTGCTTATGCCCAAGCTTTTAAAAAAGTTATATGTGTGAAAATAAAGATTTCAGTTATGGATTTCTTTCTAATACATGACACTTCTTCTATATAAAATATGAGAGAATAATACTCCTGACTGTACATCTAAGTCATCCTCTGAAAAAAGACTCATTTAAGGGATTATTGGATTATTTGTAACTAACCCAGTTGGTGTCAGTTAATCATTGTTGATAATCAATTTCCCATGTGAACCTGTAAGTGGCAGGGTGTTTGATAATGGGATGTAATGGCCCACACTGTATCTTCTCTTTCAGATGGGTGCACTAAGGCTGCTGGCACAATGGGAGAAGCAAAAATAGGAAGAGAGATTGAGGGGACCACACAAGTGAGTGTGAGATCAGGACACGCGGGAAGTCTGAAGGATGGAGGATCTGGCATGATAATGACTGAAGTATTGACTAAAAGCCCAATGTCTTTATTGAAACCTGGACCTCCTGACTTGGGAAGGAGAAGCACAACTGCATTAAAAGGAGAATTGCTCATAATTCAGGTCTGATGTGTTATCAGTTATGTTTACTCCATCACTAATCGGTGAATGATATAAATTAACAGCAATTTAATACATTGGTCTTGGGGAAAGAAAAAAAGGCAAATATGAGCCAAAATCAAATAGTTTTGAAGTTTAAGGAAGCTTAAATTTGTTCCTTTTATCCTGTTTTACACTTTTTGCATACTTGTCCTGGCGAAGGCTGCAACATTGCTGGTACAGTGCAGTGGCTTTTGTGTGCTGGAGGTGGGTGTGAATGACAAAAAACCCCATCCTTTTGCTGCAATATCCATTTGAAAAGTTACTGTAAGACACTGTGCCATAGGGTAATTTATTTTACTCGTAGGTGCCGAGTTTCAGCGAGCACTGGGAGGGCAGCAATGAGAGCAGTGCCTTTGGTGAGGCGGGAGCGATTTGTGCAGGGGCAGAGCAGCCCCTCCGTGCCCCGCCCGGCAAAGGCGCTGCCCGGCGGGGCGGGGTGTGCCTTCTCCAAACACTGCTCAGAAAACGTTCATGTAAAACCATTACCAGGTTTTATTTAATAACCTCCTAACCCTCTCTCTCTCTCCTCCTCCTCCCCTCTGTTCCTCTAATGCCTTTTACAGCTCTTGCTGCACAGCGTGAAGCCTCAGAGCTGTATTCATCAATGACTCACACCCTTGCTTAGGGGCCAATTTTCATGGAAGCTATACAGGGAAATTTTGAAATGCACCTATCTCATGCAGGGCACAAGATGATTTCTCTATTCATTACTATTCCAAAAGGACTTGTTGTCCTTTGGAAATGTTCACATATTACTTACATTTGTGTGTGCATGCATGCATGTGCAGAGCTAACTCGCCTTTAGATTTGAGTGGTCGGAAAAATAAAAATGTATTGTTATTATCATTGACACTAGTCAGCTGAAGGGTCACTGAGGGCCTGCTTACACTGGGTGAAAGCAGACAAATGCTAAGGAAAAATGCAGCATTGTGTGTTAGGTGAGAAAATTCTACAGACTCAGGCACAAAACTTGTTAAAAACCACCCTTTTGTTTGATGCTATGAGTAGCAGCTTTCTGAGGAATTTGGGAGTAAAGCCAAGGACTTACTCTGAGAAACAAAACTACAATTTTGCCCCTGAAAGCTTTTTATGTTGGTCAAGGTTATAATACCTTTTGAAAACACTCCAATAAAACATTTTCCTTTTCCATAAGACGCCATGAGTTAACTCAAGTTTGAACTTTGAGGGGAAAGAGAGGTAATATCATAGAAATTATTATCCAAAATGACCTTTCAGTTTAAAACCCATTTGACAGGAGAGGAATTGTTACTGAAAAATTGCCAGTCATAGACTAATTGCATTCTCAGGGGTTACTAATTATATCCAAAATTACTTTAAACAGTTTTGGGGAAGAGACTGAGACTTACTGCTGAGCATAAAGCAGTTTATTTACGCACGTACCAAGTAGCTTACATCCCTAAAGGATTAAACCAATTTCAATATCTTACTGTAAGTTCTAAAAATTGTGTCATGCAATGATGAATCAGAAGTGGTACAAAAAAAGAGGGGAAAATATACTTTTGCTTTCCATAATTTTTCCAACAGGCATTTCAAATTGTAATTCTAAAAATAGCTTTTCCCTTCATTTTGTTACTTAAACAGAATGGAAAAATCTCTTTCTGCAGATCAGGTCCATCCACTGACATTAATTTCTACTTTGTGTCTATGCAGGTAAGTTCCTCAAGAATGTGTTGAAGATCAGATTTGGGTTTTCCTTGTTTGTTGATGTTGTTTTGCTAAATGAATTTTGCCAACAAAACTTTTTGCTTGACAGATGAGCTTTGTCCATGGCCTAACAAGAGAGTGTTGTCTTACAGGAATGCACAGAATTACCAAGCTCCACATGTGTGTTACACAGATCAGAAAAATTCACAGCCCTGTCAGAGCCAAAAATACCAGTGTGTCCTGTGAAGGAAATAATGTGATCCTTGTTCTAGAGGTGACAAAACAGAGGCATGAAGAGGTTAATTCCCTCATATTGCCCAGAATACCAAGTAGGAAATTAGAATTTTTTTATTTGTGTTTTATTTCCAGGCATTGCTTTAGCACCTCTGGGGAAGTAATGGCTGTTTTGTTTGCAATTGGTAGTCTGTATCCAGTTCTCCCTTCCCAAAGTCCATTTGTGCTGTAGAGAATGTTCAGGGATTGTGAATGTACTCGTAAGTAGCATTCCACAGTTGAACTAATTGCCAGGCCAAGCGAGGGACCACAGTAAATGGGTGAATAATTTGATCCAAGATGGATTTGTACTCTACTAACACAGCCTGAAATCTTCTAATGCTTTTGGATTTGACTGTGAGCTGTTCATTGTTGTTTGAGCCTGTTCTTTTCTATTACCATATTTTCTCTGGATATCATTTCTGTGTACCTTATCTTTGTATAAAAGGCCACATCTTTACCATATTTCCAGGGAGTAGTCAGTAGAGGCATACAAAATTTACTGCTGTAGACCAAAATATGACAGATAAAGGTAGTGCATTACAAAGTTCTTGCCCTCAATCATGCAGAAGGCTCTCTATGCTTCTGTGAGCAGTGGCACAAATGTGGCTGCACTGTAATGGGAGAAGGGTTAACAGGAAACCAAGACATTTTCTGCAGCAAAAAGAGATGGAATCTTCTCCAAGGAATTACCTTTTATGTAATAAACAATGTCAGTGGTCAACAGAGGGAGTTTTCTTACCCTAATCCCCTTCCATTTAGCTTAAAATAGAAGTGCTATTAGTTTGACTAGCAGGTTGGTGTATCATGAAGCCTGGTCATACCTGGTTGCATGTTAAATTTAACTGCTAGCAGAAAGGTTGCTCCAGTAGCTTTTGTCTATGTTTTCCTTGAATAAAATACAATAATGCATGCTAGAGCTTCAGTGGTGTTAAGTGCTTTAGTCAGATGTTTGTATTGATGTGCTGCAGCTTTTTGGAATACAGAGAGCGTTGCTTTTTATTACAGATTTTGTTGGCATCATGAAGTTGTAAGGAGCTTCTCCTGTACTTTTAGCTTCTATTGGCTCTGAAAATCTAGCTCTAATTACTAATGGATTCTTTCCAAAATAATTTCTTTCTGGTAAAGGATGCACATAATCTGTTCTCATTAGGTATCTGCTGGCAGTACACACAGCTTGTACTTTGGCTAAGCCTTGAAGGAGGGGAAGGTTTGATAAATGACAAAAGCCAAAAGCTTTTGTCCTTATATGTGCTTCAGGTAAGGAGGAATTTAAAGATTACAACAACATATCTGTCCTTCTGCATATGAGCTGTGTCGTTCAATGAGTGTGATGTTCCTCATGGATGCAGTGAGATGTGACAGAATGGTCACACAGCTGAGTATTCCATGGCTGAGTAGCCCTCAGCTCAGTTACAGGACACAGAAAAGCAGAGCTTCAAGGCACCATGTTTCCTTTGTGCTACATACAAACAGCACCTCTGTCTGCTGTCCTTTCTAGGGGGTGCAGCTACTGTGATCGCTTTCCTGAGCATCAGTTTTCTTGTTTCTTCTTTTTTGCCTCAAAAATATGCTTATTTGAAGTAGAATTGAAGTAAAAAAATAAAAATGTGGCACAAAATTAGAAATAAAGGAAGTTACTCCTACTTAATATTATGGAAGGTTATATGTTAAAGCATCGCAAACTGCAAACCTTTGAAAATTCCTTTTAGTGTTGTTTTTATTCTGATTTCATTTTTCTTTTTATCACCTTCTTTATAAAGAGTGTAATGGTAAAACAAGGGCAGTGCCATGGAAGGCCAGAGGCCTTCCAGCTACAGAAGGGTGATCAAAGAGGAGCCTTAGCCTGACCTGAGCCACAGCCATTCCCAGCTCTTTGCTGAAATCTCAAGCAACTGCAATTTCTTCTGTTCCCTACTTGTATTTGTGAATTCTCAGTGCTTGAATCCTGCTGCTTCTAGCTTATAAAATCCCGTGTCTGTAGCAAGTTTCTTCATTTTCTTTCTGGTTTTGGCACTACTGAAGAAATCAGAACACTTCTAATTGTTTATTCCTTAATAGTTCTGTATTTTGTGGAAGGAAATTGGCCTTCCTCCTGCCAGCATCTGTGGAGCCAGAGAATACCCCAGAGTTGTCAAGGCAACAGCTTTTGCTTGGGGAGCTGCAAAAGAGAAAGGGACAGGAACATCCTCTGGAGAACCAAGGACTTTTTTGCAGGGCACAGAAACATGTATGTGTTCCCTTTACTGCAAACACCATCTATGGGTGGGTCAGGGAAAGCTGAAGTCACTCACAATGCAACATAATGAGGTGGAGCTTCTGAGAGCAGCATCCTGATGTACCCTCAGGTCTGGAATCACAGCCCCAGCTAGGCTTCTCTTCAGTGTGTTTGTTCTGTTGTGCAGGGCCATACTGAAATACTGGCATGAATCAAGTGGGTTTAGGCTTTTGGGAGGGAAAGGGAGCTTGGTTCTCTCTACTACCTGGACTTTTAGCAAGAAAAGCTTTCTATTTAAAAATTTTATCACTATTCAGTGCTCCAGAAGGGTGTCTATTGGTCTGATTACTGATTAGATCCCTGTGATGATCTTGCTTGCCTCTGCTAGGAGATTTGCTCCTCATTCTGGACAAACCTTACAGTGCACAAATCCTTAGCCAGGATAAGGCACAGGGCTCACCGGAGTCAACAGACCTATGCTAAAATTTACCTGGTGCAGACTGTGAGCGGCATGATTTCAACACAGAACATGCCACTGCAAGAGCTCTAGAAATTCATATAACCTAGAAAAAGTTCCTTCATTCTGTCCCAAGGACAGGATCAAAGGATACTGTCTGCATTGTAGTATTCCTGGTATTTCTTCTGCTTCAAGAGCCAAGAGTTAGGAAATCTTACACCTGTATATTATAGTTGGAATACTCAATGCATATTTCTATGGAGGCATGAAAAATTATGCATTTCCCATTAGATGTACAATGAGGCTCTCAAGGGTTTAACAAATTTTGTGTGGGGACATCAGATGGCCCCAAGACTTGTTGCTGTGCTTAGTATTTAGCACTCAATGTCACCCTCCTCATGCAGTAGCTACTTGATATCTCTGAAGTGCATATTTGCTGTCATGTTACTGCTATGTGCATAGTAAAATGCTATATAGGACATAGCATAATCTTGTTTGATATTATGATCCCGTAATTTACTTTAAAAAGATTAATCTTGTAAATACTGTAAAGTTATATTAGTAGTTGCAGTAAGCTGTTTAAGATTTATGCAGCAGCATTATTTATATTTATAGTCAGTGACCTTGATACCTTCTACTTAGAGTTGAGAGATTTTTATGTTACTTTGTTTCTTTATTTTCTTGGCCTTGGTTAAAAAAAGAAAAGTGCCCCCCAAAAATAAACAAAAACACTGTTAGATTTTTGATTTTCAAAAGATCTCCCAAACTTCTACAAACTGTGATATGCAGAGATTTTGGAGGTTATTTTACCACTTATTGCCATTTCATATAGTCATTTAAGTCTTTAGGGAGTGAGTAAGGTACACTTAGAGAGACAGGACATTATCTGTGTATTAGCCTCTTTGAAGTGCATTTTATTGTTGTATCAGTCATTCCAGAAAAAGGTTCTGAGCCTAAGAGCACAGATGAAAATATATACAATCCCTTTAAAAGGTGGAATATTTGAATTTAGCTTGCAACATAGTTGCATGAAATTATCACTCCTGTCATGTCAGCTGAAATATCAGAAATCCTATTTCTAATCCCCTCCATGTAATGTGGCACAGGGACACAGATACATATCAGCCACAAAGGGAGCCAGCACAGCTTTTCTGACAGACTCTGCAGGCTGCCTGGAATTCAATTCCACTTCTCCAGCCCCTCCACCCACTGGTTGAGCCTGTTGTTGCCCTTCCAGCACCTAATGCACTGCTGACACAATGGAGGGAGGGCAGGAGCAGTGTGGTGAAAAATCAGACACTGCAGACAAAAACTTGACAGACTGTCTTCCTGCCAGAGCCACAATATGAACTGGCCAAGTGAAAAGGGATGGCCATTATCCCGTCTCACTGAGTGACTTAAATGACTTACAGCCACATGCAGAGAAAGTTCTCTGGACTATTTCCATGGGGGTTTTTAGTTTAATTTGCATGATAAGATGTACCAGGTATGTTTTTACCATTTGAGGCAGCTTCATTTTTCTCTGACTCCTGTGTAAAATAAGGATAATTTCACCGAAGTCATTGGAGTAACTTCATTATCAAATGGATGTTGGGAGAGCACTTTCATAGTCCTTAGGCAACTTTCCAGTCGTTGCTCCTCAATGCTCACCATTAGCTCCAATTTACATCTCCCCTGAGGCTGAGGGTTCTGGGCATGCTGGGCACTGATCCTGCACAGCACATCTCAGGAAAGGTGGCTCCTGATGGACTGCTCAGTGTTGTACAGCACATAACTGAGTCAACTGCCAGGAGCCTCATGCACCTGAGCAACTTCTGTATTGACAACAATCTGGAAAATGTAGATGCTCTAATGAGCACAGTGTTGTATTTACAACTTTACAAATGCTGCCTCAGGTTCACTTGAGTGTTTTGTCTTTGACATTCCAGGCTGGTGCCTCTGTCCTGGGATGCTGGCCATGCATCTCTTTCTTTGCTTTGTCACAAATCTTGACCTGAGATACTTTCCTCTCTGAAAGTTTTGCTAAAATGGATAAACTCTGGTGAAAAGTTTCAGAGAATCAGAGAGCTGATCCCTTGAAGAATTCCCAGCAAGTTCTTGACAAAAACTCTGACAAAAGCAACTGCTCTCTGCCTCCCTGTCCAGGGACTCCTCCTAACTCAAAAGCATATCCATGGGCTTCAAAAGAGCAGCTGTAAGAGCAGAAGCAGCCAGAGACTAAATGTAAGCAGAGAGGAGATGGACCAAGATCTACTTCTGTAATTGTTGTATCACATGGGAACTTGAGGCACCAAGCCTGGCTATTCCCTGTTGTGTGCTTCAGCTTCTGGAGCCTGAACTGACCAGTAAATCCTTTAATTATTTACAGTTGGGCCATGCTTTTATCCCTGTCCAAAACCCAGGAGAAGGCTGCTTGGACCCACTCACCAGTTGCTGTCATAGTACACAGCTGTTAGAAGGCACACATGGAGCAGACAGGAAATATGACTTGAGAGGCAACAAAAGATGTTGCTTGTATTGTATTTATCCCTAATGTAGATAAGATACTGTGAATAATGGCAAGCCAAAAAAAAAAAATTCTGATTTTTGCAAATGCAACATACCAGAAACTGCTTTTTTCACTTTGCAGTGGAAATTCATTTAGCAATCTCTTCCCATTTATTATTTCTGATGGAAGGAAAATCTTACCACATAATAAGACAATATTTCATATACCTGAATCCACGTTCATCCATCCAGCAGCATCGTCCATCTTTTCTCTCTTCCTTTTCTTCTTTTGGAATTTGTGGTTAGGCAGCATTTATAGTAAAATAACATTTTTATGAATTATTACTTGCAGAAAATCACATAATAATGTGTGCTCTTTTTAGGTTTTTTCCACCTTTGTTCTGATGTGCTAAAATCACGTTTTTTGGCAGTTGAGCACTCTGTTGATGAAGCCTGAAGTACATGACAATATGAGTGAAATTCATTATCAAGCAAAGAGTGTTGTGAACTTTGCAGCAAATCATCACAAAGTAATCTTGCTTTTCTCTCTGGTCTTAGTCTAAATGTGATTTGCACTCTTATGGAAAGGACTTTGTGCTGGTTTTGATGTTACATACAAATAGTCTTGCTTTGTAAAATTCCCATTATGCCTGTTTACGTTTAGCAGCAGGGCTATTGAGTCAAGCTGCACTGATTGGGAAGCAGAAGTCTTTAACGCTAAGCCCCATCAAAGTTTTTCATAAATTTGTGGCATTTTTCCAGCATTGCTCCCAAAACAGCATAGAGCTGCTGGAAGGAAATGCTCCAGCTGCAGGGATAAGTGGAGCCAAAAAGTAACATCCAAACAGAAATTATCCAGTTCGTGATTTCACTTTGATCACCAGATGTTTGCCATGTGACTTCAGCATTGGAGAACACAAGAGAGGAGAATGTGATGGTGTGGTACTTAGCTTAAATCTAACACAAGGGCTCATAGCTCAGCAACAGATACACACAAACAGTTACTGGCTTTTTCCATTTTTTGAGAAATTCCTCGCTTTATCATGATATTGATTCCAGCAAACTATGTCCTCATACCAGGTTTTGCTTTGGTTTTTAAATTCTTTAAACTCTGAAAGACTGTGCAAGCAGAGCAAGATACACTCCAGATTAATTCTATAGTTTACTCTGGTTTGGTTGGTAATTTGTCTCTCTGAGGACCCTGGTTAGTGATGTTAGCAAATCATAAAGAGCATTATCCTCCACCTCTAAGGGTTTCAGATTTAGATTTGTATCCTTTTCCTTAGTTTTAGCACTAGATGTCATTTAACTGCCTCCAAAACAATGTAATTCAGGGAGATTCTTCAGCTTTTAGTTAAGAATTAGTTGAAGCATTTCGAAATGCACAGAATTGGAAGGACAATTTGGAGTTTTCTAGTTGTAACCCTATATCACCTTTGTCAACCTTCTCATACAGTCCAAAGCTTCATCTAAAATCTTCTTACAATTTTTGCTCTTATTAACCTCACAAGATGGCTGATGCAAATTTTGAGTGCTTCAGATGTTAAAAAGTCTCTTGAAATGTCCATTCTAAACTTATCCAGAGTCTGCTTATAGCCCCTTGTTCTCATAAGTGAAAAATTATGTGATGCATGCCATAGAATTTCCAAGTGAATTTGGATAAATGATTCAATCTCTATGTATGATTTATCCCAAAGCAGGAGCTTTTACCCCTCCATCCTCTCCCATTTGGACACACATTTTTCTCTTGCTGCCTCAGGTATTTGCCAGTTCCTTTACTGATCTATGTCAGTACCTTGCTGTGCCTAGTTTTGAAGGGATATTTTTATGCTGGAATAGTGAATTAGGACAGCTCAGCAAGTGGCCTGAGGAGCACAGAGAGAGGCAGGGCCTGGCAGTTACACTTCTGGTTTAGCTTGCTCTGGAACTTCAACCTCAATTCCAGATTGATTACAGTATGAAAATTTTTTCCTTTCCAACACTTTGAATGATAATTCTTCCTTTTCCAACATTTTTACCAAATTATCTGTTTAGATTTTAAGTTCTGCAGATCAAAGACTGTCATTTAGTCACTTGCACAGTGACAACCACAGTGGATCCCCACAGTTGGATATCAAGACAGTGCAGATACAAGACCACCACAGAGCATTTTTATTGCTGCAAATGTACCCAGCTTCACTGGAAACAGATTATATTCTCTGTCATTTGCTTCCAGCTTAATATTTATCATTACATATGATATCATGTGACTTTTTAATTAAGTCGACTTCATTTTTCATTAGTGCAACAGCATCGATTTCATTAACCATATAAATTCCCACTTTTCTTTATTACATGAAATTTTCTTACTTGTGAACTTCCTTGACCTACTTAGCAGTCCTAACAGTGAACAGCATTGATCCTCTTTATCTATTAACCTCTGAAATGTGTGATATTGACTTACAACATAGGTTTTAATGTAAGATGAAATAATGCCACCTATTATTTTGGAATCTGGACAAAAAAATGTATTTTAAAATAGGTTCTTTTATGTGAAACAAAGTGTTCTTAACATTTTTAACAATTTCTGAATGTACTGTCTCCACCCTTCACTATAGTATTTTGCATATATCTAGGATTTCTGGGTCTGTTTCTCACAGCAGTGTTGAGAAAATTTCATGCTTTCACATTTTTCAGCTGTAATACTATTTACTCTGAAGAGAACTGAATATCCTCTAGTATTCTGCCAGGTCCCTCTCTAGACTTCCACACTGAGGTAGTTTTATTTGATCCTTTTATGTGAAAGATTAAATTTCCTTGTGTTGTATGGTGAGATACCAGTGCATATTTCCAGGGAATTATCTCGTGGAATGTTCTGTGTTCTAAATTATTTGCACCTGAATCCAAAATGCCAGGAGCCTTTGTTTCAGTAACAGAACATCTGATTTTCTCTTGCAGTTCCAGGGGAAGTTCATTCTCCAGTATTTACATATGTTCTCCATCTTCCATTAAGGAGTCAACCTTTTAATTCTTATTTAGAAAAAAATACAAATAATTATAGTTATTAATGTTCCAAAGATAAATGGATAAACTTACATTGAGTCGATTTTGGGAAGGAATTCACTGAGGAATTTTGAATGTTCATTGATTTTCAGGTATATGAGCTTAAACTGAACTTAAAGCACTTATTCCAAAACTTTATACAATTTAGTAATTCTTCACCTTCTGAAATGTTCATTTAATTTACTGTATGGATGCCATGGGTATTTCAGAGCCTGATCACACTTTCTGTCTTCAGACAAATATCCACTGTCTCCAATGAGGAATTTTACATTGTGATGTAAAGGAGTTTTGACTGAGGAGAGGCAGCTGGATCAGTCCCACATGTTGTAGAGACTTACAATCAGGAATTAATATGCAGCAGAGCTATGACACTGGCTTTAATTCTACTCACATTAATTTTCACTGTTATTATTAATTAAACCCTGAAAATCAGGGATTTAATGGAAACTCTGACAGACCTTTAATTATAGCATTTCAACAGACTTAGAGCATAGGATGTCCTCTACTAGTGCACAGGACATTCTGTACTTGAGAGGGTATAAAAAGAAGTCATAGTTTTTGGTGTACTTTATGTTCAGAACATTTTTAAATTCTTGATTGGCTTTTACTCAGTGTTGTCTGCTGCATCTGGGTAAGTTATACAGAGTGAATATTTTAACTGTTGTGTTCAAGAACAGTTTGGAAACAGAATTTTAAATCTTTCTAATGCAATTGCTCCTGATTGTTCAAAACCATCTCTCATTGTTTTAGGAGAATGGGTTTCGCACCAGCTATTTGTGTAGCAGAGTGCATTATGCTCATAGATACATCTACAAGTTAAATTGTTTGGATTGCAGATTTCTGACAGGAAGGATGGCCTTTTTTTTTTTTTTTCCCTCTTTGTGTGCCATCTATCATAGTGGAGTCCTGACCAGAATTCTTATGTGTACTCATAAAATAAGCCATAAATTCCAGTCATTTATCCCACATAATTTGTACCCCTGTGTCTCAAGTCTTTGCATTGTGTGTGTTACATTGAAGTCTCACGGTGAAGAGTTTAGGCCTTGTCTGTGCAGGGTGAGAGTTCTAGCAAAGTGATTTACAGATAGGGAATTGTCAGGAGGGAGAGGTAGCTGTCAGATATTGTGGGCAGCAGTGTTCTGTAATGTTTAGTACATCACATTTCAATTTTTCCAAGAATACAACCATATAATAAGAATTTTTGTGTGTGAGAATCAGTATTATACACTACTGGCTAATTTTTACAATTTTGCAACATATACTTTCCAACAAAGAATGTTCCTGAATTCACAGGGATCTATGATAATTGAAAATGTCATTGAAGAGTGGAGAGAAATGGATATAAAGCTTTAACCCTGGAAGAGGTACAGTCTAAAAATGAAGGAGGTATATTCTAAAAATCTCAATATTAGATATAGATTTGAAGTATTTGTAGCTATTTGCAATAATTACAGCTAAAACAATGAATTATTTTAGAGAAGCTGAGTAATGATTTTTTAAAAATTTTTGATACTGGTAAAAACTGGTGTTTAATCAGTTAGCCACCTGTTCTCTTGATTAGATAACTGAACCATAAGAAATAAGTAAAAATGTATATGTTCTAAAATTAATAGGGAAAGGAATTTAAGGAAGTTCCATAATAGAAAGAATTTCAACTTTTCTTGACTAATTCTGAGATTTCTAAATTTGTATAGTCTACAATAAAATTTAGATTCATATGTTTGCTTTTGCATGAACCACTTCTAGAAACATTTTAGGCAGCTAAAAAAAGTACTTTTTGCTAGGAATGTAGTGAAAATGTGTGTATTTGCATTGCATGTTCTATACAAATGTACCATGCAGGAGGTCTGCTCAATTTAGTTCACTTTTATAGATCTACATAAGGATTGTGAATCACTGAATAGAACCAGTGATTCACTCTGCATTGAAAAGCACTACTGAGAGGAAACACTCCTAAGAATTAGAAACTGGATTACCTTAGGGGTTAGAAACACATGAGTGGCTGTGACCAGAAGTTCTGCTCTGAGATCCCCAAGCACTCTTGGTTGGCTCTTCTCACATGATTACCCTGAGTGAGGCAAAAGTTACTGATGTGAATAAAGCTTAAACAGACACATGAAGGCAGAACTATTCTCTTCTCCACAAGCAGAACTTCTGCTGACCATGACAGAAATGGCTTAAAGCTCAGCTGAAGTTCTTGAGTGCTGGCCCAGGGGCTCACACCAGCACAGTCCAGAAACCAAAGAGGGATCACCATGCTCTGTGCCACCTGCCGGGGGAGAACCCAGTGCTGAGCACCTCCTGCTCACCCTGTGTTCACGTGAAATTTAGAACCATAATCCAAATTTACATAAATTATTCAGTTGATTCTTTTCTTCTCTCCTCAGCTTTGTAATGAACCCAGCAGAGTTTCAGAGCTGTGCAGTTTGTCTGCAATCTATGACTATTTTTACCCCACTGATGGTTTTTCATTCTGCTAACTATCCGTAACCCTTTTATTTTTCATGAATGGTCTTTTAACATACCTCATTGTGAAACCATTTGTTCTTTAATGACAGCCACATGCTCTCTCTGCTTTTGTTATCCCACTCTGGCATCTTCCCAATTAGATAAGGAACCTCAATTCTCAGAAAACTAACCTTACCAAAAAAAATGGATGGTTTTCTCCTGGTTTATTTCTGTGAACTGAAACCTGGAGGTAGAGGAAGAGCAGGCGGGCTCCCCATGGTGGCAGGGAGCTGATGGGTTTTCAGTGCTGTAGTGTGAAACATCAGCCTGACAGTGGCCAGCATTGTGTGTCTCTATGTCCCTCCTGAGAATGCAGTGGGAAATAAAATAATACCTATGGCAGAAAACAAATAAATATGCATTTTACGTAAATTTAGGGGAAAACTCCTCAAAAAATAATTGTTTTGAATCATTAGGAAAGCTGCTTTAGTGTAAGGGCTACAGAGACTTCTTAGAAGGACCAGCATTGACTGGCTGGGTTTAGCCAAGCACTGGGGATGTCAGCTCTGGGCCAAGTTGTTGTTAGCATTAGGAAATTGCCTGCTGTGTGGATGGGCTTAATGCAATATTATACGGTGTGGATGCAAATTTAATGGGCTTGAGAATAGAGAAATTGAGCCTGAAACCTGTAGGGCAAGTCCTTGGCCCAAACTAACCCACACCACCTCTCAGTAGAGTCAGCCTAGTCAGAGAAGTGGAAGGTATTAAACCAGTGGCTGATTAGAATCGGGACCCTGTTACTTAAGAAGGAGCTTTGCCTGAGCAGGTGACCACAAAGGCTTTTTGATTTTTTTATTTAAAAAAAATTTTTTTTTTTTCAAGGAGCAGAGCAGCCATCCATTTAAATGCACATGAAATACAAACCCAAAGTGTTAAAGTGACATTTAGAAATAGCATAACAGTACAGACAATGTTAAAAGAATGCAATTTGAGAAGGTGTCCTTCCTTACGCAGTAATGGGATTGCTGCTGTTGCTCAGCACATCACAAGAAAGTTTTATCTTGAAAGAGCAAAATAATATCATTAACAGAAAATTAAACTTAAAGTCACCATGAACTATGGACTTAAAAGACCCTCAAGAAATGAAAACCAATTGTCTGTTGGAAAACCAGGAGGTCAAGTAGTCATTGACCAACCAAAAGCTGCACCGATTGCTGAAACGTACAGTACTTTCAAATCCAATTAACTGTTTCAAGCAGACAGTCCTCATTTTCTCTTTCATCAGGAAGGGAAATTTGCAATCATATATTCCAATGAAAGTTAAGTTGTTTTGATCTGATAATTGTCAGATGTATTTATCTTAATTTGTAAGTTTTTAATGCTAAAGCTCCAAGCTGTTCAGATATAACAGAAGTACTGGGAAATGAGGTACAAAATGCTGGAATTCAAATTAACCAATAAATATATTTTAATATATATCAGCAGGACTCTAGAGGATTCCATTAATGTTGAAAAATAGAAAGGATTTAGGTTAATTTGGTAAGAAGGCAGGTCAGAACGTTTACAACAGTGGCATAGAATTGTATAGAGATGCAAAATTTTTCAAGAGAGCAGAATTTTTTCAAAAACGCTGACTCTAGCTGTCACAGCCCTGCCTTGGTTAAATCCAGTGGAGAGATATGAGGACTTTCTAATTTGCTTTCCCTCTATTTTAATAATAGCTGTGCATAAGTAATTTATGAAAGGCCAACCAGGCAGTGGGCAACAGAAAATTAAACTCATTTTATCTGAAAGCAGGTGGATTTCTATATATCATTAGCATGCATAGAATTCTCACAATGTTATTTCTCATACTGATGGAATGTAACCAAATAATATATGAGTTTTTTGCTTATGCACGAGTGAAATTTTTAGATAAAAGTGCCAGCCCCAATGGCAATTTTCTGCAAAACGAAAACTAATTCTGCGAAGCTTCTTATTACTGGGAAGACTCATTTGGCTTGCATTAGAGACTGACATAAGTGACTTTAGGATTTTACTAACAGATTAGATGAGATGTGCTATATGCAGTAATATCATTAGAGAATGTAGCAGCAGAAGCAGAAGAGTTTGTGGCACTTAAGGACACTGGCACAAGTAAATTGTTTTCATTTATGACAAGCTTTTAAATGATTTTTTTTTCTCCTGATGAGAATATGTTTTAGTTTTATGTTTCCCTCACCCTTCCCCGAGACTGAAAAAAAGCGCTTCTGCCTGAATTACTGCTCGTATTATTTCAACCCCTGATACCAAATCTATTGTATGTGCCTTTCTTATCACATGTATCACCTTGAGAGGGGTTAGATTTTTATGAAGAAAACAATACTAAAACTAAATAAATGTATTGCAGTGTTATTATAATCTAAATAAGGAGAGAGAAGCAAATCACGTATTTCTCTATGTGCTGTATTTTCACTATTTGTTAACAGAAATGTATTTGGAATCTCTCCACATATCATTCAAACTATTTTAAACAGCAACAGATATGCTGCAAACATTTGACTTAAACAAATGCAGCTTTCTTTTTCTTACCTCATAGAAGCCTGTTAGGAGTTTGGTTGTTTTTAATTATGATACCCAAAGGTTCATCCTGCATAAGACTTTTTCCACTTTTACATCTTGTTTTACAATAAATGGCATTGGCCAAGCAGTATTTTTCTCTGAGGTGAGAAACAGCAAAAGGCCATGATAATTCCTATCCCATGTAATATTTTTTATGATATAGATGAAAGTGAAACTTTCCATTTCTTTTTATTTTTTTTATTCAAGAAGCAGTAGTAGCAGCTACTGGGTGTTAGCAGTCACTACTCTTCAATGGTTGTATTGGCTTGTACTGCCAACTTTGTAGTTTGCAATATATTTTGTTCACATTTGAATTTCAAAAAAGAGGGAAGATACGACTGTGTTGTTGGAACCAATAGCACTGACCCAAATCGTATGACAGAGATAGTCCTTTGTAACCCTGGCCCATGTGAGGTGACTGTGTCCAGCTGTTCTTGAGCTGTTTGTTCAGCTTCTTCTATCAGCACTCATGTATGTCACACTTACATGACTTTTTTATATTACATGACAATTTTATTGGCTTACTTAGATAGCAAAGTTTATATTGTCCTCCACAGTCAGTACTTTTACAGAGCTATCTTGACTACCAAAGGCCCTGAGGAACAGGAAAATAAAATCCTGAGGTAAACTGCACAGCTGTAAATGTAGAATGACTATGTTTACCTCAGTAAAAAGTATGTAGTGCTCTGCTAAAAAAGCTGAGTTTGACCCGGGGTAACCAATATTGAAAACAGACTTGATACTAAAGAGAACTATAAGTTCTTTTCTCAGGGGAAATGCTGGTGTTGTCCATGGTGAGGCAGACACAAAATACTTCTGCTGGAGTCAATGGTCAGCACAAACAGGGACAGAACTTGGCTCTGCTGTGCCATGGACTCAGCCACTGTATTAATCATAAGGATTAGAATTCCAGGGGTAATATTCAAATGGCTCATCACAAGGCTCTTTATGTACTCTGGTTCATTAAGTCCCTCCCTGTTGCACTTGCCACTATCAGGAAATGTGTAAAAGAGACAGAGGAAATAACTGAAGAAATAAAAATCCCCCTGGAACTTCTGTAGTGAGTGTGTATGGACACCTTGCCAGCGTCTGCTGAGATCTGGCTCCTGCTGGCACAGGAGAGCTGAAATACAGGGACAGGAGTATGTCCCTGTTCCAGACCAGTCCTTCCCCATTCTGTGCCATCCCTCCTAACAAATGAACTGACCAGTGGTAGTTTGTATGTGATGCTAACACCTAGAACAGAAACTTAGGTCAAGACTTTCTGGAGGATCTTAGACCACTAAATCTGTTTCTTGCAGGAAGTTGAAGTTGTGTCACATAGTTCTGACCATAAATATCGGAAAGTCTATCTTAAAGCAAGTTGGGTTCTCTGCCCCCACATTCTCAACTGGAAAGCTGATCCAGAACATCTCTCCATGAAAAATTTTGACCAACCAAATATAACAGCAAGTTTGTTCCAGTGCTATCTCCTTCCTTTTTTAACTTTGCTCCAAGCCAATTTTTATAGAAGACCTGCACAATAGATCCTCATCTCTGCCCTGCTATTCCATAGACTGTCCAGATACTTCCTGAGGCTTCAACACTATCCAATTGTACATTCACACAAATATCTCTTAGAAAAGCCAGTTCAACTCCTTCAGTGCTAGGAAATGCTTTTTTCCTATATAGTATTTCCATTTTCTAACAGCCTTCTGATAAATACAAGACAGTCAGAGAGGGATTTTTGACAAGGACATGTAGTGATAGGACACAGGGGAATGGCTTTAAACTGACAGAGGGCAGATTTAGATCAGGTATTAGGAAGAAATTCTTGACTGAGAGTGGGGAGGTCCTGGCACAGGTTGCCCAAAGAAGCAGCTGCTTCATTCCTGGAATTGTTCAAGGCCAGGTTGGATGGGGCTCTCAGAAACCTGCTCTGATGGAAGGTGTCCCTGCCCATGGGAGGCTGTTGGAATGAGATGATCTTTAAAGTCCCTTCCAAACCAAACAGTGCTCTGGTTTTGTGATGTACCTGTGATGCTTTACAGTTCTGCCTAATGAGGGCTTCAGCACTTACAGCCTTAACTGTGAGACTTCTGTAGGGTAGAACCAAAGTATTTAACTTGATTTTAACAGTGATCAGAGAATCAACAAAAGACAGAAATGAGAACAGATTAAGTAGCTAATATGGTGGAAGAACATCAGAATAAGTTTCCATTGCAAATGGACTAAAAGAAGGTGTACATTTTTCTCAGTTTGCATCTTCTTTTCTATTGTCATATTTTATTCCCTACTCAGAACATCAAAGTCAAAACAAGCACATGGATATATGTCTTTATTTTCCCCCATTTTCATTTAATATACAATATTTGAGTGCATTCGACTTTCTGCTTTTTATTTGCAGCCAGCAATCAAAAAGTATTTTCACTGTATTATTAAAAACTGAAAAATAAATACTATATTTTTAATCTTAAGCGTTTTAAAAATGGAAGGAGATACCAGTGAGTGTCAGTAAGTCTAGCTCTAAGTTGCTTGTGTTGACATACTGCTGAAGGCTAAAAACAGCTTATACAGATTTTATTTGTTTATAGGGCAAATTATAAAATGTTCCACTGAAATAAGTAATGACAATTTTTGTCTACATAAATGTGCATGTAAATGTAATGATGTTTGTTGTCATTTCAACATGACTGCCATTATTGAAATAGAAGAGCCAGTACTAATTCTTGCTGTCATATTTCTTAAAAAATGAAAATAAGGCATTTAAAGAAGCGTCAAGGTTTTCAGTGTAGATCATTCATCTCCTGCATGCTCTTAGAATAACACCCTCAGCAAAACAGCCAGACAAAAGCTAACTAGAGTTCTGCTCTCTAATCTTTTTAAGAAACATACATTTGAAGATATTTTCCAACTTCAGAGTGTTCTGGAACTCAGCGAGACCTTAATGAATAAGATGTGAAGTTCTGTCATTGTCTTAGAGGTTGTGTAACCTGGGCACAGGGTAAAATCCTGCAAAAAGCTGCCTTTGATCTCATCAGCCAGAAGAAACCCTTGTCTTTTTTTAGCTGAATACTTGGATGTGCCATGCTGAGCTCTCAAGGTGCCCACTCTCCTGTGGGACTCTACAGGGTAATAATTGACAGCAAAATGCAGGCCAAAAATCCCCTCAACACTGAGCTTCTGTGTGATTTGAACATAACAGTTTTTAAAAATCCTTGGAATTTGTTCTTTTTTTTCTCCTTTCCTCATCAGTCCTTGCCCATGGCCAGTTGGCTTCAGCATGATAAAGGACAGAACTGAAAAGTATCATTACTAGATAATAATGACTACTTTGAGTAGGTTATATGGCTGAGAAGATTTTAAGAGTTGAGAAATCTTGAATTCTAATCTTCCTTCTTCCACCAAAGTGGCACAAGACCCCAGGCAGAGGTGGCGGGGAGGATGGTGTCACCCGTTTTTTGAAGCATCGTCCTAATTTTTTGTGCCTAAGCAGCTATGAGGCCTGAGTACTCACATAGCTTGAAAATAATTTCAGTTTAAAACTGCAAGCATGCAAAGTCTTTGAAAGGAGATGCCTCACATTTTCCAGAAATGACAAGCTGAGTTTGAAGCATTTCCTTTTCTCCATGCCTCAGTTTCCCCCAGGTTCCAGCAGAATGAGAGACAGAACCTGTGACAGGAGGGTAAGAGGGATACTAATTTCCTAATATCTGTGAGAAGCTTTGAATATGTGAATGATATTAAATATTACCATGTGCTTTTCTGTTCCAGGGGCTCACAAAGTGCTGTGCAGTGGGACAGGCAGCAGTCCCTCCCTGCACCACACTAGATCACATTCAATGACAGTTCCTGCAAGGTAGGGGCTCCCTCTGTCCAGTGACTTCCTGGAGCACCACAGCACAGTCAGGGACACAACGCTGTGTCCCTCGTGGAGCAGAAAGATGGCAGATGAAATTGTAGGTTCAGCTGAACCCAAGAGCTCTGTGCTGTGTTCTCTCTAGGTTAATTCAACAGAGCTTTCTAACTATAAAAAAAATCTCTGAGAGATAAGCAAACGCAAAACCAGCAATCCACACAAAGTTATGAGTCTTATTTTGGGGAAATCGTTCTGATAGAGGTCCTAGACATAGCTCTGATCATAAAACTCAGGAAAAATATTGGAGAAGTTTTATTCTCCCCTTTTAAATTGATTGACTCCCCAGACAGTGCTTTAATTATTCATGCAGATGATGCGGTGTTTTGTGCAGCAGTTTCTGGGAATGCAGCACCAGGGAGTGCTCCCTGATTGTTACTGTCATCACAAACTGCCCACCATCCTTCGTCTTATGTAAATTTAATTCCAAACACACCACTTCATGCTTTATTATCTCACAACAGCAATTGCATTTGGCCCTTTGATTCATCTGTGGAGAATGCATTATGAAGCAAAGCATAAATATCATAAAATGGTTAGTTCATGGGGCTTCTAATTTCAGGAACATCACAAAATGCTAATTCATAGACTTCATACTAGCTCAAAAAATATATTTCAGTGGATGTCGTGAGGGTAAATCCCTGCTTTCGTCCTTCACTTGGAAAATGCTGCAGCTTAAAGAAACTTAAAAGCTCTAATAAAACTTAGAGCAAACAAAACTTGCTGGAGTGTTCAGCTACACTTCATTGTATTCTGAGTTTAAAAAAATAATGTAAAGAGGCTTCAAAATAGTCCAGAAGGGAACTAAAATAAAGAAAGAACAGGTTGCATTTTCTTCTCTTTTACCTGTCAGATATTATGGAGTGCAGTTGTTTCCTTGTTGGTGCAGTTCGTCTTAAAAAGTGGTGAGACTGCACCTACCTGGTCATTTGCTAAAGGTAATGGTACTGAACCACAGCAAAATCAACTCAATTTTACCAAGTGTTGTTCAAGAAAGAGAAAAGGCAGTGCCTTTAGGCAGAAGCCTCTGTGTGCATTTCCGTGTGGGGACTGTGTGGCCAAAGCAGAAAGTCTGGGCTGGGAGAAAAGAGTACATTGAGTAGAAAACAAGAAGTACACTGTTTACAAACACCACTCTTGTTCAGTGCTTTTTCACTTTATGATGCGTGTGTGAAAACTTCATCCACAGATGTTGCTCTGTCGATTTGTCTCTGTTTTCAGAAATAATCCATTTTGAAGATGCATGGGCTAGCCAGATCCATAGGGTTTTTTTGGCTGGAATGTAACACCATAAGTAGCAGAAAAAGTTTAGGCAAAATTTCCAGGTGCTTGAGGGGAGTGTGGGGTGAGCCTGTGTGAAGGAACAGGGGATTGAGGCAGGCTGCAAAGGTGGCTGGGCTGGATCTGGGCCAGCACTTACACAGCCCATCAATAGGTGTTAGTGCCTTGTTAGAATTTATGAAGTGATCTTTGCAGAAGACCATTTCCTTTTCAACAGTTACCAACCCAGGATGTTGAATGCTATTTTTCAATTTTCTATTTACACTTAATACCTCTTTTTCTGCATTTTAACAATTATGTAATGATATTTAGTGTTGTTTGTACCATCCCAGCAGCAACCAAAGGTCATTTCTGTGACCATGAAAAGCCCTGTCCATACTGAACAGCTCAGTGTGAGCTAAGAGAATTTAGTTCATTGGAGAAAGCCTGAATCCCTGAGACTCCTGCCTGCTGCCCTGAAGGAGCAATCCCCAAACATGTCACACTCCTCATGCCTCCTTTGGTCCATTCACCTGCCTTGTGAGGATGGAGGTTGCATTTTAGTCCTGCTGGCCATGGCAATTTGGAGCCTAAAGATCCTTCACAAACAGCAAAGGACTTGTTAGCTTCTGCTTTTCTTGTCCATTAATTATAAAATTTTTTCTCAAATCAGAATGAAATCATTTTGTTACACAACAAAAATTTGTAAAGTGTTTTTGTGTCACTTTCCATGTCTGGTAACTAGCACAGCAAGTTCATCCTGTAGATGTGTGAATGGATGAGGTTCTTCCAGAAAAAAAATAAAGCAAATTTACCTAATTTGTTCATATTTCTGGAAGTAAAAATATGAAGTAATCTACTCTAAACCATAATTTTAACATTAAACCCTGCATTGTTTCCTAGCCCATGCTCAGAATTACTTGAAAATTAATTGTTAGATGATTGACCGGGGCAGATTGAACCTCCTTTTGCTGGGGTGCATAGAGATCTATTGATTTGCCTTAGTGAGGATATAGTTCATTGTCTCTCAAGACTGTTTATGAAGCAGGGCCATTGTATTCCTCAGCAGGAATTCTGATAAAAAGCACATGTACTCCTGCTCTCCTGCAGTCAGTTGTATTTATATATGTAAGTAGGAAAACACTTGATAATCAAATTTTTTAATATATTTTTAAGTGGAGATGATAGCAATTGGAATGGGGCAGAAATTGAATCCTGCACCTAGCAGAGACAGCATTATTTTTTTTAGATTTTGGATCATGCTTGCTTAGGATCAGAACATTTCTTTGTGTAATGTGGCAACCTTGATTTTTGTACTGGCTATCAAAACTGTTGAGTTTGTAATTTTAGTCTCTACAAATCGTCATCATTATTTACTCTTAGATGAATAATTTAGATATGTTACTTTTACGAAGACTGGAAGGAAAATTGAGTCTGTATCTCCAACACCAGCAGAGACTTTGTAAATTGTATTAGGATGGAGTTTCTGAAATCCGGTCAGTGCTGTAGATTATTTTATAAATGAATGGGAAAAGGTGAAGTATATTTATTGCAAGGTGCATTTAAATTTTCAAACCTGTAGGTAAACTTTCACTTCTTAATATTAATAACATTGCATTGGTAGGAAAACACTCTTGCTCACCTTGTGTTTTTTATATTTTCTTTAATTTTGGATATTGCAAACAACATAGGCATGGAAAGCCATAATAGCCCATGATTTCTAATATTGGGTAAAGCACAAATATAAAATATACTTGAAGCTCAGCTCTAAGTAGATTATAAACATTTAATATAGAATGTTATCATAATATTCAGAGCACCAAATTGCAGACTTCTGTCACCCACTTTCAGGCATGCTTCTGAAGATCATAGTTAATTCTGCTGATTTATGGTAATGCTGTAGCACTATCATATGCAGCATCAGAAACCACTAACAAGCTTAGTATAAGCTTGGACTGAAATGGTTTGAGGTTTAAATTTCTGTAACGATTATAAACTAGAGGGAGTGAAATCCCACTTCAGCAAAAAAATAAAAGTGTCTTGTTACAATTCAATATTGCATCCTCTCTCTCTCCCCCCCCCTCTCATTCCAACCCCCCTTACTTTCTCTTCTCTCTTTAGCTTCTCTGAGGAGCCATATTTGAGAAAAGTAATTTTAAATTGTGACTGGCATTTTTAAATTTAAAAATAATCCTTTTTGTATGGTAATGCGCTTTATAATTAGGAGACACAATGCCAGCATTTATTAGAAGTAGAAAAAAAGCTCAGCTGAAAAGTATTAAAATCAACTAGATTTTTTGCCTGTTTCATTTGAAATGATAGCTATTTATAAAACAAATCTGATGACTTTGCCAACCCTTTCCATAAACATTTTAATAACATGTGTCATATTTGACTGTCTCAGGGATGCTATGGACTGCAATTACCATAAATCTGTTTCAAAACTCACTTTGAACACAGGGTTAATAGGAAGGTGTGCAAAGAGAAAACATCATCAGCCAGAACTTTAAAGAATGTAAATCACAGTGCTGTGGCCCCAAAATCCAGTCAAAGGAACTGCATGAACTTGGAGCTGTTGGGAATTTACCTCTGGTTGTTCTCTGCACACCCTGGGCCCCTCTCTCCTGTGCCTTTGTGAGAGCTGTGCTCAGGGGCCATTTCTGGCAAAGAGTGATGCCCTACAGCAAATACAGAACTTCAGGAACCTTGGCATTGGTTTGGACAATGTACTACCATTTTCAAATTCCAGATCCCCCACTGCCATCAGCCAGGATTGCTTTTTCTCTCTCTAGCTACATGAAAATGTAAAAATTTCCCAATGTGTTGAAAGGATTTGAAATGTTTATGTTGTGGACATCAGATTTGATAAAAACAATGAAATAATGATTTCTGGGTATCAAATCTTAAATTTGGGTTTAGGTTGTTATCTCAGTTTGGGCAGGTAAAAAGGTTACAAACCACCACTGCCATCCTTCCCATCCCCCATTCATCAAAATTAAGGTCGAGTAAAACATTGAAAGGAGAATCAGCTACATTTCTCCTATTTTTTGTGAAGCTTGTACTGAACTGATTGTTCTACCTTGGTGCAACCTATTTGATCTTGTAGAGTTCTGTTAATTGTTTTTTATCTATTAGAAAACAAATCATTAGGAAACAGCAGTAATAGCTTTATTATATTGGGTCAAATTCAGGCATAGCTATTGACATCAACGGGAAATTTGTGAAGGCAAGGAAAAAATCCTTATCAGCTCTTTGTAATTCATGGAAGCTGAGCCACATCTTGTTTTCAGTAATCCTAATTGTACCTCTATATTGCCAAATGCTTAAAAAGAGCTAACATGAGTTAAACAAAACTCCTAGTCATGTGTAATCATTACCTTTTTCCAGGTAAATTGTAGAATTTTTCAGCTGAATCCAACAGTGGCTGACTCTGTGGCACTGAGTTTTGCCCTCATCATGGGGAAATTGTTGCAGCCACCAAAACACATCATACATTCTGAGTCCATAAGAACCATGGGCTCACATGTTTCAGCACATCTCCTGTTTAAAGAGGCACATGGAATCCACTGCCTGTCTGCTGAACAGCTGGGAAAGGGAGTCAGCTCTTCTGGGATCTGAACCTGTGTCTCAAAGTTGTTCAGTTGCACCTCCTGCCAAAGCTACTAATGCATCCAATGGTCAAAGATTTTACTGTAAAAACAGTCACAGATTTTACTGTAAAAACAGATCTAATGGGTCCTGTTTCTTTCTCTCCATCAGCCTAGCAGAGATGTGAGAAGGAAGCCACCAGGTTCTGCTAAGATTTGGGAGGGCTCATCATCTGGTGCTGAAACACTGACTCCACATGCTACAGCTTTCTTTTCAGGATGTCACTCTCCCGCCTCCACACTCACCACCAAACAAACATAGAAATCTACTACTGTTCTCCCCATGCACTCCATTTTCTTCCAATCTGAGAGCCATTTGTGTGTATAATTGAAAATTAGCAGTGCAGCTGTTTGAAGAGAGTAATTTATCACAGCACATTGTTCGCTCCTGACACTTTAGACCTGGCTCTAACAAGGCAGTGGTTGCTGGGGGTTGAGCTGCAGAAAGTGATTCGGCTGTAATGCCGCGTTTCCCCTGCTTTGTTGCTAATTGTAGCCTCTTTTTCTCCATTGAATTGGGAGTTGAGTAAAAGAGCTTGTTTGCTCTGTGCGACGAGGCTGCCAGGGCCGCTTGGGCTATTATCACAAGATACTCTTGATCTTTTGAAAAGCAGGAAATAGAATTTTTCTCCAACAGGGAAAGTAATTTGCGATGCGTCCATTAGTTCTTCATTAAAGCAAGATTAAATTGCACGGCAAATCACATCTGTGTTTGGATGATTAAAGGGTGGCATTTTAGAGGCCAAAACTAATTACTAGCCAAAATGAATGGGAGTGAAAAAACAGTCATGTTTTTACATTAGATAGTGTGGCTTGTAATTAGATTCAAGCTAATTCCACTATTTCTTCTCATTTAATGAGATGAGCCTGTCCTCATCTTTTTCTAGGCCATGCTAACAGCCCCAAATGTATAATTTTGATAATACTGAGAGTTTACTTTATTGAAATTTCTTAGCTACCTGCCACAAGTGACTGTTCTGTCTAGTGGTGCTTCATTATACATCAACACGAGCCACTGTGCATGGCCCAAGCAATATCTCAGGCAATCCCTGTACATTTATATACGTGTACATTTACACAGCTATGAGGTTTTGTGTCTGTATATGCACACACATATAAATATCATGCCCATTATATGTGCACATATTCTTGTTAGATGATTACAGAAATGTTTGAGAAGAGTATGGAAGAAAGGAAGGGAGCTCTTTCTCAACCCAGAAAGTACAAATCTCCACATAAAATTCCTTTAATTATGGAGGTTTGTGGAGGTAGTTTTACTTTAGGCATGAGGAGAAGGAGGTAAATAGGGGCATCAAGTGGTGAGTGATTGAAATAACACAATTATTTCCTAAATTTAAAACAAAATGAGGTTTTGCTTGTTATTACAGCAAAAACTCTCAGTAGATCATTGGAACTGATAGCTAATTCTAAATGGCCAAGGAATTCATTGACTTTAGTGTATATTTTGTTCCTAAGATCAACATTTCTTTTTTCTCATAAAGAGATGCTGCCAATGAAATGTGGTGCTATTTTTTTTCTCTTTTTGGGTTCCTGTATTGAGAAGGAAGGAGGTGTAATGGGCCACAAATTGGATGAATATGAAGCTCAGAGTAAGATATTATCCCTTGATTCTTCTCCTTGGGGATTCTCTAGAAAACAATAGGTTTTTAACAACAGGGTTTTTTAACAATAGTTACCTGTTCCATAAAGTTTCATTGCAGTTGCTTCCTGAGAGAGACCCAGACATGGCCAAGTGTCTGTTCACAGACTTCAGGTAAACACACTGCTGGGGGTGTGGAGAGGTACCTGGAGCAGGGCAGAGGAGGAGGAAAAGTTCAAAGACTAATTAATAGTAGGCCTGTTCTACAAAATCTTCTGGCTGTTGGTTTATTTTTGTGAGCTAATTATGGGTGTGTTAATACCTTTAGTGTAAGTGTGTAATCAGTCAATTGCAGGGACTTAAGTACCCTCTTTTGAGCATATATTTGATGAATAAGTGGAGTGTGTATTTCCTTTTTCTTCCTGTTCCCAAACTGGGTTGGTTTTTTTTAGAGATCACTAACGCCATTCTAAAGGGAATTTGCCTTTGTCTATCCTTACTACTCCCTGAACTTCTGCTGTTGGCCAGAGTCAGGAGACAGAACTACAGAAGAGACCTTTCATTCAGTCCAGGCTGGCAATTCTTATGTTCTTGGCACTTTCTGGTGGATTAGTCACTGCAGGATGCCCCAAATATACCATCATGGTGGACTGGTGAAAAGGCAATAAACTGATTTATAATGTAGAGCTGTACTTTGATAAAATACCCACTTGAGCAATATCAAAGAATTTCTACTACCTTCTTTCCATCCTCACTAATATATTAGGGATTTTTTTCTAATTTTCCTTTCCATGCCTTACTGTCTCATGTGAAACTTAGAGGAATCAACTGTGGTCCATTTGTTGTCTCCATTATTTTCACTGGATCATTGATTTATATTCATTATATCAGATTTCCATTAAAGATGTTATTTCTAAATAAGAGCCATGAAACTGCCTCCTGGCAGAATACCACAGAGGCCATTAAGCTCACATCTGATTAATTTTTAGAGATTTGGGGTTTCTTCTAGAGAAGCAATGATCTATTCCAGGATTGCCAGTTTCATCTGAATTTACTATGGACATTATGCAAAACAGATTGTGGAAGTAATGCAGAAGTTCCAGGAAAGGAGAGGGTGAGCTTCTTGACTGCAAATTGAAAATACAGTTACAGAGCAGTCAAGTTCCCCTTGACCATGGAGTCCTTCTTCTCACTTAGGAACTCTCCAACAACTCAGCCAAAGGGACTTCATTGTGTTTTGCTCCATGACAGTTCTTTTCAAAGATTACTTGTAGTTGCATCCCCAGTCTGCTAGTGGTTGCTTTTGTCTCCTGAGATTTCCAACATGATTTTGGGTTATTTTCTTAAATTATTTTGCTTGTTTGTTTGTTTGTTTGATTTTAGTCTGACTCAAATGAGATTTTAGTGACTCAGGTCTCCACTATGTATTAGTTCTGTTTCCCTGGAGATTGGCTTTGTGTTCTTGACTAATGAACATGAGACTCATGGCTTAGTTTTAAAGATTATTTAATATCAATGGAATAATCAGGAGTTACACTTGGCAGAGTTTTAAACAACATTTTAAAGTTATAGTACTATTTTATTACATGCATAACATATTATCCACATTACACCTTTCTGCTGCAGTCCACATAGATCAATAGCAGATGAAAAGCTTGGTATTTTGAGTGTTTCATCCAAAATACTTTCATCTATTCTTTTAGGGACCCATGCCATTGCACCTGCATTTGAATTCTCCTGATTATAGGGAACCTTGCTTGCTAAAACAATGAGATAAATGTGTTCATTTATCATTGCTTGTACCCAGAATAACTATGACTGACATTCCTGCAGGTATTCTGGCAAGCTGAAAGGTTTCTTACAGCTAACAGGAGGGACTAAGATTCACTAGAAGACAGAAGGGTTCTATTTTGCTCTAAAGACAACTTATATTTTCTGAATTTGGGATTGCAGATTTCAAAACTTTTCTAAGCCCTCTGCTGACCTTGAACATTTCCTTCAATAATAGAACCAAAGTCTGCAATAAGGGAACCAAAGTCTGCAATAAGAAGCCTTACATACTGCTTCAAAATCATTTACATATTCTGTAGTTCTGGCTTTCTAACATATTCCTTTAACACAGTGTTTGCAGCTGTGATGGTTTAACCCCAGCCAGCAACTCGGCCCACACAGGTGCTCATTCACTCCCCTGCAGTGTGATGGGGGAGAGAATCAGAGGGTAAAGGTGACATAAACCCATGGGTTGAGATAAAGACAATTTAAAAGGTAAAACAAAAGTTGCACTCTAAAGCAAAGCAAAACAAGAATGAATTCTCCACTTCCCATGGAGAGGTGTTCAGCCATCTCCAGGAGAGCATCAACTGTGACCCAGGGAGGCAAATGCCATCACTCTGAACATCCCCTGTTCCTTCTCCTCCCCCAGATTTACATGGAGCCACATGGGCTGGGATATCCCCTGGGTCAGTTGGGATCAGCTGTCCCAGCTTTGTCCCCTCCCAATCTCTTGTGCCCCCCTTGCTGTTGGGATGGGGTGAGGAGCAGGAAGGGCCTTGGCTCTGTGCAGGCCCTGCCCAGCCAGAACTAAAATATCCCTGTATCGCCTGCACTGTTTCCAGCACAAACCCCAAACACAGCCCTATACTCACTATATGGTTTGCTAATCAATCATCCAACTCTATGCATGCAAATAATTGTCCAACTTCACTACAGAGGCTGAAAAGTTAAAGAGAGGATAAAATACAAGTAATAATTTTTTATCCATAAACAGAGGATCCATTAAAAGTTACAATTAAAGCAAATAATAGTAAAAGGCCAGATGATCTTCCTTTTCCATATATATAAAGGTCAATCATTCAAAGTCTCCAGTTGTTTCTCATTGTTTTCCAGAGAAAGAAGAATAACTGTTGAGATGTTGACATCACTACATATCACTGTGTGTATACACATATAATTATAGAAATCATTGTATATGAAGACCTTACAGCCTAAGGGAAGATAAATATATGCAAGATTAGTAAATCACTTGATTTATTCAAAAGGTTATCAAATCACATGAAGTTACCACATTTCTGATAGGAGGTACAATATAATAATAGAATATACTGAGGTAAAAGGGAAATAGCCAACAGAGGAATTGGTAACAGTGACTTCTTAATCTTTCTCATTATCATAAGTATTTGTATGATTGTGTCTGTAGGATGGTGAGAAGTTTGGCCATAGCCCAAGAAATACTGTGAGTTATGAAGAGGAAATTGTAAGAAAAGAGGGTTTATGGCCTACAGCAGAAGGAAAGGATCTCTGGGCAAAGACAGCAGGAGTGGTAGGAAGAGGTATAGATCATGAGGGAAGGGAATAGATCATGAGGACTGCAGCTTTAGCAAGACAGAGACAAGATTTAACTGGAAGCAAGGAGGGGGAGCCAGCACCGTGTGACTCTCCAGTCAGTGTTTGCTGCCACTGGTATTGCAAAAGAAATCTCAGGAATAAAATTTTATTTGAGGCAGAATAATTTATCTAAGTCATGATCTTGGCATTTGGTGGAGATACTATAATTATAAAAACTTGATCAGATCTTCCAGTAAGAAATCCTGTAGATGGCAAGTAATATTCAGGTCACACTTCTCCTTTGAAGTTTTAATGGCCACTACAATTTTATGTTAGTCACTCACTCATGTTTGAAGTAGGCGTGCAAAGCCTTGGCTGTCTCCATTTGTCTATAACTACTTTAGAAGCTTCTGAAGGCACTGAACTCATAAAACTGCAGGCTTCAAAGAGCTTATTCAAAGATTCCATTCTGCTGCTGCCATTTATCAAAGGGACACTTTTAAAATATATAGCTCTTTATAATAATTTTTTTTTTAAATATAAACCTGACAGTGGAGATGATTAAAACAAAATCTCCATTGGCTTCAATAGCAGCAGAATTGAGTTCCATTGCTTTAAATATAATATTTATGTTTCTACAAATAATATTATAGTAAAGCAAGTTCCTAATATAATGAAGCACAATTAATTTTCGCCTCTTTGTTCACTACCCCCACCTCTCCAAATAATTGTTTGGAACTTCACTGTGTGTTTAACTTTGAACTTTAAATCAAATTTTAAATTTAACCCCACAATACAGAAAAGGACTGTCTCTCCTAAAGAAAATAGAAGCTCACTGTTTCTAAGTAGAATTAATTCCATTTTCTGATGCAAACCTGAAGGATCAGTAGAATGTTAATGTTAGATTATAATTAATTTAAAAAATAAATCCTAATCTATTTTATTTTCTTCTGTCATTTATCAATTCCATGATAGATCTTCCTGATTTCTAGTCCATGATTCTAGATAAATCACATGACATTGAGTTATTTTTTATCCTATTTAAACAAGAATAACAATTCTTACCTACATGACATTCACAGGACATGGTCTCCTGCCCAATCTTCTTCCTCAAAACACAGCAAGAGACTTGCCATTGACTTTATCAGATGAGCCCTTTAACTCCTCATCTTCTGTGAGGAATCATGGTCTGTGGGGAAAGCTGTAGTTGATGTCTATGGAATGGGTATGATATCAGCTAAAAATGATTTTAGAAGTGCATCTTTAGGGTTATAAAGTGCTCCTACTCATTCCTTAATCCAGCTCGGTTTCTTGTTTTGTTTGCTTCAGGAGAGGACATCATAACATCACATCTGTTGCCATGGGAATGGCTGTGATTTTGCAAATTCAGCTTTGTGTCTTCATGAGATCAGGCAGAACAAAAGAAATGGGAAATAGGGGAAAAGCCATTGTTTAAGAACAAGAGCAATTTGATTCTAAATTCAGGCCTAAACCCTTTGTCTTTATTGGGGTAACTCCCCATCCAGCACCTTTTGAAGTTATTCCTTTTCTGTTGTTACTTACAAGGTTTCCCTGGTTGCCTTGGGAAGGGAATTCCACATCCAGTCTGCTTGAGCACTGCCTGGCAGAGTGGCCTGATTTGAGTCTCTGGACTCACAGTACGAGTGAACAAAGATAAAATAATGATATTGTAAACACAGGTTATAGCACTTTGCTTTTCTTAGTTTGGAGTAATTCCCCCATCTTTCTAATCACAAATTACTTTATTGTGGACTAATTTCTCTGGTTTGGACAAGAATTATTTTTTTGTTCCTAAAATGAAATTATTACTATTTTAGACTAAAATTCCCTATTACAGAAAATGTACTGGAATATCTAAATGACAAGTATCTGGTAGATGGCCTGTTCACACAAAACTTCAGAATCTGGGCTTTTTTAATAACTGCACCAAGCTTTTTAAAAAAATTTGCAGTAGCATTGTTGCTTTCTCTAATTTAACAGGGGAAGAAATTTGAGGGTTGCACTACATCTACCAATCATTTTTTCCAATGTGTTATTTTTAATTCCCAGCTATTCCTGGAATACATACTCCTGCTTGGAAAAGCATGACTCTGTTAATGGGCTGCTTTAGAAGTAAAACAATTGCCAATCAATAAAAATTGGCATTGATGATATTTGAGAAATACAGACAATCCATGGTCTCCATAGTGCAGTTCTGAAATATCAGGGTAAATTATGGGCTTTCTCGGAGTGTTGTACAAATTTCTGTTTCATTTTTGCAGAACCATTTAGGAAGGTCAAAATACTGAAATAGTCCTGCACCTCATGTTTTTGACTGGACTTGTGTAGCAGTTAAAGAGTTTACCACTCTCTGGAGACAGATTTGACTGATTTTAATTTTTTTTTTTTTTTCTGGATAGACAAAACTAAATTCCCTGAGACTTACAGTCTTAGTTTCAAAATAATTTTGACAAATTACTGGAAGTCTAGGCCTTTTTCCTACACACATGGTGAGACCCTTTATAGTAAAATTGAGGTATTTATTTGAAAATCCAAAGTTTTTATATTCTGTAGTAAGACCTTGTTTGGGAGTCTGACAGTATTGTGAATGCTGAATATTCTTCCCTACTCTCCACATGTTAAATACTCTCATGTGGAATTCATCTCTACACGTGGAATACTCTCCACATGTTAAATTGAAGATGTGCAACTTCGTTAAACTCTGGGGTACAAGCTCTCGTTGAAAAAATCTGAGGTGTAATTTATTATCTATTTTTTTACAGAATTTGATGACAAAGGTGCTCGTTTTTAAAGTGGGACTTACCCAGATTTCCTCAGATGTCTCCAGATGTTCCATGTGGCTGCAGTGTGATATTGGAGATGTGGATGTGCCATAGCTGTGCACGATTTCAAGTTCTCCAAGTTCCTGAAGTCCTGTCTGACAATCAGCCTCTGCCTTGTGCTGCCTCAGGTAAGACCAGGAGGAGACATGGGCTGGTTCCTTCTCTGGAGGCTGTTGCAGTTTAGACCTTCACAGAGCCAGAGAAAGAACAGGATTGTGATTTTTTATTAATTTCCACCCCATTGCAGCCAACAATGTCTTCTTCAACCATCAGTCACAGGATAAAGTACTGAAACAATCCCAGGGGTGGGAGGTGGCACCTTTTTTGTTTGCTGTACAGTGGTTTTAAAGGGAATTGTACTTCAAGGCACCTCTGATCAGCGTTATTACTTGAAAAAAATATTTTTCCTCTATGATAAACTGTTGAATAAGAGCATTGATTCTTATGGCTTGAACCTGGCTCATGAATTTGTGAAATGTGAGGTTGATCAGACCAAATATTTATGGTAGACAGAATAAAGAGGTCAAAGCAATTATTGCAGTAAATTGACTAAATATTTTGAGAGCTACTGAAAAAATCTTTTGTCCAAAAGATGGTAGTAGCAAACAGCTACAGACTTGAACTGCACTCCTCAGAAGTGTGCACCTTGGCACAACTGTAGAAAACAAAAAGGTAAAAAGAATGACAAATAGGTTTTTAAAAATATGGAGCAACTCTAAAATATTTCAAAACTGCTCCATGAAAAGGGGTGCAATAGTGTGTCTAGCTAAACTGGCATAATTGTATCAAAAATTCAGCTTTAGTTTTGCTGTTTATTTCAAGTCCAGAAACACTGTAAAGCTGGTCTTTCCCATTTATAGCATTCTTTTCTAACAAATTGTACCACCTTTCTTCACTTTATATGACTTACTTATGTAAAGCAAACATGCACCACACAGGAAAAATTGTTGAAGTATAAGAGCAAAGCCACATCTGAAGAAACAGCTTGAGGACAAAGCTGTGATCACATGGGAGCAGACCTCACTGAGCCTCTGAATATATTTTCAAAGCTGGATTTTGTACCTGATGAGTTGCTATATTTAAATTTCCAAATAAATATCGGTATTCAGTGAAAGGTAATTACTAGAGGCATTATGAGTCTGAACACTGTGTCAAAAGTAAATGCTATGATTCTTTAATAATGTGAACAGAATGGGAACTTTTATGTCTGAAACACTTCTAATCACATCACAAGAAGATGAAAATAGCAGCTAAAATGATGCAATGGGGCTCCAGTGTGAATCTGGGTGGAATCTTTGATGCAGAATCAAACTATCAACTCTGTGCATTGGGTAGACCTTCTCTGCTGATCAGGATTGGAATGCTTTTCTCAAATCTCATAAGCACTCTCTGAAGTTCTTTGTGAGTTTTTAGCAAAAGATAGCACATTGACGTAAATTCCATTGTGCTGAACTGTTAACACCAAGAAAAAGCTAGGTTGTCAAAATCATAGTTACTCAGTAAGTTCAGACTTCTCCTATGGGAAAAATAACTCACTGTTGAAAAAACAAGATGAAGTCACAAAGATAGTGGGAGATACCCTGAATGCATTCTGAAATGCAGAAACATTGTTATTGAAATAATTAATAAAAACAGCATTACTCTGAGTAGAACCAACTCAATAAAGTAGATCCACAAGTGTTACATCCATTCCTAGTAGTAATTTTTTCACATTTTTCTCTTCGACCTTAACTGAGCCCAACTGTTAAAAGCCATCAAAATGCCCTGATGTGAATATTTAGAAGAAGTGATTATCTCTGCCTGCTTCTGTGAAGCAAAACTTAATATTCTCATAATTTGAGAGACAGCCTGTACTACACATCTCAGGGACCAAATGTCATGAAAGGATTAACAAACTACATAGAAGTTGAATTCACTGGAAAATTTAGCAGAGCACCAAAAGGAAGTTGCAGAAAAAGTGAGCCTTTAAAAAGAACCATTCCATGCTGAGGTACCTGGGCAGCTGCTGGTTTCACATTCCTGTCAGGCTGAACCTTAGGGACAATGCAACGGGCATGGAAAAAAACTTTCTGGATGTTACAGAAACAAATTATTGATTATTTTTTAAATCTGAAAAAGAACAAAACTCCCTCAATAAGTTTGTATAGGATGAATCTTTCTACCAGTGATGCAATCTTCTGATCAATCCTCATCTTAAATACTGAGTTAGAATGGAATATGCTGAATAACAAAGGCTCATCATAATTTGGCCAAGATGGGATTCCATGAAAGGTCATAGATAATGGATCACAAGTTGCAACTGCCCCAATTTTTAAATTGTCTATTATATCAATGCAAGTATAACACACCCTGGCTTTTTTGGTCACAAGTACTTGGAGAAAATGCAGCCTAAATCCCAGAGAAATTGTTTTTTTAAAAAAACATCAACAACATAACAGCTTTTTCTTAAAGACACTGTCACTTTATTAGAATTACCAGGCCCGAGACCTGTGGATGAACAAAAACAAGAGGTCCCCAAATGTCATCACCACAGACCTAAAAAGGAGTGATAATAATGACCCATATGTCTAACTGGAAACTCCCCCCTCCCCAAGATAAATTTCAGACAGTCTTTGCTAACCCAAGGCAGACAACAGTCTGTTCTTATAAAAATCAGGTATTGGCATTCACTCCTTCTCAGTTTTAGGGGAAAGATTGAAGCTCCTCAGACAAAACTCATGACAGTCTACAAGGGCATGGGCAGGATGAGCAAGAGGTTATTACAACTACTGGAAGCAGTGATTATGTAGTTTACACACTTTTTAAAAAATATGGTTATTCAGATATAGCTAAGGTTGGAAGAGAACAACCCAATGCTTTTTGGTTGCCAATGATTTTGTTTTATCTTTAACACCAAGGCCATTTCTAAGCTTGCATGGGAATATTTTTCTTGCATAATCTCTCGTGGCAATCACTCTTCAGGGTGACAGCCACTTCAGGAGACTGCTTTTTAGGCCTTTTCTTACACTAAGTAGTTTTTATATGTGCCTATCCAGCTTACAGAGTTCCTATCCACCACTTTCCCATTCTGTTAAATTTTTTAGGAATGCCCCGAGGCTCCCCTTTCCTTCATTGTGCCAGGCACTTTGGATGTCCTCCCAATGCCCAGACATGCCCAGATCTGAGTCCTTCCAGCCCCACAGGGACTCTTTCCATGCCCACACCACTCACTCTTCATACTTTATACATGCTGGCCCCTTATGGCTTCTTCCCTCCACACTCATTTCACACCACTATTAATTCTCCTGTTTCTACAGTGGGAAGACAAGCAGAGATGAGATATTTTGTTGTCATCTGCATGCTGCTAATAGCTTTGATCTGTGGACAATTATAGATCCTAATGTAGCTCTGCCAGCTCAATATTTGAGCTTCATATATTCCCTGTTTAGCTTTTTTTTTCTCATTTGATTCTGCTTAAATCGTAAATACCTATGAATTTATGCCTAGGACATTCTTTGAGAAATGGTGGAGTTGATTGGATGTATTATTCAAAAGTTTCCATGTTACAGCCTAAAAGACAAGTGACACCAACCTGAGAATAAAACCCTGCTCCATTTGGCTCCCTGTTATCTGCAGTAGCTTTCCTGGGGTGAGCTATTTGGAGGATGTACAGAAGCATGTGTGACTTTCATGTCGCTATTAAGGTGAGGCCATTGTGCCAAGAGCTGTGACGAGTTTTCACAAAGATAGTTTGAAAAGACAAAACCAGGACACTGGCTTTGCTTCACAGGTGGGTGAAAGAAGGCAAGGGGCACAACCAGAGGAACTAGGAACCAACAGCCAGCCAGAGAAAGTTCTGTGATCAAAGTCCAAGAAAAGGGTTCTTTTTTTTTCATGAAATTTGTCATTAGAGATATTGAGGAGGCCTATGTATTAAATTCCTGAGTTTTGAGGCACTGTAATAGAGCTGTCAAACAAAGATATAGAAAGTGCCACTGTTTCCACGAGACATGACAAGCTAAGGATTCCCAACAAAGTAAGGCCACCTGAAGAGGGATAATGAAAGTGATTACATCAGCAAAGAGGAAGGAACAATCCAGGTAAAGAGTTGGTGGATGTTTGATCTTGGAGGGTTGCTGTTACCTCCAGTGCAGTCATCCAAAGCTGTCTAAAAATTAAATAGGCTAAAAGAACAAGAATGCCTAGGATTTCTTCCAGGAATTTCTGTAGTTACCTACTAGGCATCAAAGGAGACTTCTTTTGAACCTTCAAATATACAAGGAGGTCACATGCATTAGTGACTGCAGATTTGGTAACCTATTATTCATTATTTTCTTTTATTGATTGTTTTACTGTCCCCAGGCTTGTGTGTTGCTTTCTGCGCCAAAAAAAAAAAAAAAAAAAAAAAAAAAAAAAAAAAAAAAAAAAAAAAAAATCAAATCTGTAAAACCTTGAGGGTTTTTTTACAGGAGTAATAGCAGCTGTCTCTCCTTGTTAATGACAATAATAGCATATTTTCCCCTATTAATTGTAATTAGGGGGTCTCATATGAATGTTAATTCAATTTTTTATCATGAATGATGTCTTGTAACCAGAAAAAAAAGACAGGTTGACCTAAGATAATCTCTTTTTAAAAGATGACTTTTAAAAACATAAAGTTGCAACAAATTAATTACTTGGCTTAACCACTTCATTAATTTCTTTTTAAAAACAAAACATGACGACATGCCATACTTGGGTTATGCTGGCATTCAGGACAAAGAGACAAGCCAAAGCAATGATAAAATTGTGGAAAATAAAGTATCACTCACAGATATTAATAGCCACTAATTAAACAGATGCAGTTAGAAAAAAAATCTACTGTTTTATAACTCTAGGTGGCAGCAGTGGAACAAAATAGAGAAAAATGTATGATTATGATCATATTTGCTCCCTGTTAATACAAAATCCATTAATTAAATCCTGCTGTTGCTGTTGCATGAACACAGTGTTACTTTTACACTCTAGATGGCAGCAGCATCACAAAATACAGAAAAATAAGATTAATTGTGTTCATGCTGTGTCTGAGAATGCAGCCCCTTCAAGTTTTTTGGAGGTTAAAGTTGGAGAGGTCAAAATGCAGATTTCCAGTAGGCATTTCCCACCACAAAAGGAGAAAAAAAGCCCCAACAGTGATTGTAAAATAACAGGTACAATTACAGGTAAATCACGTCTGAAGCAATGCAATGTTTTGCTATTCTGGGTTTTCCTAATGGAGAATGGATGTGCAGAAAACATAAATGACAGCACCTCTGCAGGTGAGTGTAGTATAATGATCCTAAAAAACATATGCAGATGCATACCTGTCATGCTTTTGTGCACTAGCAGAATTACAGCTTTTGCCAGAGAAGGCAGTAACAACAACCATCCCATGTATTCAGTCTTGCAAGTGTAAGTTTCTGCACACATCAGTTGACAAGGACTTCATGTGCATAAAGAGGGGTTAAAAGACTTCGAGGTGAAAAGAAGGCTTTTGCTTTAGGAGACACAAAGTTTTGGTAAAACTCATTTGGAATAGTTTGACTAGAAAGCATCATAGATGTCAGCTCAGCAGGAGGGGCTGCAGGTGGAACCACCTTAACCCATCTCTCCTGCTTTTTTCTCTCCTGATGGAAAGAAGGTCCCAGCTGGACAAAAACCATGAGCTGCCAGAGGAGGTTACACATTATTTAACTATCTGAGTCTGTTGTTCAGGTTGCTGTGGGTGTTTCTCCTGTGTAACTATACTGAGCTATGGCCAAAAGAGCAAGTATCCAGCAGAGACTGTGACCAGCAATGTAATGCAAGCCTAAACAGGGATATTAAGGGAAATCCAGTGTATGAAGAGATTCTTTCGGGGAACTCACTTAGTCCAGCTGGCTGCTGTATTATCCTTGGATTCAGAGGCTTCTGGAAGGGTGGAGAAGGTTATCCCCTGGTCCAGTTTTCTTTTGACATTTTGTCAGGAACAGGTTGTTGCCCAGTGCCATGGCAGGGTCACACTATGGGAGTGGTTCCTTTGCCATTTTTGGGGAATGTGCCTTGTTCAAAGGTACAAATCTGTGCTGAAATGTCTCACTGGGATTTAGTGTGATCCAAGAGTAGGACTATGAGAGAGACCCAAACATTAATTGGGATTTTCCCTTTGTTCTTTGATCATTTGACACTCACTCATTATGGAAAGGTTCTTGCTCTGTGATACATAATTTAAGAATGGATTTTTAATTAAATGACTATTTTGTTTTAAAAATTGTTACATCTGTCTAGCAGAAAAAGACTAAAGCTAGACTGGTATCACCAGTATTAAGCTAAAGCAAAAGGTAAGGCAGTCCACTTACTGAGTAAATACAAACTGAAGAATTTTTTAATATAAATATATTTGTAAGCTATTAGTGAATCCGATCTGAATTGGTAAATCAGGTCTAAATTATCAGTTCCAAAACCTGACTATAAAATTTAAATAATGTATTATGAACTCTTTGATTATAAATCCTAAAGAATTCCATCCTGTGAATCTGTCACTCAGAAGTTACATTAATATTTTGACAGGGAAATGAAAAAAAAACAAAACTTTGGTACCTGAACAAAAGTCTGATAAAGAGATGGAGTTCTCTTTTCAGTTCCTCTCCAGTAGCTAATACCTTCCTTTTCTCAAAAGTAAACATGTCCAACTATTATTTCAGGCTACTTAAGACTATTGCAAAGTTTTTTGGCACTTTTCCCAGCTGAGCTCCAGTAGCTTTTAATAAACAGGCCTGACTGCATTTTCAAATCCAAAAATTAAATTAAAAATATTTTGGATGTCTCTCACCAAGGAAAGCAAGGATAAAAGCAAGTACAGGAAAAATCAGATACTGAAGACAGCAAAAAATTTTCACCTGTATTCTTTGCTCTTACAGTCTCTTGGAAGAGGAGATACACCACTTGGAAGAGCCAAGTGGTGGTGCTGGTTCTGTGCCCCTCACCTGAGGCTTCCTCCACAGCCCAGAAAGGAGCCCATGCACTGGGGGGCTCAGGCTGCCCAAGGAGATGTGCTGGGGTTTCTATTTTCTGGTGAATACCAGGTGCCACCTGCATTGTGAGGTGTGTGACAAGCTTCCTGTCCTTGGCAGCCCTGCATAACTTCATGGTCAGTGATGTGTTTGAGATCAGAGATTTCTGAGGCTTTGGCTCAGCTCAGCTCCTGTCCTGCAGGGACAAGGACCTGCTGGGAGACTGTTCCAAGAGACAGCGATTCCATGAAAATAGTAGTTTTTTCCTGTTAAAGTGAGAGTCCTATTGAACTTAACACTGTGCCCAGATGTGTATTTGCCCATCTGCTGTATCCAGATTCCTAGACAAAGATGTTCCACTGGTGGCATGAGAAGGCACAGTGAAAGTAAGGGTTGTATCTTTCACCTGGGCAAAGGCTCTCTGTTCCTTCTCTGCTTTGAATTGATTCCTTTAAGGCTTGGACAACTCTTGATAGTAGAGATCCCATTAGATGGTGCCAGCTAATTTGTTGGTGGGATGAGGGCAAATACAGCTGCTCGCCTTCTCCTTAGTATTATAGATACATGTAGTAATAGTAGTGGTGTTATTTTCTGCTCACTGTTAATTTTTCAGGTGAATAGCAGGTATGTACTCCAGGAGACCAATCTGCAGGGTTCGTTGTTTTATTTCCTCATTCTTGCAATGACTTTGAGTATTTCTTTAGAAGGAAGTTCTTGTGCCTGAGGCCATAACGTACATACCTGCTGTCTGACCCACTGTTCAGTTGCACAGAGAAAGGACTGAAGACATGTTCTAGAAACAATCCCTTGGAGTGGAGTAATGCAGGAGGAGGAATGACACACAGGAAGCCTATAGACTGTATGTTTTCTCTGGAGAGGAAAATGCATTAAGACACAAACATTTGCTGCATGTGCACAAGTGCCCGTCTCGCTGACACAAAGCCACTTCACTGAAGAGCTCTCTCAGCCTGGGAAGAACCAGCATCAGCCACAGACCTAAACTGCTCCTTGCTTTGTGAACTTCTGCAGTCATCAAGCATGGAGGTGTCTTAAGTTACTGAAATGAGACAACAGCTGAAGATGCTGAAAAGCACTGGCTGAGATTGTCACAGAACCCTTGCAGCAGAATATGGTTTCTTTGAAATATTCTCCATCACTTAAGTTATTTTTTTCCTATTCTTTGTAGATAATTCCTGTAGTTTCCAGCACACCGTCCCGCCCCCAATGCATAGTCTCACACTGTAGGCTACACCATAAATCCTAAAGAAAGTGACTCACCAGCTCCTTGGACTGCCTCTGGCAGACTTTCTCTAAATTTAGTGCCTTGGAAATATCACTAAGAGCAGGGAAATTCTCCAGCTAATATTTGAATAAAAAAGAGATCTTTGCTTAATAGCATGTGAAGGTTATGTAGTGAGGAACACTTTTCTGCGGGTAATATAAACTGATGCTTAGTATAAATGATCATGGCGAGATCTTTCATTAGAAGTCCATGAAATAAAAATAACTCAGATAAAATTATATCAGGAAGATAAAGTACCATTTGGGTGAAAGCACTGTGCTGAATCAATCCGTCATATTGATCAGCATAATGTTTCTGACAGAGCTGCTCGTTTGAAATCATCTTCACCTGCTTTTTGCTGTTGTGGGATATTGCAGAGTAGAGCTGTGCAGCCTCAGGAGCTGGGGGCTGGATCTGCTTTACAAAGCCCTGTAACAGATCCCCCCTCCTCCTGCACAGCTGCAGGCTGTCCCTTCTCCCAGCCAGCAGCTCCATCCTCTTTCACACACCTCAAACCTCACCTGGCACAGCTCTCCTGCCCTGTCTACCCTGCCCAAGCAACCTCCAACCTCTTCACGTTCCACCTGCAGCAGCTCCTTGCTCCTGAAGGTTTCCCATCACCTCCATGTGTGAGCAGCCAGACTCTCCTGTGGCTGACCAGGCAGCTCCATTTCCCCTGAAAGGCCCTGCTACAGACCTAATTTTCTGTATCCATAGGCAGAAAAGAGGCAGAAGTAGGCAAAGGGAAGGTGAATGGCAGGAGCTATGATGGGAATACCTTATGGACTGATAGCATAAGAGCTGTGCGCTAGACTGCAATGGACTGAGTGTTTTCACATATGGAGAATGAAGTTGGCCTTCTCCAGCTACAGGTCAGATGTAACCTGGCTGAGATGATGATCTTCTTCAGTCCATTTAAACATCAAAAATTTCATGCTTTGAACTGAAGAGCTCAAATCTAAGAGAAGAAAAAGTCTCTCAGCATTTCAAACTGAAATTAACTGTTATCTTCAAAACACGAACAAGCTGCACCAATAACATTCTCAGCTGAACACGCAGATTCTTAGGTCGGTTTTGCTGAGAACTAAAAATTAACAATTCAACATAAGTCTTAATATAGGCATGTGTCTGTCTGGCACGTGCAAGAATTTCCTCCAGTACTTTCTTAATGCTGCAAAAATCAGTAACATCAATGACAGATTCAGCAGCAAATACCTTGAACTTTGGGAAAGTGACTTGGCACCTGAGCCCAATGCTGTTTCAAAAGGACAGTACTCCCTTGGAGTTTACCAAGCCTTCCCTCAAATGTTTCATGTCAAAATGCCATCAGACTGTATTACCAGAGCCTTCAGAAAATGGGAGCACCAAAGTAAGATTAATTTTTTGGTTTACGATATTTCTACTCTGATAAGGGGATAGGCAGATATGTTTTTTTCATTAAAAAGTTAACCCTTTATGTTTAGTCTTATCTGCTGCCTTCAAACTGGGTTTTACTACATCTAATTTTTCCAGACTCAAATAGGTGAATGGGAGACCATTTCTTCACTTTTTTTTGTCCTGTCAACAGAATTATATCCTACATTTCATGTAATTAGATGTACACATGAAATGTATTGAATGAAGCTGGGTAGGTGATACAAGTTGAAATTTGAAACAGAGAAGTCTTGACAAACTGGGAGTAAATGCATAAAATATGTATGCACATGATGGAACACTGGAAACACAAGCTCTAACTACAGTTTCAGCTCCAATGTTATGGCATCGGGTCTTGAGTTGCAGGTTTTCCAAGCCCAGTGGCACAAAAAATGTGTCCTTTGCTTTTAAACAGATTGAATTTTGTGTAGAATCATTGATAGACACATCTGGCAACACATCTACTCTGTACAGAAAAATATGTAGAAAATGAAGTATGAAGTGTAATCTCTTTATCAAAGAGAAGACAAAGCTTTGATGTCAACGGCAATCCTTCTTTGATATAGAATTAATTTCAGTAATCTTAATTATTTTGCCCCTGTCATAATATCTTTATTGCACCATGAAATGGTGTTTTCCTAAGAGAGAGCAAACAGTTTGGGGATTTTCCTTTCTTTCTTACTCAGTTTTGTTTTGGTTTTGGTGGGAGTGTATATTGTTGGTTGAGTTGCTGACAAAGAGGTCCTGAGGGACAGGAGAGGATGTGTGTGTCTTGGAATGTAGATGTAGGTGGCATATTGGCCTTATGATGGATGCACAGAATTGAGGAGTGATAATTCACCCCAAATCCCCGCTTGTAATATTTTGATGTATTATGACCATATAATCTTGTGTATTAGTAACAGATTATATATAATATGTATATTTATGGGGTAGTATTTAGCCAGATGAGATTTGCTTATGTAAATTCTACTACCTGTCTTTGAATCTGATAGTGGCTGTTACTTAATGGTGCTCCAAAAAGCACATTAGTGCACAAAGACTTAGTGTGTTTGGAGATTGTGTGCTTGGAGAACTCTCCCAATGTTTATTTGTTTCTTCCCTATTGTCTCTTCAGGATTTTTAGAAAAATATATTTCACCCAAGAACTCAAGTCTTCTGATTTGGTGATATGAATTTCATTTACTCGTGTGCCCCTTTATGCAGTCTTGATTTAATATGTCATTTTCTTCTTCTCACAGAACAGGGATGAGTGAGCAAGAACCAAAACTTTTCTGACAAAAGAAAGAAAGGCTTTATAATATAAAGCTTAAACAGAAAAGGAAGAGTGACAGGATTTCCATACAACTGAAAGATTATCTTCTTTAAATGTCTAACTCATGTTTGCTCTTTATGGGCAGATTGTTAGACTGTATGTTCAGCTCTCTCAAGAGGCATTTAGGACATCAAATGCAATAATAAATTAATATCCAAGATAGAGACAACAATGAGAGATTCGATTCCAAACCAAAGATGTGAAACGTCTGTGGAATTCTCAAACATTAGAAAGCACAAATGACAGCTTTCTTTACTTGTGTAAATAAATACCCAGCCAAGGAGATAAAACACAAGACCGACAGCATTGGGAGGAGCAGCTCCTTCTTTCATCTCCAAAGAGATGTGACTTACACCAGTGTTACTGCCTGCTTTCCTCCACGTCACTTGGCTACCCCAGCCCCCTGAGAGACCAAGGACAACAAAGGGAGGGCGGATGAGAGCCCTGGTGTGTGCAGGCCTGGCTCCTCCTGAGATAACTGAGGTTACTCCTGGCAACCAGGAGGTGACAGTTGACACCCATCACCTCGGAAAGGAAACCATTCCTTTCCTCAGAGGCCAACACAAAGCTACCAGATGGGAACAGTTTTCTGTCACTGTCTATCAAGGCTGGAGCACAGCTCTCCAGCCTTCTGTGACATCAATTTTATGCTGAGAGCACAGCAGTCTCAAAAAACACTGAAGAGCCATTTACTTGTGAAGTATAAGAAACATCTGTCAGGGGCTAAAAGTGTTAAAGAAATGCTTAACTGTACATTGAGTTGGCAGAATCTTAGGCTCAGACTACAGGAAAAAACATTAGCAGTGAAAGTCCACAAGATTTATCCTAATTTATCAGATTACTTCCTCAGAAAGTCTCCTTTTGAACTGCTCTTCAACAGAAGAACAAATGTGTAGACTTCAATGCTTAATAAAGCTAAAAGCTTCTCCCTGGGGTAATTGAAATTTTTCTATCAAAGGGTAGATAGACCTGGTTGCAGCTGCAACAAAGAAGAAACATATAAAGCCAAGTGGAAAGCAGTTAGACAGCATTGGTGGTGTAGGACCATTGAACATGGTCTTGCTAATTGGAATCTATAGCACAGGACATTCAACTACATGCTGGGCAAATGACCCTGAAAGTTTCAAGTCTATCTAGTATAAAAAAAAAAAAAAGTTCAGATGTAAAAATAATCATAGGAATGATGGATTCTGTATCCTTGAATGGGCATAACCAACCAGAGATCTGGGTAACTGGCAAATTTCTTTTTTAAATAAGGCCCTTTGAGTCCCATATATGCATCTACTTTCACAAGCATTTCAAAACCCGTCTTCTAATAATTTCACACAGAGCTTTCAGAGCAGCAATGTTCAAAAGAATGAAAGTAATGAAACACAGCAAAGTTTTACATTTTTATTTCTGTACTTTGGGAAAATTCCTATTGAAGACAGAAGGCAGTTCAAATTGGAATTGCTTTACTGCCAACAAAAATGTGTGACTCTTGATCTAATGAAAAATTAGAGAGATTGAAAAGCAGAAGTAGACTTAGGAAAGATTTCAGTTACAGCAGGATGCAGCCCTTATTGCATTTGTAGTTCAAACTGTGATCTCTAAGGAGATCTAAATTGCTCTGGAGTGTGGAATTTTAGGAATTTTATTTGAGACTTTATTTTCTCAGAGGAACAAGTATGGGCAGCTAAGACATGAGGTTTTATTGTCATGCATTTAGAAAACATATGTTATTTTAATTTAAAAAAAATGTTTAATGATGAAAATGTTAAATTCTTAAAACCCTTTGTTACGTGAATTAGAACTTGCTCAAAATGGTTCCAAAAAGTAGAAATTGTTAATTTTTTTGAAGCTTTCACTCTGGTAAACTGATTTGGATAAACACACTTTTATTTTATACTGTAAAAGCTGTTGTATCTGTGATTGTTGTGAGTATGTAACAACTTCTAAATAGTTGTGCTCACATGCTCTGTACCTTTGTGAGCACTAAAGTATTTCTGGGATGTGAAACAGATTCAACAGCAAAAGCTGGAATTGCACTTCACACTAACACACCAGGGTGTCAGAAGAAGCTACCCACAAACTCCTTGTCTGTGCTTCTGTGGCCCTCAGAGGTGAAAGGCCTCTCCAATGGAGAGGTGGAGAATCTCAGCTTGGCTGCAGCACCTCATTACGGGGCTGTGCTTCTTCCCATGCAAATACAACTTCATTCCAGCTTATTCCAGTGTCTTGATGGGATGTGGCATTGACTGGGTGCTACAGACACGGGCACACAGCTCAGGGAGTAAAAGAACTGCAAGTGAATTCCTGCTCCAGGATGACAAAAGAGTAGATTTTAACTTGGATGTTCAAAATATAGGTTACCATTATGTTGGATATGAATCAATCTTATGGGTCTCTATTGTTGATGCTTGCAGCCATCTCTTCCACCATTCTTTTTTGGTGAGAAAAAAACATGTGAATATTACAAGTGGCCATCATGTATTTTCATGTATTCCCCAGAACTGTTCTTTCTCTCTTGGTTTCCCTCATCTATCACCCATTTTATATAGCATCCTCCCTTATCTCATCTTTTTCATTCATCAAAACCTTTTCCATGATAGCCTGAATTTTGAACTTTTCTTCCCTTGTCATTTGAACTTTTCTTTCTTCTGTTGTTCTTTTCCCTCTATTCTTGACTTCTTAATAATTTTTCTCCTTCTTGTTACTTTTCATGCATACTTCATCCATTTGCACTAATCCTCCTCAGCCCCTCCATCTAATGCAGTTGCAATAAACCACCTCTTTCCCACAGTCTAAAGCAGCATTTTAAATGCCGAACAGAGGAACTCCTTTCCAAAATCCAGCAGGAAATGTCCAGAGCTGGATACATCACTCCACTGAGACAGAACAAAACGAGCAGGCACATCCAGCTGTGGTAAGAGCAGGTCACAGCAATCTCAGCACTTCAGGCTCAGCTGATGAGCTTTATGGCAACAAATCACTGGTGAAATCACGTGCTGCAGTGTCTAATACACCAGACAGCCAAACACCATTTGGCATCAGGGGATCAAACAACTGAGAAAAGGATGTGGAAGCATGCCAAAGGCATGACGTCCTGAGCACTCATGCAATAATTTTACTGATTAGATCAAAAGAATGGTCAGTTTTGTTGTATTTATCAGAACTGTCTATTTTATCACCCAAGAGGCTTAATGAGTTCCCTTTTTCATCTCAACAGACAGGCAGTCTGGGAAAACACTATGCTATTAATAGAATGGTATTTTTAGAAAGATGGAAAAAAGAAAAAGGCAAGAGTCCAGATTTTATCCCACCCTCTTCAATGGCATCTGTGATACAACTGGAACACACGTACCAGAGGAAGGTCACCTCAGTTGAAAGAGCATTTACAGAAGCCACAGGAAACATTTGAACTTCTTGATAAGTCCCTTCTCTGAGATACTCTCTGTTCCGTATTGCCTCACCCTATCTATCTACCAGCACAGATAGGTTTGAGGGAATGTAGATTTGTATGATGTGAGTTACCAGCTACTTCTTGCAATCATCAAAATGTGCATGTTTAATCCCTTACTCTGAGTATTAATATTTAATTTAGTAAATCAGTGCCTATGACTAAAGTAATAGAAAAGGTTCCCCTGATTTTTTGAGGGAGCTGAATGCAATCCATATTGGGAGAACAGTTGAGATCCCAACACTGACATATCAACATTCTAGTACTTTGTAAAATACTTATCTTTGCTCCTGAGGGACTCAGGCTCTGTATTTATGCCTTTACATATGCACATAGTGACAGACATACAATAAATACATACATATGTAATTTTTATATATATGTGTGTGTAATATGCTTTACATTATTGTTGTGCCAACAAATTTGAAGAAAACTCTCTTCTCAACTCCTTCCTTACCAGAAGAGCACAGATTAAACCAGCCATTAAGTCATTCTTATATCCTTTCCATTCAGATGCTACACCTGTCTATACTTTGCTGTATCGGAGCCTTCAAAAAGTAGAGTGTGTCAAGAAATCTGCTTTCAGAACTCTCAACAGCAGAGTGCCTTGAGCTAACAACTGATCTCCTTTTGAAATGAATTATTTTATCCTTTAGATTATATCAGGTAATCCTCTAGGATAATATATAAGCTTTTCAGTTTGTTTGCTGAGTTTCACACAGATGCATTGCTGACTTCTTCCTACCTCTAAGTTCCCTCCTCTCTCTTCCAAACTGCATTTCTTCATTGGAATTGATGTGCATCCCTTTGCTACTTCAGGTACACTTTTGTTTAAGTGCTAATGTTTCGTGTTTTCATGTCCTGTGGCACTAAATTTCTATACTTCAGATCATGTATTTATGGTAGCACCATGCCCTCTGTCCACCCTCTCTCACAAATTTTGTTCAGGGCTTCATTGTCTCTTTTTTAGAGCAGGCCCTGCCTTTAAGAAATTAAATACAAATACTTGGAACCAGGGGCTAAACATGCACATTTTGGTGATTGCAGGAGTTAGCAAGTAACTCACATCATATAAACCTACATTACCTGAAACCCTGCTCTGGGTCCAGTCCCACACTAGAAATGCAGAAATCTTTTTATACAACATTGACATGAAAAGTTGGCCCAGGTGTCAAGTCAAAACAAAGGTAGTCTGGACTTGCCTGAGCACCCAACAAGGACCAAAACTGGATCAGTTATAAAGAAAAACATCATTTTCCTCTCCTGGTTTCCACTGAGAGTATTCAGAAGACAGAAATTATCTGGATTTATGTGGGTGGCAAGAGTGATAGGAAGGATGTAACTCCTAACACTTGTAGGTAAGAACTTCTGTGCTTGGACACCTGAAGTTAATTCTATGGCAGATTTTCTCACACCATTACATCACCACAAGTGCAGAGGAGTACCAAGGTCCCTCTGGAGCTCACTGAATTTACTTCCTGGCTTGGAACAAAGTCACAAGGTTAGTTTGGACCAGCTGCATCCACACCAGCATTCAAAAAAGGCAGATGTGAAGTGATAATGAAAATTAGCAAAACAAGCCAACCCCATGAAAAGTTGGATCGTGAGTGGAAAAGCTTCCACCCATTGCACAAAGTCCATTAAACAGCAGTGTTCTCATTGGAGTTCATTAAAATTTCAGTGAAATGATTCTGCAGTTTCTTTGCACAGTGCCAGGAGGAATATTGAGTTTACAGCAAGCATTGGCTAGGGCTTCTCATTGCTTTTAGAATGACATTAAACTTTTCATTTTATTTTCCTTACTTTCCTGTGCTGCTACTAACAAAAATGGGAAGACCAGTCAAGCAATGGTAAGGCAGAAGTTCACCAGTGTGAAAAAACAAGGTTCCTATGTCATCATTCAGCGTGAAATTGCTTTCACATAGTAGTTTGTTGCCTGGATGTATATTTTTTTCTTTTTCTGAATATACACATTATCTTGTAGACTTTGAACAAATGAAACCCGAATGATATTGCTCATCATTGCTTCAGCATAAAAACAGACTGTAATCAAAACCATTTTTAACATTGGTTCTTGATTCCTCCTTATTTAATTAGCTCAGTGACTTCTTCTTTTTTAGACTGCAGTAGAATACAATAGCAAATACCTACTGCATTCTGTGGATTCTTAACACTTTTTATCTTTCTAAACATAGATTTTAACTCTATACCTGGAAATCATTTCAAGTTCATTTTGTCTTGACAGATAAATGTGAGTGCTATCAGCCATAACACACAAAAAATAAATTGGCTTCAGAGGTTTTTCCGTTTAAAGGTAGGTGTAAAGGACTGAAAAGTTCATTTATAATAGGAACGCTCATGATTTATTCTTTCTCTGATTTCCACACCAGACAGAGGGCTTAAAACTGAATTGCACAAGAATGTTTTTACATACACTCACTTAGCAACACCTTTTGTAGGTCCTATTTTCAGAAGCGGTGTCTGCTTACAGTACTTGCAGATGTGGCTGGACACGGATGTGGGGATCAGCAAACCTCCAGACCAAAATTCATTCACTGGAAAAGGTCAGGAATGCAGCTGTGAAAGCCTGATGAAAAATGGTAGAGATTCTTCTTCAGCTCAATATTAAAATAGGGCAAAAATCACAGTGAAGTATAAGACAAAACAAATCAAAACAGAAGCTTTTCTACAAGAGTTTTCTGCAACTATAGGCCCTTTATGGAGCCCAACAGGATGATCTGTATCGAGGCCAGATGTCTTCATACCAGTGTTCTACCACAAAATATCAGATCCTATGTTCTACTTGCACAGCTTTACTGGAAGTAATTTTACAAGTTTCACAAATGTCTTTCTGCCACCCAAGTACCATTCTTAGAACAAAGAAAAAATACATGTAAAATGAGCAAACTTGGAAGCAGGTGATTTTTCAAAAGAACTTCTCCAAGACTTTTGCTGAGTTGTAATGTGGTTTTGTCATTTGCTAAGACATGAGGCCAATATGATCTTGTCTCACATCTTTCAAATATCCACCTGTGTTGTTTGTCTCCACTAAGAATTAATGAGCATCTCAGGGCTCTCTGTTTCCTAAGCTTCTGTGAGGGTTGGAAGTGTGTGGAGGGATGTCTCTCATAGTCATCAGCCTTCTGCCAAAATTTCAGAATGAACAATGGAACTAAAAAGGTTTTTAGCCACTTAAAGGTGAAGTTAGATTAATTTTTTATCACTGCTTTGATTTTTATGGCATGAGTTGCTAAATGTCAGCACTTCCCTTCACTGAATGGAATATAAGACCCAGGTTGTTACATTGTAAGTAAGAGCATGAGCCTGAATTTAGTTGACCTTGGGTTTTCCCTATTTTTTAAACAAAATATGCTAAGAAAGGATGCTTCTGGGCTTTTATTTTACTGAAAGGTAGGAACTGTGCTCAAAAAAAAAGAGAAATTACCCATTTTCTGTATCAGAAAGGGCACTCAAGTTATTTGGCAGTTAAAAACTACAACATTCTTTTCAAACAAATTTTCAGCCTACTAGTAGCATAAGAGGAATATCAATGTGTGCATCTTTTCACAACTCATCTTACTTTAGGAGATCACTATTCTAAACAGTTATATTGTTGATTTCGGTTGTCCCACTCTTGCCCAGGTCTTTGAAAATATCTAAAAAATTTTCACTTTTGGCTGAACATTAACAGAGTCTGATGTCAAAAGGTCCCTGAATGACAATTCCATTGGGATCTTCAGTTTCACAGATGATTCCATTAATCCATGTATGAACTAGAGCATACTCAATATTGATTTAAAAATTGATAGTGATAGGAATCTAAAAAGGCCTGTATATTTTTCCTACCTGGATACTTGCAAATTTTGGACAAAAATCACTTTTTCAAAATAGGGAAACCCTGCTATGATACTGTTTCACTGTGAGTTATATTTTCAATGGTTTTGTGGCTTTTTCCTGGATCTTCTCTAGTATGTCCACATACTTCCTCAATTTTAGAAAATGGAATCTGGAAGGATAGGAGTGTGGGTTGGTTATTTATTAGTTGAAATCAATTCTTGCAAAGTTTTCTGAGTTGAAAATGTGGTTTATATTGCTCATGCTGTATCACCATCATAAATGCTTTTCCCACCCTAAACAGAGTAGGCAGGCATTATTAACTTTCATGAATTCACTTTGAAGGCTGTTTCAGAAACTTCTTCAACCTCCCTTGTAAACTTCTTTCCAGACTATGTTGATTAATGGTGAGTCTATACCTTTTGGGAAGCCTTTCTGCTAGTCATGTCTTCTGTCTTTCACAGCCTCAGTCTCTCATGGATCATTATCCCCTCTGTGTGCCTTGATGTATTTGATGACAACATCCTAATCCTTCAGTGTTTAATGCTTCACCCTTCACTTTGCTCACTCAAACAAGGGAACTTGTCTTCTGCTCTTTGCAACCAAGGGTTCCAAGGATACAGAATCCTGCAGCTCCTGAGTCCAACTTCTGGCATGATGCAGTTTGCTTTGCCTCCTGAGCTGTGGAGTTTTTAGAGAGGACAGAGAATGGTTCAGCCAGATTTACCCAGTTTCTCCTGGACTGCAGTAGCTCTAGGAAATGAAAGTGGCAGTTTCACTTGTGGGTGTTGCGAAACGAAACCAAAAAAAGGAAACGAAAATGAAACCTTACAAAGTCTCATAAAAAAAAATTAAGTAGCTACTATCAGAAGAATTCTTGAGTTCTTGAATCTGGATCCTCCCTTTTCTCATTTCAGTAAATGTTTAAAGCAATTTAATTTAGTAGTTACTCATAATTTACATTCAGTGACAACTAAACTTAGAACAGATTCATCATCTACACTCTGGCTGATGTGCTGGAAATTATTATGGCCCACAAACTGCTAAAGCCCTTTTCTACCCCCATTTAACCCAGGAACAGCAATCTGCCTCAAAATTAACATGCAAACAACCCTGTCCCTTTAACCACTATCATCCTCACACTTCCAGAAAAACAAACTTTATCAGGCAAATTCAGGTGCCGATTGCATTTGCTCAAGCCAGTCCTCGTTATCGCTAAAGCCCAGAACTGTCTCCCAGTTCTGCAAATGTGGATACCCAGGCAACCTCACACAGTTCTGGAGTAATTTATCTTTTTTTTAACCCACATCCTGTTTTTATTCCTAAGGACAGCAGCTCATGCATAGTTCATTTCTGGTTTGGTATTTTTTAGCCTCAGACACCATTTTTTAGCAGTTGACATTGAGACTCTGTGTCTTTGTAGCCAAATAAACAAACATCAGTCTATTCAATCTTGGGGCGATGAAAACTTTTAGCATAGAATTTTTGTAGCACAACTGTTTCCTTCAAATTATCTGGTTCCTTTATTCTGGAAAATCCTGAGTGGCCTCTGCCAACAAGATAAGAGGCACCTTTTTTCAAGAAAGGGCTCTCTTGCCTATGTGTAGCCTTGGCACTCTGGACAGAATAAATTTTGGGTAATTAATAAAGATTAAAACAAAATTTAGAATAAAAGGTACTCTCCAAAATTTATGTGGAATAAATATTATGCAAGATTAGGAATATTTGTGCACACAACATGGGAAAAAATGTTCAAGCTGTTGAACCTGTATCTTTCCTTTAGTTATGGCACATCAGGATCACAGAACCACAGAAACACTGAGGTTGAAAAAGACCTCCAAGATCATCAGGTCCAACCATCAACGCAGCACCGCCTTGTTCACGACTAAACCATGTCTCCAAGTGCCACCAGCACACATTATTTGACCATTTTGAGCATCGGCACCTCCTTACCCAGCAGCCAGATTTCTCAACGCTTTTTGGCCTTTATTGTCCAAAATCCTCACCTGTTTTACAGACATGGTTACAACTGGCACAAAAGCAAGATTAACATGAAAAAGCTAGAAATGAAAACATCTGATGGGTAAAATTATCATCATGGACTCCTGGTCATTTGGGTTTGATGCCCAATGGGAAAGATCAGCAGAAAGAGCATTTGAGAGCATTGCTATGGAAATGGCCTTAGGCTGAGATGGGAGATTCAGATTAGACATCAGAAAAAAAAAAAAAGTCAGGGTTAGGATAGTCAGGCATTGGGACAGGAGGTGGTGTCACCGCCCCTGGAGGTGTTTAACAAGTATTTGGATCTGGCGCTAGGAGATGTGGTTCAGGGGTTACAGTGCTAGTGCTGGGTTGATGGTTGAATTTCATTATCTTAAGGGTCTCTTCCAACCCAGATGATTCTACGGTTCCATATTTAGTGCAAAAACACATGGATTTGGCACAGGTACAGGCCGTTCATCATGCTCTGCATGACTAAGCTTATGTGAGCATCCAGCTCACGGCACAATTCGCGTCTCGGGGTGCATTGTGAGGGCCAGCACACCAGAGGCACTTTTTTATTTGTTTTATTGTTTCTGTCGGCAGCAGCCCAGGGGGAAAGGCGGCAGGCAGAGGCAGCTCGGGCGGGGTGTGAGCAGGGCGGGGCAGAGCGGCGGGCGCTCCGTGAGGGACAAAGCCGGGCCAGGCTCTGCATGTGGGGCGCTCTCAGAATCACCCCGGGGGAAGGAAGGCTGGGGAGCCGCAGGTGCCCCTCGGGCGCGGCCTTTTGAGCGGCGCCCATCGCCTCAAGCGCGGCCCGCCCCGCTCCGCATTGTCTCCGCACGCCGCCCCCTCACGCGGCCGCGCCCGCGCTCCCCCCTCAGCCCCGCGCCGGCGGGCGGGGAGATAACGGCGGGGAACCCTTCCCGGGGGCCTTTCCCGCAAGGGACCGCCCCGGCTCCGCGGGCGGCGGGGAAGAACCCTCCCCGCAGCGCCCGCCCCGCTTTGCTCCGTTGGCGGCGGCGGCCCGGGCGAGGAGCGGGAGGGGCGGGAGGCGCGGCCCGGCAGGCGGGCGGGGGGCGGAGGGGGCGGGCGCCGCTCGCTCCCCCCGCGGTGACAGTTTCTAGAAGCTCGTCCCGGCGTCCTTTGCGGCCCCAACATGGAGGAGCTGACGGTGGAAGTGCGCGGCTCCAACGGGGCCTTCTACAAGGTACCGGCGGCGGGGGCGGCGCGGGCGGCTCCGCGCCCGGCGGGGCCGGGGCCGAAGGGCCGCGGGGGAGGGGACGGTGAGCGGGGAAGGGGCCGGGGGAGCGGGGGGCGCGGGGCCGGGGGCGGCGGGGATGGAGCGGAGCGGGGCGGCGGCGGCGGGGGGGCGGCGGTGACGAGGCTGCCGAGGGCTGAGCGCTGGGGAGGTTCGCCTGTGGGGAAGGCAGAACGCTGGCGGGGCCGGGGGGAGCCGATGAGCGGCGCGGGGATTCCCTGAGCGTTCATTTTTTGGGAAGGGCGGGTGGGCGTGTGGGGGGATTGGTGTTGGAAGATGCAGGGGATTTTGGGTTGGATGAGGTGAGCCGAGTCGGTAATAATGATTTTAAAATATTTAAAATAATTTTTTTTAAGATGTCGAGTTTATTTATGCCTTCAGAAATCTTCTTTCACCATCACCCTCCCTGGAATGTCAGGATGGTACAGGATCAATGCAGAATACTCTCAGCTGTTGCCTGTCAGTCATATTCCCCTAAGCCTGGCTTCAGATGTTTAAGAATCTCAGCTCTTTTTATGGCAGTAGGCTCCTGCCTTCCTCTCCAGAAGGGCTGATTGCAGCCAGTATTGTGAGCACGCAGCGTGGCTGTGTTCTGGGAGGATTTAATCTCGGGACTTTCTTTAGCCATTGTGCCTAACCACATGCACCGTGTGGCATTGCACAGGCAGTTCTAATTCTGCACTTGGTCTGGGGCTGTCCCGTTTGGTTCCCCCTCCCCCCTGCAGAATTTCCTGTGTGCAGCTGTGGATTTGGCTTGGGAATCATGTGGTGACTGTACAGTATGTGGAGGCAGTTGGGTGTGAGGGATTGTAACCAGCTGACTCCAGGAGTTAGTTCTTTCAACTGGCCAAGACAAATGGGAGATACCCTTATGAGGAGAGAATGCAGTGGGATAAGCTGCATCCCTACTAGGGAACCCTCTGGAATTTTTTACCAAAATGAGTAGGTAATAAATTTTATACAGTGGGTAATTTTTTTGTTGAACCCGAAGTATCACACAGGAACCCACATCAAAATCATTTGCATCTACAACAGGATGCTTCTAAATAGAATTGATTTTTTTTTCCCCTGAGCATTAAGAAGCCTCGAATTTGGAAACACTTTTCTTAGCTTTCCATTTTATACCTTGTGATCTTGGACAACTTTCCAAATGATGGGTCAGTTGCTCCTCTGCTTAAGAGGAATGTCAGACTCATGGGAGTATGAGCACACTCATGGGTGTGCTGAATTTTTGGACTTTTTGGAAGAGATCTGTGTGCCCAGAATTTGCTACAGTAAGCCTGATTTAAAATCTGTGAGGATGACACCTCCTAAATCAGTAAGAATTATCAGCCTTGGATTAGCACCATCATGTGTTCTGGCCCTGTGAACAGTGACTTTAAAAAGCAGAAGTTTTAATTAAAAATGGCACAATGGCTTTGAGATCAATGAAGTGGGGATTAAGTCAGTCCAGTGGTGGCATCTTCATGGTGGATGGAGGCAGGTCAGGATGATTGGATGCACAGTGATCAAAGCCCCAACTCAGGGTAATCCACTGTTAATGTGGAGGGGGAAAACACACACAACCCCCATAAAAAAAGACCCAAACTAAATCATTCAAACAAACACAGTTTTCAAAGATTATTCTCATGAGCTAAATGCAGTGAAGTGTGTGTGTGTTAGTGACTCCATTTTGTGAGTCCTGCTCTTGAGGAAAGCAGAAGTTTTGCATTTATTTTGGAACTAGGTAACGCTCCTGGGTCACTTGCTGTTTCAAGTGACCTAAAGCAAAGAGGTGTGTCCGTCTCTTTTAGGAAATGTCCTATTTTGGGCACCAGTAGCATTGATCATTGTGAGATAATGACAAGAGGCTCATCTTTTCTAAGCTTTTATGGAAAGTGGCGAAGGTTTTCTGAAGAGAAAAAGCAGAATTTGTGAGATGGGATGAGATTTGAGGTTTGCCTTTGGAACAGTCTGAATTTGGATTAATTAGCACAGCGTAACCCCAGGTAAATGAGATCAGAAAGATCCTGCTATGCCAACAGAGATAAAAACCAAATAATTATGTAAACAATTACATTAAAGATTTCCTTTTAATGAGTTATTTCTATGATCTGCAATTTAGCTGCAGTAGAACAAATGAAGTGGTTTAATCTGCTGGAGCATTATAGTGGGTTTTCAGTACTTACTAGAAGCATGACCATAGCAAATGGTCTTTATTGTAAAGTTTCTTTAGTTCCTCCTTATGCTCTTCAGTTTTAACAGGGAATTCTTCCTAAGAGCAGGGAGAACATACATGATATGTATACACTGTGGTTGCAATAAATTAGTGTGGAAAATTAATATTCTCTATTAAATTCATGCATCATGAAAAGCATTCTGAGTTCTTGTGTATCAGTGGGCAGTTATGGTAAATCCCAAAATAATTAAAAAGATATATAAGAGAAAGCATGTTATGATCTGATTTTTAAACTTGTATATCTAAATCACCAAACTAATTTGTGTTTGTTTTTTTTTTTTCCTGTTTGCTTTTAAGAAGTAATATAGTCTGGAGAACAGGAATTTACTGCATTACTGTATTCTTAATACCAGGTTCTCAACCATTACACAGCAGAGCCAGTGTTTAGCCACTTCCTGCAGCTTGGGAGACTTTGCATATATCATAATTTTGAGTACCCATTGTCTTTGGAGAACAGATGACACTGATGGGGCTTGAAATGGTTGTGGGCTTCTGAAAAATGGGGAGGTTTGTGCTGTGGAACAGGGGAGAACAGACAGGGTTGCTGAAGATTGCTGGTTATGGGTTTGCATATATTAAAGGTGCTGTGAGGGCTTCCTGAGAGCAGAAGAGTTGATGCTGTGTAGGTGAGGACTAGATGGCAGGAAGGCTTTTGTCTTTGGGTCATTGGAATAGACTTCTTCTGTTATGTATGGAATGGTCAAAAAGTCTGGTTTCTCGATGTGTTGAAGAGAGTGAAAGCTGAGTACTCCCAACCTTGTCTTGGCCTGCCTGCAATGTTTTCAGGATGATGGTTCACTGTGCCATTTAGATGATGAAGAGATTTCACAGAATCACAGATGGCCGAGGCTGGCAGAGACCATGGGAGTTCACCTGGTCCACACCTCTGCTCAGGTGGGGCCCCCCAAAGCCAGTTGCCCATGTCCAGATGACTTTTGGGTATCTCTGAGGATGGAAACACTACAGCCTCCCAAACAACCTGTGCTTCTGCTCAGTCACTCTCACAGTAAAAAAATAAAAAATAAAAAAAGTTTCCTGACATTCATAGAGAAATTCCCATATTCCCATTTGTGCCATTGCCTGGACCTGCCAGTTGTGGAGGGTCTTAGAAGAACAAGACAAAAAACTTCATTTTTACTCAGTATCTCCCTCAGCCTTTATGTGCTCACTTGTATGCAGATTGAGAGCCCTGGTGATGCCCATTATTCAGGATTTCCCATGTCAGCTTCCCTGAAACAGGTTGGGCCTTACAGTAAGACCAAGGTACATAAATTGCACATCAAATCAGTTCCTCTGAGTCTTTCAGTGGCATTTGAACAACTCTGGAAGATCCATCGTGTTCTTCCTTGTGGGGACTTGGCTGTGCTGGAAATTCGGCTCTGGTGTGCTGCAGGCCCTTGTGTTCTTTAAGTTCTGCAGTAGTAGCTGCTTAGATTATGCAAGGGAAAAAAAAATATGAGTTACAGTGGAACTCAAACCTTAATTTACAGGTTCTGAAGTGCTTCCTTGTTGGCCTGTTCCTCTTTGAAGAGGTGCAGTTCTGGTAGCAGACTAAGCAAAATGCTGGTAGCAGAGTTGGCCTCAAGGCAGGCACAAGCCAAAATATTACTAAAGGGAAAAAATGATGAATGACAAGTACACACCATTTCTCCACATGTAGAGCCAAAGCTTGATGAGCAACTCTGTGGGAGTGAAGGTTTATGCATCAATAAAAATACAATTATTTTTAAAATTTTTCTTGCAATTTTTAATTTGTGGCTTTGCAAACAACTTGAGTTGCTCTGAGTGGTTTTTAGCTTGATTATTATTAAAATAGGAAATTGTCATTAGGAGTGTAGCTTACCCACTGTTCATACCCAATTACTACACCAGGAAACTGTAGCTGGAATGACCTTTGTCATTTTCTTTAAAGATCTTAACTGTGTTATAATTGTCAGCATTTTTTAATTACATCTAGCCCTACATCTGTATGGGTGGGAAATTTTAGACATTTTAAAGTTGTTCCTGATCATTTGAAAGTTGTGTAGAGTCTTGCAAGAAAAAGCTGTAGTTATTGCTGCTGTTGGTGAGCTGTTTGCTTGAGGCTTTTGGGCTGATAAAAGGGAGATGCCAGAGGGAGTTATTGATTGCTGAGGTACGTGATCAGTGGAGGGTGTCTTCCAGAAGTTTTTTCTTTTTGGAGGATGGTTGGAAGAAACCAGTGTGAGAAATGAATTGTGGAGACTTCTGTAAGTAAGCCCAAAGCAGTAGGTAAGCCCAAAACTTGCACTTGTGGATGGAAACAAGCAGTAATGTCATAAATGAAACTGTGCTTGCTAAAACTGAGGTGATAGTTCAGGATATTTTTCTTTCCTGATACCTTCTTGTAGCATTTGTGTTTTGCAGTAAGGCACAGCTGCTTGCTTTTATCAGTTCCTTGTATAAACAGGTGCAGCTAATCACTTACAATGAAAATAATACTAAGTTCAGTCTTGTCAAGTGGTGTGATTATTTACACATTTCCTTTGTTTGCTTTATTTTCTTTTTTTTTTTCCTTTGGGGGCTCAGCATGAGCTACATCCTTTAGCAGTAATTATTTTGTGTATTTGTTCCATGAAACAGTTGTGTTTCAATGTTAGTTAAAAATACCAAAGGTTCTTGCATCTGAAAAGGAGTGAAAGGCTTGGTAATTGGATATAGGCTGCTTGACCTTTATGTCACTGGTTCAGAAACAGTCCGTGGTACCAGATGCCCAAATGTTTGCTGTTTGAAATTGGCTCAGCAGTGGGTAAGGTGATATTAATACAGTTTTAGTGTGCAGGTATGAGTGACTCAAAGGCCAACAACAGTGGCTGTCCCTGGAAAGAAAGTTTGTGACTAAACTAACAGCACCTCATCTGCAGATTGGATCACCCTACTTGGGAGTCAGGTAAACTTACAGAAAGTAGGATATGGAGGGAACTTGGATTGCATCTACTGGTTTTACAGATTTTGTGACTTTGCCTAGAACTGGATTTTTAAAAAAATATTGTGTGTGTGCATATACATACACAGACACAGACATACAGTTCAGTGTAAGGGCACTTCAGTAAGTCTTGATCCGTTTATGTTATCAGCAGATCCTAATCCTAAATCCATGAGCAAGACCCAGGTAAAAGGGAAAGAGTGTGTGTGGGTGTCTGTTACGAAATGAGGAGGTCTCAGCTGCAGAGATCTTGGTGCACACAATTGGTTGAGAGTTTCCTGCTCATTGTTCCCCCTGCCCAGTCCCAGGTGAGATTCCCGGGGTCTCCCGTCCTGTCCCTGTGCAGGTGCTGGTGTTGGCAGCCCAGCTCCTGCCAAGTGAGTGGCAGAGACAGGTCTGAGCCCAGCAGCCCGTGGAGCAGGACATTAATAGCCCATAGTACAGTACAGGCTCCTGCTGCTCCAGGCAGGGCTGCTCCAGGCAGGGCATACATGGACTGCCAGGGCTGCACTCACAGCACAGAGTGACTGACACCAGGATCTGCACACGCCGAGTCACAGCTCTGTGAGATGAAGTCATGGCAGTTCTTCTTCCCCTCTTGCCCCCTGCAGATCTGTGTGTGGTGTAAAACACACACAAAGGTTATGTGTGAGCTCATTGCTGATACTGCAATTCCTCACTCTTTTTGATGGCACTGTATTTATTGATGGTGTGTTTGGTGGTCTCCTCTTAGCTCAGGTCACCTGAGGTATATGGAATGATATGTTAGGAACATAGAACTCTTCAAGCTTAGAAACTGGCATTATCTGACTTAGCCAACACTGCTAAATTAAATTTTAGTAATGGAGTGCATTGCTCATTAGAACCAAATTTAAGGTGATGGATCATGACTTAATTTAGTAGGGAATATTTTTGATACAGTGTCAGGTATGACTAGTGCAAATCTATTTATGTAGGTTGCCTCACAAATAAAGAACTACTTCAAGACTCCCTGATTGAAAACCAGGTTGTTTAGTTTTCTGGTTTATGTTCATCACATAATTCTGGAGAAATCCTTGTGAATTTATAGGATTTACTATAAAGTCTGTTTTATATTGTTAAATACCAAAATACCCTAATGTCACTGGATTTTTTTGTAAAACCTTTTTTTAAAAAAATAATTATCATAGGCTCTATGAAGACTTCTTTGAAGACCACACAAAATCTCATCCTGACACCCTTGAAATCTCTTTCTGGTTTTATCTGGAAGTTGTAAATGACAGCTGATAGTAAGTATAGGCAAGGTTGAAGGTAGAAAAGTCATACTCAGGAAGTTTTGCTTTCAGAAAATGTTCTGGTGATACTTTTGACATCCTTCTTGACAGTAATGAAATAATTTCTTAAATAACTATTTAAAAGCCATATTGAATTCTCATTATTTCTAGTTGTATTTCAAATGGACCATACAGTCCATAATACCTCATAGACTGCTGTGCTTCAGTTGTTGTAAATGGGATCTCATCCCCACAGTTGTAGAGAAAATGATAATAGTCAGTATAATTGTATACAGTTAGACTCTAAATCAGACTTTTTTCAGGCCTCACAACAATAAAATTATTTTATAGTTAGGTAATTTTATTTGATACTTTACATATGCGTTTTTTGTGACCTGAAGTGCATACTTGGTAGATGTTACGCTTGATTAGACTAGGGAGTGCAAGACTTTGGGAATACCAAGTGAAAGAGCTGTGCAGGTAACTCGAAGGCACTTGCTGCCTACGTGTCTGCCAGCAGTGAGTCTGCACTGCATTCTCCTGTGGGAGGGAAGAGCAGTGTGCACACTTTGAACTGAAAGCCTTCCTTCCATGAAGGAGTTCCTGAAACCCATATGGTGTTGTAAAATGTACAGACTCTTGGTTGGAATTTGTACTTCAGATTTTATTAAAAATTGTCCCGTGTTTCTCTTTGTGCAGCTGATACTTGTGCAGTGTCAGCTGTTGGTCTGCTGAGAGCTGTGTCTGTGCATTACTGTGCCACTTCAGCTTTGGCATTCTTCAGTGGGACCTTAGCTTGAAAATTGGTTGTGACTATTAAACCTATCTGTACCTTACACAGAAACCCACACTTCACCTGGTAATGGGCTAATTATCTTAAATCCTCAAAAGTCAGTGTAGTTGGGTTCTTTTTTTGGCATTTCTTTTGTCTTCTTAATGAAATCTGTAGTTACTGGATTCATGATTTTGTTCACTCTACTGAGCATTAAGTTCAGAATGTTAATCAGATATTTTATGGTACCTGAATTCAAATATCTTGATTTTGAAGTTGCACTTTTCAGCAAAGGAAAGAACTGAATTCAGTTCTGCAGAATAAATTTGTAGCTACTCTAGGCTGACCTTAAAAACACATGGAATGCTGTGAGAACACAACAGGAATAGAAGACCAGGTTCAGCTATGAAATAAAGTAGCATAATGAGGCAGAGACTAGTATTGAATTACAGACTCTTGGAATGCAGATAAATGGCTGTCTCTAGTAGGGAGTTAATCTCTCCCTGTAAATACTGCTGTCTGTTGATAAGTTGTCATGTAGCAGAATGCTGGACTGCCTGAAGTTGGTTCTCAGTGCTGTGACTTCAGTGTTTTGTCCCTCTATAGAGTTTGGTTGAATTGTAATAGAGAAACTCCTATTTCCTGCACTGTATGCCATGTTAATTTGTCCCTGTGCTGGGGTACCTTTGAAGGGAACTGTTGATAGCATAAATTTGGTAGAAGTTCTGCTTTATCTCTGTTGCTGGCTTACCCATGCTTCAGGCAATAAAATTTTATATGCTCTTTGCATCTTTAAACAGAGAACTTTATACTCCTATCCAGTTCCCTTGAAACTGAAAGTCCCTGATTCTGGGTGTATTTTACTCTCAACTGTTTCACTTGCTTACCTTTCAAAGAAGGAGATTTGCCTGCCTTCCCGTGCAGTGGCAGGATGGCCTTTGAGAGGGTTTATTTTATTAGGAGCACACTAGGTGGTTCAACAAGATGACTTCTGGTGACCTGCTTTGCTGAGGGTTACCCGTGTGCTTGCTGCTGGAACCAGTCTTTTGTGTTGCTGACAGATGGGTTTGAGGGAAGCTCAAGGAGCAGAAAAGCAGGTTTTGAGCAAATGCTTTCAGAGCATTGGCCAAGTATGATCTCAGGTAAAAGGAGATTTGTTTTTATAGGCCCTTTGCAGCCAGCTGTCAGTGTGGGCTCCTTTACTGTCCGTCATTACATGGAGGGATCGACTGTGTCAAAATTTATCTTTCCCTGAGCTGACACATAATACCTCAGTGGGCTGGTTGCTCCTTGCACAGCTGATATGTTCTTCATCCTCCTCAGCTGGCAGTTTCTTAAATGGATATAATCCATTCAGCAGATTTCCTGGAACTTCTTTCTCTTAACATAGCTCTGCAGCATTCTTACTCCTTTAAAACTGCAGGGTCCTTCTTGACTACCCCTGCTTGGGTAAATACCAGGCTGGAGCAAAGGCAGGAGTAGTGTTCTTTTTATCCTTTTTTTCTTTATTTTTTCCCAGCATGGCTACCCTTCTTAATCAAGAAATATAGCAGCTTAGTTTCTGCATGGATACTTGGGTATAACTCTGTGAGGTTGATCTTTGTCTTTAAGTTTTTGGTATAATGAATGCCCCCTAAAAGTAAGCACAAAAAATCCACTAAATACTTTATTCTCTTTGTTTTCCTGGGAGGTCCTGCAGGCATTTGGCCTCATCCAGTCCCCAATTTAGTACCTGAAAGATGATACCATAACTGGCTGTGTGGCAGCCTCTACTGCCAAATGTGATTCAAACTGGCTGCTGGACTGTGCAAGAGGGACAGTTGTTTAGGATTCAGTTTGTGTTGGGAGGAACACCAGTGAAGCAACTAGTGCTGTGCACAGCTCTTGGAATGGCTGCCCTTGCCTGGATCTCTCTCATTTTGTTCCTGTAAAACACCTGTGCACACCTGGGGGTAGAGTAAGAAACCAGAGATCGTGAGTTCAGTTGTAAATGAGCTGGTCAGACTGGAGCAGTCCCTGTGCTCTGCACGTCTCGGAATAGCCAGCTAAGAATATCAGCAACCTCGTGCAAGGAGTGGGAGTGTGTCTTGGAGCTTTCTGAGATTGGAACCTCAGTGTTAGTGTGGTCTTGGCTCAGGTTCAGGCTCTATTGAAATTGCTGCCTTTTTGATTTCACATGCATTCTTGTAACAAAAATTCTGTTTCTGTTTTAGGGATTTATCAAAGATGTTCATGAGGACTCCCTCACAGTTGTATTTGAAAACAAGTAAGTATTTTCTTTTAAAAATAATTATTTGAATATTAGGTTATTTCAGTTTTGTGCTTTTGCTGTGTTTCTTTGTTTAATTGTTTTGCCTTCAAGAGGAAGCAGTTTTCATTAGATGTAGTTCTAGAAGTACAGGCTCACTAGTCTGTTCAGCTTCCATGAACTGCCTTCTTGAATCTGTATCAGAATTCAGTTCATCAGTTGCACAGTCCTGTACATTCTTTGGTATCTTTAGAGATGCCCATAGATGTGACAGCCACATTTAATTAACATAGGAATCAGTGGCACAGGCTTGATACTCTTACACAAAAGCAGGAAAAGATGGAAAATACCAAAGTATCTGGAATGTTGATCAGTATTCTAAACCAGAGAAAAGTAAAAATATCCTAATGGTGATTTTTTTAACTATTAAGAAGATAAATATACATATATATCCAGTCAAAAGACCTATTGTTTTTGAGTGGAAAAGAGTGCAAATCTGTTAGCAATTCTTGAAAAAGAATTATCCATGAGGCCCATTTCATTTAATATATAAACACAGCAGTGCTGCTGGGAACTTGTAGTGGCAAGCCAAGGATAATCCATGAGTTGGTAAAGTACAAATGAGTACCTGTTGTTCAGCGTTCTGACTGATAACACTGTGGATTACCTGGGAGATTCCAGTGCTAATTCAAAGTACTCTTTGAGCTACATCCTCTTTCCTGTTTCCCTTCCAGTTACTAGGTGGAGAGCCTATAAAATGTGTCACCTTTTGATGTGAAAACTGTTATAAGCTTTGCCAGCTCTAACCTGTAGATTAGTTTGTGAGCCTTCCTTGAAGAAAGATTGCTGGGTAATAAAGGTAATGCTAGGGAGTGTGGAAGTGTGTCTTTATAAACAGCATTTATAATCCTGCTGACATAATCCCAGGTGTGTATGTGTGTGTACATATACACACGTGTGTGAAAAGAAATCCTTGGGGGGGACATAAGTAATCCTGGGGTTTACCCTGCAAAACCCAGTGTTTGTTTCTTTCTTACTTATGCTTTCTAGTCCTTTTATGAAGACAGTTAGAAGATGAGGTGGCAACCACAGTTTATACTAACACTGAGGTTGGTTATGGAACCTATTGCTGTCTCCTAGGTTTTCATACCCTCACCCCAAAACCCAGCAAACAAACCAAAAAAATTAAACCCTTTATTCTATCCATGGTATGAGAAGATGTTTCATCTTCATCATCCATATTACTTTCTAAAGAAAAATAATTACTTTTCTTTGCATTTAAAATATATACTTTGATGTCAGAAACCAAGTAAGCTGAAGGAAGTGCCAAGGGTTCACAGCAGGAGTTGAATTGTTGGCAAACGCATTTCTGGTGTTTGGTATCCATATCATCCATGTGTTCTACAGAAAGTCTGGCAGCAGCAGCCATGTTTCAAAAAGGATGGGCTGCAGCATATGTAGAGTGTTCTGTTGACTAAAAATAGATCTGATCAGGAAGTGTGGTACACAGTCACATTATTCTGTGACGTAAATCTGATCAATTCTGTGCTTTTTACGGAGTTAAATTCATAAGGGCTTTAGTGGAACCGAAATTGGCAAGAGTGCCCTGTGCTGAGAGCATCAGTGTTGTGATAGTGATGATCACTAACAAATACACACATCTACCTCACAATAGGCAGTCTAAACTGTCACTTTGCATTTTCTGCTATTGTTAGGCAATCTTTATCTGCAGCTTTTGTAAGGTTCCCAAAGTTAAGTGTACCAGCACAGACTGCTAATGATGATTTTGTGGCCATAGCAACACTCTGGGCAGGTAGCCTTAATTCTTTTAAGAGACATTTTCTGAGGGTAGGAGGAAAGGAACGAATGCAGAAGCTTCAGGAACTGGAAACTTCTTTTTACTGTTAGATGGAAAATTTGGTCTTGAGGTACAGTTTCATAGAGGCTCATTGGAGTCTGAAGCAGCTGTATTGAAGGAGAAGCTTCTGTGTTGTATGAACCTCCCTTTTTTGTGATTTGTGCCCTGTAGCCTAAGCATCAGTTCTGTCAAATTGTCTTAGTAGGGGTTTTGTATCCCATCACAACTAATTTCTTAAAATATCTTGGTTTGTATTTCACCAGTGAGATGCTCCAGTTCTTAAAAGGGACTTAAAAAGTTTTGCCACCAAAACTTGGACTCATATTCTGAGAGCTGAGCCTTCTGTGCACTTTTCCACTGTGCACTTCCTCCACCAGCAGGGAGGGGAAGGAAAATCCCTAACCATGAGATTGGTAACTGTTATATTTACAACAAAGACAATTTAATTGCCAGTCCCCTTCACCATTTCTCAGAAATAGAATGTGATTTAATTAACATTTTGTGGCTGAAATACCTTCCAACCTAAACAAAAGCTATCCATGTCATAGAACCCTAAAAGCTGGAAAGCCTGACACTTGATTCTCTGAGATGAAGTCTGGCTGTTAGCCCTGCACCACAGTGTTCACCACTATGGAAGTGCCACATCCATGTGCCCTGGGAACACCTCTGGGAATGGAGATTGCACCACCTCCCTGGGCAGCCCAGTCTGACCACCCTTTTAGTGAAGAAATTTTTCCTGCTATCAGTCTAAACCTCCCTGGCACAGCCTCACACCGTTTCTTCTCAGGTCCCTCTGAGCCTCCTTTTCTCCAGGCCAAGCCCCTCCCAGCTCCCTCAGCTACTCCTCATCAGATCTGTGCCCCAAACTCTTCACCAGCTTCCTTCTCCTTTTCTGGATGTGTTCCAGCACCTCAGTAATAATCTTCATGCATTTTTGTTGTTTTTAACTATAATTAAAAGAAAAAGTTTATTATAATGTCTAGATTAAAACTGTATGATATATAATAGCTTTATTAGGTGAGGTACTTGAGTGTAAGCTGTCCTTTCAGAGCAAACATGTAATAAATGTGTCCATCCTCCCATCTAGGAACTTGCAGGTGCCCTTTGCTCCTTATGCTCAGACTTGTCCTACTAAAGTAGGCTGCTCTGTCTGCAGGTTATTAAAAGTCAGCAAAGGAAATGATCAATTACAGCAATCTTTAGTGTTACAAGTTGGTTGGTTCTGGTTCTCTTGGTGTCTGATGTGAATCCGATGGGCAGAAAGGATGGACATTGCCATACTTTGACAGATACCATTGAAAGTCCCTCAGACATTCTAAATTAAAATTGTTTTTTTGAAGAGTCTTTCCACTGCTTTTATTTCAACCTTCATAGAGTCTTTAGTGGATTTCTGACTAAGAGTGAGGAACAGCTGATGGCATTCTATGACATTAACAGAGTAGAAGGAGAAGGAATTTCAGGAGAACACAGTGGATTTAATTGCTCCAGTAGTCTTTATAAAATACACTGGAAACATACACTTGTACAAACAAAATACTTTCCTACAGCCAACTATAGTAAAACAAATAACCTTGCTATACTAGAAAGTAAACCTTTATTTTGTATGCCTAGAAATAATTGGTATTGATCAGCAGATATTAAGATAATGTTTTCATCTCAATCTGTTACTGGGAAACATCAGCAAGTTTGCAGATGGGAAGTTTTGTTAAAAATTTGAGTCAGATTTTCCTGAAATACATAAAATTTTGTTGGTAAGCAGTTGAAATGTTAAATATGAGGTGAAGAAATGGATGAACCCCATAGTGGACTACAAAGCTGACCTTAAATCTGTATAAGGGCTCTATGACTTGAGCAGTATGAGTGTTAACTACATAATATATTGTCTTTCACTGGGGTTTTATGAAAGCCATTAGTTAAATTTTTCAGTTAATTTAAAAATTTTGTTGTTAAATATCTTCCCAAATATTACTTACATCTTGCCATGCTTATGTTGTTCCTCTGCTTGCAAGGTTTGCTTTCTAGCAATAAGGAAACAGATCTCATTATATGGAAAGAATGAATCTTAATGAAACTCAGAATTCCAAAATTAAAACAAAGAATACAATAGGGAAATTCAAGAATTAATGTGTAATGCTTCTTCAACTTCCAGTTGGCAACCAGAGCGTCAGGTGCCCTTCAATGAAGTCAGATTACCACCACCCCCTGATATCAAGAAAGAAATTGGTGAAGGAGATGAGGTGGAGGTGAGTGAACACTCCTGAGCTGTCCTGGTCTGGAATTCATTGTCCATTCCACTGGTGAGGGGTGTAAGGGCATTACCAAGGTGAAGGCTTAAAATGGACCATGTCTCTACATGTGGGTTTATTAGAATTTCAGTGAAGCTGTGACATTTCAGTTTTCCCACAAAACTGCCAGTGGAAATTTTTTTCAGAATCTAAAACTTAAAATAGCTGAGAAGGTTTTAATTCTGACACAAAATGTAGGCAGTTTTCTTTTTTGACCTGGAATGTGAAGTGCTGGAAATTTTTGATATGAAGATGTAATAAAGCTCCTCTGATAACAAGAGTTTTAACCTAGATGAAATGTCTGGTACACTCTGGGAGGAAATTGTGTGAATTATGGTGGTCTACATAGAGAGAGTGTGTTAACAAGAGTGATGTATTATATCTAGAAATCAAAATATGCATGTTCTGTTCCCTGCTCATGGCAGTATCATGAGTGATTCTGTTTAATTTTGGGGGGTTTTGCTGTACTTGTCCTTAAAATCAAAGTAACGAGTTTCCTTTCCTGAGGATACCATTGTACTTTTGGGCAACTAATCTAAGAAAAAATGTAGCATAGGTGCTGGGATTTTTACTCATTTATTTGAACTACATTGCCTTTGTTAGAGGTTATATGTAAAGGATTATTTTCTACTTCCTTGCTATTGTAAAACTTGTTGAATCTGTGTGTAAATGACTTTGGCCTATTGGAAGTGTATGAGGAGCAAATGAAACTTAAGGATGAGAAAATTGGGTTTCAGAAATCCTTTGTTGTATATATGATCATGCATTAACTTGGTAGTGTTTTTTAATATGGAATATGTAGTGATGTGATGACTTGGTTAATTTCAGTAGTCCTTAGTTTATCAAGTAAGCCAAGGACAAAACAGAAATCTGAATTGTGGAGATTGTTCTATGTGTGTACTTCCAGTTTGAAGACAGTATGTGAAATTACTGAGGAATCGTCCTCAAAGAAGTGTTTAGCCAAAGTTTTATCTTCCTTTACAAATTTCCATTGAACTGCTAGTAATTTATGCAAAGGAAGTCTGTTCACAATCCTTGTAGTGCAAGGATGGGAGTAGAATACTGCTCAATTTTAATGAAAATTAGAAAAGTTGTGTGATTCTTTCTTCATTCTACATGCAGGTAAATGAATTATGTTTGTATGTGCTTTCAGTGTTTCTTACTACTTTCATTTCCAGGTTTATTCTAGGGCAAATGACCAAGAGCCTTGTGGCTGGTGGCTGGCGAAAGTTCGAATGATGAAAGGAGAGGTAAATTGTTTTAAAACTTACTGATTTCATGCTTTCATGTTAAATACAGTAACTAGAAGTTCATTGTCATTAATAAAGTGCTACAAATACAAAAACATGACAAAAGAGAATTTTAAGTTTTGATCACTTTGGAATGACCTTTGCTGTATTGCACAGCAGAGGGTCATACCCTTAGAGATGAGCAAGTGACTTCCGTTATCTGCAGTTTAATTGCTTGAAGGACTGAAGGCCTGCACAAGGACTGGGTTTCTGACAAACCTGTTTTGTGGATTGAATTTGGTGCTGAAAATGAAGTGAAGCACCTGGAGTTGGAACCTCTTTGTAGTTCATAAATTAAGCCTGCTGGAGCTATTGCTGTGGGTAGCTGTGGATTGGTTTTTGTGTGTGTTTTTACTGAATGTAGGGAAAGGATACTGCTTGTTTTGCTTTTATATATGTCAAGTTTTTATTTTACCATAAAGAAATGGTTGTTTGCATCAAGTAACTTACAGATTCAGACACTTGACTATAGAGCTGTGACAGTGTTTGACCTCCATCTCATAAAAACTTTATTTCATGAAATGACAGCAAGAAAATTGAACTTCACAGTGGGAAGAGTGCTGTGTTTTGATGTTTCTGCTGTATCAGATTCCTAAAACCAAAGGACACAATATTGAGAAAAAATAATTACCCAATTTCTAATATTGTTTAAAAACTGTCAACAAATATCAACTTTTGTTGAGCTCTGTAAGGGCAAGGTGGTAGTAAACACCTACCAGAGGAAGATTCTGTGTGTTGACACTTGTGAATGAACAGCTCATTAAGAAATCAAGATAAAAGGAGACAAACTGATTTAAATGATAGGTTGTCATTTATAGCTAATAGGCTTTTCTTAAATGTCAGAGAAATTTGAAATTTTGGTATCGGTTAGCTTGCTGTGCTGCTTATTTTCAGAAAAAGTCACGGAAGAAAATTTTTTTACCAATTTTTAATTTTCTAGTTTTTACAGGGAAAAAAAATTACCCTCAATGTACTGTGTAGGATTGTCAAATCAGTTATTTTAGGGAATTGTCCCTGCAAAGAGCCACAGTTCATGTTGGCTTCTTTGTACAGTCTTTAACACAGTTCTATATTTAGATTTTTCTGTAGAGATAATATTAAATTCATAAACTACCCCTGTGTCCAAGCATTTGTTGCTTTGTGATTGTTCTGGTATTCAGAATTATCTTTAACTATTGAAATTTTTAGATCATATAGTGGCGGATTTCTTAAATTTAGTTGTAGTTTAGTGTTGATTATTCCTTATTATTACTTGGGGTAATGATACTGTGTCAATGATACATTGATACATTTCAAAGCAGCTTTGCATAATTTGGATGATACTTAAAACATGAAATTAGAAAAAAGTGTCATTACCAGAGTGATTTACCTTTTCTGGATACTTAAACAAATTGTGTTGGACAAACAGATCCAGTTTTGAGGAAGGAAGGGGTGAATGTGCTGCTGCACCCCCAAATTATTCAAGGTGGAAGGGAGGGGAGGAGAAGGCTGCATCCCTAACACAGAGCCAGGCTGCAGGGATACTGTGCACACGAGCTTCTTTTAAACTTACATGTGTTGGGTGGAAGCGTAGGAGTGGATTATTGGTAACTTAAATCTTCTTAGTTCTCTTGCCTTCCTAAATTTGGCAGTGTGTGTCAAAAAGATTGAGTTTTTTATTGATTTTGATCTTATGTGATTCCCTGGAAGTTTGCCCTTTGAATCAGTGGATTTGCCTTGTTTGTTTTAGTGTTGCAGGGTAGATATTTCTGTGAAGAATTATTGTCTGTTTGATGTTTTTTAGAATTAGAGCTCCAGTAAATGTTTTGGCTTTTGGAACTTGACCTGAACTAATGAAAATATTTGAAAGAGATAGCCATGAGAAAGATCAATTCAAGATGCTGTTGTGGGGTCTGAGACTATGCTGATAACAGTGCCCTGACTGACTTCAGTGAGGGAGCCCAGGGGTGCTGAAATATGTCCAGGCTCATTTAGTTTTAGGGGTTTGTTTATATACTCATATTTTGTGCTATCTTGCTGATGCTGGTGTAATGTTACTATGTCTTTGTTGTTCCTTACTGAAGTGATTATTTTTTTAAAAACCTCTTTCCCAGTTTTACGTCATTGAATACGCTGCGTGTGATGCCACTTACAATGAAATTGTCACTTATGAGCGACTCCGACCTGTGAATCAGAACAAAACTGTCAAAAAGAACACCTTCTTCAAGTGCACAGTGGATGTTCCTGAAGACCTGAGAGATGCGTGAGTAGCTCTGCTCACTTCAAGAAGGGTTTTACTTTATGGGAGGGGGGGGAAAACCCACTTGGCTTCTAGGCTGATTTACAGGTCCATGAAGAACCTTAAGAGTGGTTAGGGCTGCTGTAGCTCATTTAGGAACTATTGACCCCTGCTGAGCTTTTGGGGTGGAGACAGAAAAGATGTTCTCAGGTGTGAACTTTGTGCCTGGACAGGTGATTCACTTCACAGTGGACCTGTTACTGAGGCTTTCCAGATAACCATGGGGCCATAGAATCCACAGGGAAACTGGAACCATGTTGAGGAGAATGGGAGCTTTCTTGTTTCTGAACAGTCCTTGCCATAAGCTACTGAATGTTCTTGGGTCTGATCATGTTATTACATGTTCGATTTTGATGCAGCTTGTTGAAATAACAATCATTTTGTCTCCTTAGGTGTGCTAATGAAAATGCACATAAAGATTTCAAGAAAGCTGTGGGAGCATGTCGAATTTTTTATCATGCAGAAACTGCTCAACTAATAATACTGGTAAATAATTGCCTCTATGTAAATGTTACATAAATTCCCAGTATATTAATTACAGGAAATACATAGCCAGCTGTGTGTGTGTATGGAAAATGGTTTAACTTGTCAAGCTATGTAAATAGTGAGAGATTTAATATAAGTAGATGTGTTTAATCTTTGGGGGTAAGACCTCCAATGTATAAAACCTAAATTTAGGTGCAGCTTTGAGTCTCATTGTTTATAAGACTTCTATCATTCTCAGCTGAGTTCTGTTTCACTGATTTTAGCAGGTGGCTCAGAGGTAAATCATCTCACTCCACTCTGGAGCAATAGCTTTCTCCTCATGCTTTATTACACTGTGCAGTTTGACACACAGCTGGGTTTCCACGGGGAAAACTCCACCAGCTCAGTGAAGCTGTTAAGGAATTGTTCACTTACATGCCTCTGTGGTGGTTTTCTTACAACAGAGTTATCCCAGCTTTAGTTTTTCTTCATAACTCCATTTACTCGGTATTATCCACTTGAACCTCACTCTGCAGGATTGTGTTGTCCTTGATTATTTCCTGAGCTCTCTTATTCACACAAACAGTGACAAGTATGTATATGGTAGAAAGATTTGTTTGAACAACATCAAGGGGAAAAGGGTTACTGTGTATTCAGCAGCAAAGTCTTTAATGAAAACATGCTGTGAGTGAGAACAAATAGTTGTTGGTGCTGCTGAATTTCTCATGCTTTGTTTTGAGGAAGAAAAATGTTTATGTAACTAATGGAAATTGAGATCATGTTTATGACTTAGTTTCAGTTGGTTCTTGATTTATCCTTTAAATGTGTATTTGCTTACAAAGCCCAAACTTAGATTCCCTCTCTCCTGTAGTCTGCCAGTGAAGCAACAGTGAAGAGGGTGAACATCCTCAGTGACATGCACCTGCGCAGCATTCGCACCAAGCTCATGCTGATGTCAAGGAACGAGGAAGCTACAAAACACTTGGAGGTAAAGCCACGGCCTGTGGCTCTTGTTGCTTGAAACTGAGCTCAGAGCAGTGCATTACAGTGAGTGCACGTGGATGAGTCTGCCTTTGTTTTCCCTTCAGTGCACAAAGCAGCTTGCTGCAGCATTTCATGAGGAGTTTGTAGTCAGAGAAGATTTAATGGGACTCGCTATAGGAACGCATGGCAGTAACATACAACAAGCCAGAAAGGTCCCAGGAGTTACAACCATTGAACTTGAGGAGGATACTGGTACTTTCAGAATCTATGGAGAGGTAAGGAGGAACTTTATATCAATCCTTGGAGCATTTTACTCTGTATTTGCTTTTGGAGTGATGAGAGTGGTACCCAGAAATAAGAACAGAAAACACCTCCTGAGCTTTTATGTGTCTTTGTGCGTGTTGACACTGTGGCAGCTTCTACTGCATATATTTGAAATACAAGCCTTTGTTGCAGTAGTGACCTCCATAAGGTGTTTTCTGTCCTAATCACTCCATTTTGCTATGTATCCTGGGTCATCCTGAGAGAAGTATCATTTCTTGCTTTTTTACTTGATCATGGGTTTGTTTGGGTTTCTTTTCTCCCTCAGAACCTTATTGGTTCTCCTCCTCCTCCTTCTTTCATGTGTATTTTGCTGTGTGCTATCTGCTCTTCTGACCTAGCCAGGTGTGTTTAAGCCTGTATCTACTGCTTCTAACTCTTATATTTTGACAATTTAATGCTGGATTTGGCAAAATAATGATTTATTCTGAGTTGATTATATTTGTGTGACACTTCCGAATCTCACAACTGCCTTGGAATGTAGCTCGTCCTTGGGCCAAAACAAGGATCCATTCAGGAAGCAGAAGGCTAGTGACAAAAATGCCACTGTCACCAGTGCCCTGTCAGAAAATATTCTGAGGGGTTTTATCCCCTATCCCTAACTCTTAAGCTGTCACTGAGTGTCTGATGTGAGCACTGCTAAAAATCTGTGATTGTCTCCTGTTCCAGGAATCTGAAGTCTTGAATTCTGCTCCATCTGTGTCAGGAGTAGAACCTGGTTGTGATCAAAGGTTCAGATGAAGTTGATCCTCTGGAGACGAGGTCAAGCTTCTGTACTTTCCAGTATCTCTGAAATGGTGTCCTTTTTTTGGAAACCTTAAATGCTTCCAAGGTATCAGGGTGACAGCAGATCCTTCTTTGATCTCCTGCTGCCAGTAAATTGTGTCTCAGTTCCTGAAGAAGAATCAGATGAGTTTAAATGCAGTGGAATGTCCAGTGTACTCCAGTTTTGATCTCCTTCATGTGAATGATGTGATGCTGGAACTTGTGGAAAGGTTATGACTGTCACCAGCCTCTTACAGAGGTGCACAGCAGTGATTATAAATACCAGATGCCCCCTAAATAAAAACGCCTTTAGGCACATCCAGCCTTGTCCTTCATAGAAGTGATAAGTGCTTCTAAAAATGCCAGGCAGCTTAACTATTCCACATGATAAGGGTTTCAGCATCTGGCTACACTTGCCTATTCTTTTTGCCTCTCTTCAGCTGCAGTGGGCAACCAGCCAGGCCCTAATGGCTGAATGCACAGGCAGAGAATTTCAGGCTGAGATGTGTGGGAGTAGTGAACCAGTGTTGTTGACATAGCAGTCACGGTCTGAAGGTTTCCCATAGATGATGTTTTGCATACAAATAAAAGTTCACTGCTCAGGGCCAGACTCTTTGAGGGAAGAAACATGAAGGTAAATTTTAAAGATTATTGGAAAACTCTGTGGATAGGGGGAATGTAAACTGTATGGCATGCTGTTTATGCATTTGTCCCTGTCTGGTCAAGGCCATTTTGGTTTCAAGACCCTTTCCTGTTTGCCTGAAGTTCTGATTGTGATGCCTACACAGATCACAGACCTGGGAACTTCAGAGCTTGGACAGTGTAGTTTGAACTACTTATGGAAACCTGTGCTTCCCAGAGAGGGAGAGCTGTGTCAGAAATAGAAGAGTTCATCTTAGACCTTCACTGCTGTCAAAATGGAATTGCAGTCAATTCTTGTGCAATTCTTAACACTGGTAGATATAATGCTGAGTTTAGAAAAATACCCTGCCTTTAATTTTTCTGTTATACTCTTTGGTAGCGTGGATGTGTCTTGATTGTTTGGGCTACTGTGTGAAATAATGAGAACATAGTGGACATGTAGGCTGTAATTCAGAATTAACAAAGGTACTTGCTAGTGACTGGAATCCTTTGAGGTCTTTAATCCATGTTCTACTACAAGGAACTGAGAATACCTTGTCTGAGTCAGCTTTATGTGCTCACTCATGTTGGGGTGTGTGTGAGTTACACAGGTTGTACTCACATAAAAATCCTGAGTGCTTGTGACAAGTGTAGAGAGGCTTCTCAGTGCACTGGGGAGCTGCAGCTCTGGCAGTTGTGTATTTCCTTGTCCTGTCTCTGCTTCTGTGAGTGCATTCACTGTTCCTTCATCCTTGTTTGGGAAGGAATTGATTAGCATACCTGAGGCAGGAACTCTTTGCTTAATTGTGTCTCTTTGTAGAATTCCTTGAGGATGAAGAATTGCTAGTGTGTGTTATATCATTTGAGTGGTTGCCCTGCCAATGCAGCATAACCTCTGCTCCTCACAGTGGCTTCCTGCTCATCTGTTTCTTGTGCTTGATCACTGCTTTCATTATCTTGAAATCCAATTTGTCCATGTTTCTTTTGCCATCATTTTGACCTCTGCCAGAAGTAGAGGTTTATACATTTTCTTCTAGGATTTGCCTGATTTGATTAAAAGGTACAGGAGCTGGTGGTACTCTTGTGTGTTGCCTAAAAATGACAGATAAAGGGCTGAGGCATTAGTGTAAAACAGAAATTACGCTCTTAAGCTGTTGTTACTGACTAGACGCTGATATTCTTTCCTTAATGCTTCACTTCTGCTATTGCTAATTTGAAGCTTTGTTTCTTGTTTCAGCATCCCAATTAACTCAGTTGATTGCCATCATTTAATAATAAAGCTGCAAGAGAGCATTTACAGGAGTTCTCCCCAGTAACCAGAGCCACTGTCCTATCTTGGAAAGCATTGTAGATGAACTGTGGCCAGAAACCAGCATTCTGGAAAGAGAGTGCCCTGGTTGTAAAATCACTTGCAGTGTTTACCTAAAGCCCTGTCCAGCCTGGTCTTTGAGCCCTTCCAGGGACGGGGCATCCATTTTGATAACCCAAAACATCTTGAAATAATATGAAAAGAAATGTTTTATTCGTGATTGATGCTTTGCTTTTCTACTGAATTTTGTCTCTGGGCATTTCACTCAATTACTCCTTTATGATTTAGTTCAAAATTAGATTAATCTTGTCTTTATTCTTCTCTTTTTGAAAATAAGTTTATTTGGAAGACTGGCATTTGTTGCTAGAAGGTTTTGTTTTTAACTTGCTGTATTCACAAATAAATTCTATTTTTTAAAATTTATTTCCAGACTGCTGATGCAGTAAAAAAGGCCAGAAGTTACTTGGAATTTGTGGAGGATTTTATTCAAGTTCCCAGAAATCTTGTTGGTATGTAATACTGCTAAAACTTGAAAAGTTGGGAAAAGGGAGCCTAATCATAATCTTTGCAAAGAGGATTTAGGTGCCAGTACAATATTTGATTTCTCCATTTAAGTAGAAAGTGATTAATCTTTTAAAACTATATGTATCAGAATTACTATGAAATTGGATATATTGTTGCTGCATAATACTTTGTCAGGTTTTTAGCACTTAAACTGAACTTGATTACAGACTTGTACCACCTAATTTAACGGTAATATTTGAAGTTCAGATTCTAAATCTTTACTAAATTGACTTCTTAAAAGTGCTGGAACTAAGTTCCAAAGTTTAATCTGGGAATGCTCCAGCTGAGTTGCAAGAATGATTTGAGACACTTCTGTACTGCTCCCTCCTGGGCTGAGGTTTGTCGCAGGTGGTGGTTGGATGCTGGTGAGCTCCTGTATGAATCAGCAGTGCTCATAGGTCCTGGCCTCAGTCTCAAAATAGACATTTTTCCATGTTGCAGCTTTATGAAGGTGTAGCATAGTCTGGTAGATTGTGTATTGAAAACCACCTAAAGGTGTGAGGTTAACTGTGTTCCACTTGAAGACACAAATGTCTTCCCCTAGTCTGGGGCTTCATGGGGAGCTTTTTTCCTCTTCCCTCATTCTCCTTCCTTTATGCTGCTTTTTACCCAAGTCTGGCAGCTCCCTGCTCCCCATGCCCAGCTTGTGGGCAGTGTGGGCATGGAGGCAGTGTTAAAGTTGGAGATGTTGTATCTGATTGAACAGCTTGGAGTATCCAGAGGAGAAATTAAAACCCGGGCTTTAACCTGCTGTGGTTTGGGGCTTGGATTAATTTAATTATAAATTACGTAATTTAAATAATTCATGTGCAAACTCCTATAACTTAGACTTTCAAGGCTTTAGAACTTGACCAGATTAAGGTGTAATGGGGGTTCATTTGTTCATTTGGGTGGTTTTTTTAATATGACTTGTGCAAATTGTGTATCTAGTGCAACTTAATGGCTTTTTCATCTACCTAATGTTAAAGCTCATTTTAACATTCAGCAAATTAATCACTAGTTTGTATATGAACAAATTTTTTTCTGCAGCCTTGTTCAGTAAATCTAATTAACGCAGGGAATTTTGCTAAACCTGATGTTCTGCAAGTTGAGTTTTGAGAAGCATTTGGAGGGGATTCATTAACGTGGATGCATCTCATACAAGAATCAGGGCAGAAATCACAGCAAATGCTAACAATTACAGTGCCTAAAGTTTCTGGTGAAGGCAAATGTCCTGCCCACTTCACCTGTGGGCACGCAGATAATCAGACAGATATTTGGCTACACTCAGTGAAGACACAGCTCATCAATGACTACAGTACAGAAAGATAAAAACCCAAACCTGCTGAACTGTTAGAGGAAAGGAAACAAACTTTTAATATTTTTTGCACATTACTTTATATCATGTTGATATTTGCTGTAAAGAACATTATGGAGTACTCTGTCACACAGTTCTGGCTTTTGCCTTTTTTTAAGTTGTTCTGCCTCCTTTGCTCCTAGTTTAAACATAAATATTCTTAAGTGCCATGTATCTATCTAGCTGTGAGGAAGAAATCTTCCCATGTCTCAGAGCTAAAGAGCTCTTAGATGTAGAAATTTGTGTTAATTCCCACTAACAAAAATATTTTTGTTTGTCATTTAGTCTAAGACTTTAATCTAAGAGCTAAAGCCTTTTAGTAAGAGACCCAAGGGGTCACTTTTTTTTTTTTTTTTTTTTTTTTTTTTTTTTTTTTTTTTTTTTTGAGATATAAACATACAGGTTCTGAAGAACCTTTTGGTTTGGATCCCATGTGTGATCTCAAAATAGCTATTTTAAAGGTAATATGGAAACTACTGGTCATACACAAGTCTGTTGTACAGGCAAAAAATTTTAAGAGGGTTCTTCAACAAATGTATGAGCCTATTAAAACGTCAGGAAAGATTCAGTGAAGGCACATGTAGAGTCAGGGAGTCCAAATAATATTGACACATAAATTTAAAATAAGAATTTGCAGAACTCTTGGTGGCATTTTACTCTTGGTTTGGTTCTGTTAGTAGCCTGTGTGCAGTGGTGATCTTCGTCACTGCTTGTCATTCTGCATATAGAGAGAGTTTAATTTTATAATTTTTTTACCCGTTTTATCTGCAATAATGTGGGGTATTCTTTGGGAGTTTTATGCATAAAATGTCAATAAACATGTTAAAATACTTTGCACATGGGTGCAAAATTAACCATTCTTACCCTCTGAAGGAAAAGTTATTGGAAAAAATGGAAAAGTGATTCAGGAGATTGTAGACAAGTCTGGAGTCGTCAGGGTGAGAATTGAAGGAGACAATGAAAATAAGCTTCCTCGTGAAGACGTAAGTACTTTATTTTTTCCTGCTGTGACTAGGTTTTTATTTTCAAACGCAGTTTTATTTCAAAACCTGTGGATATAAAGAGCACTATTTCTAAACTGGCATCTTGCAGTAGATTTCATATAAAGTAATTCAAGGAAGATTTTTGCTGCTGAAGTAAGAGGTTTTTTTTTACTCTTTCTCATATATGTACCTATGCTACATAACTAATTTGGGATTGGTAGTGTTAAAAGTGTCCACATATCTTAAATAGATAAGAACAAAAGGTAAAAGATTGTAAAGGTGTTTGGTCTTGTAGTGTTGGTTTAATCTTGGCAAACTTTGGATGCTTCTATACACCTGCTGTGCTAAATACACCCAGCATGTGTTGCATGGAATGTCAGGTTACCTTAGCCCCAGAACAGTTGTTGGGAAAGCTGCACAGTCTGAAGCTGCTGCTGGCACCCCAGCCTGAGCTATTTCAAGATGTCTTTGCAACTGAAAGCTCAGTTGCTGCCTTTGTGTAGCTCACTTTGGTAATTTAAAACAGATCTCTTTATATAATTTAAACAGAAAGCATTATTTCAATGATAGTGTTCTCTCTGATAAAAAGCTTTGATGCTTTGTTCCTGTAGGGAATGGTACCCTTTGTATTTGTTGGTACTAAAGAGAGCATTGGGAATGTCCAAGTTCTGTTGGAATATCACATCGCGTATCTCAAGGTGAGTGTGCTTCGGGAGGGGGAATCTGTACAGGAAACTTGGGTTGAAGTATTGAACAGAAGTTTTGAGCAACAGCTTTGGTGGGATTTGCAATTGTTAAACTGTTCCTCTGTATATTTGGAGGATTTGAAGCTTGGTGCCTTGAGTCCACCCCTTGCCCATGGATGTCATGAGCCTGTAAATACCTTGTCGTGGTTGCTTGGTGCTGTTGGGGTAGAAAGAATCAGACTGTAAAAAACAGGGCTTTAAGGGACGTTTGGGAACTAACACAAAATTTTTTGTCTGTGTTTGGGTTCTCCTGTTCTCAGGTTAATGCTCTGTTAGGGTAGGATGGAATTTCTAATAGAGCACAGTAATACAGTGTGGTATTAGAACAATTATCTGTTTAGATTTGGTTACTTTATGATGTTAACAGAGAATAATGAGTTTGAATTGTGTTCCCTATCAGTTTGCTCTTTTTTCCCCCTAAATTTTATTGGAAAAAAATTGCTGAACTGCAGTTAAGAAAGGTAGTCGTAGTCTTGAAGCCAAGTTTCCTGCATAGTGGTGAAAGTTTTTAGATCTCTTCTGAAACTCAGAGATAACTCATCTTAAATTTCATTATTTGTAGTCACCTTCCAGGTGGTGTTAATTCTCCTACAGAAATGATTATTTTCAACATGACTGGGTGGGGGATGATGTTTTGTGAGGGACATTTGTCAGCAATCCTTTTCCATGATTTTTGCTTCGTTGTGTGTAGGAGGTAGAACAACTAAGACTGGAAAGGCTCCAAATCGATGAACAGCTGCGCCAGATCGGGATGGGCTTCAGGCCTTCGTCCACTCGTGTTCCTGAGAAGGAGAAGGGTTACACCACTGACGAGAGCACCCTGTCCTCAGTGCAGGGCTCCCGCTCCTACAGCGGGCGGGGCCGAGGCCGCCGGGGCCCCAATTACACCTCTGGTTACGGTGAGTGCCCTGGGCGAGGCCTCGGGATACCTGGGAACACAAAACTCTCTCTGCATTTCTGTTCAAAAAACACACACACTTGAGTGAAGATAGGGTTGGAATTCAGAATTGCTGTTTTGTTTTGTTCATAATTCAAAATACCTCGTTAGATTTGCAGTCTCGACGTTGAGTTTAAAACCAAAAAAATTAACAAACTGAGGTCTGGAAATACCTTGTTCCTTCTGTGTTAGTTATTCAGTAAGTGACATCACAAAAGCTGTAAAGAGAGGTAGAGATGCTTTTAAGGAGACACAAATAAAAAAACATCTGAAATGATCATTATCTGTTTTAATTGAGAAGCATAAAAATTGCTTGTGTGTGATCATGGCCATCTTAGCAGTGTATTTCTGAGAAGTCAACCAAAATGATTTAAAATGGAGACTGCACAAAATCCCGTGGGTTTTTTAATTTGGTCAGGAACTAACTGGATTTATTTTAAGGTGTAGTGAGGTATTCTGATGCATTTCTCAATTAAAAAGCACTGTTCAGTTCCTGACAGGTGCACGCATCCCCAGCTTGTCCAAATGGAGACACTGCATTTCTGCAGAGACATGTTTCACAGAGGACAATATTATTTATTCAGTACAGTAAATGACTCTGGATATCTACATGTAGCTCATTTCTGTTAAAAAATCAGACACCTTTTGGATTCTACAGTCTGTCCCTGGCTATAGCTTCCTGGATCATGCCAAGTGTGTTTGTTGTGTTGATTCTGATGATGTTTGTAACTTCATTTTTTTTATTATTTCCCAATGAAATGACTAATCTGTAAGGAAACTTGTTCGCTTTGCTTATATATGTATTGTGATTTGGAAAACTTAAAAGTATTTCTTTTCCTCCCAAAATGGCAAGAATCACATTTAACCCATATGGGTCTAAAACTTTATATTCCAAACTGAGTAGAAAAGGGAGTTCCTGGATACCTGAAATGAATAATAGATGTTGGGTTTTCAGGTAGTAAAAGGCAAAAAGCTCTGTGGGTTTGGGTGCTCAGAGATGGCTGGGTGTTATGGATGCTGTTTGATACAAACACTGAAATTGTTCGAGCAGCATTACGGCATCCAGAAGGGGTTGCTTAGCAACAGCCATCAGCTATAAGGTGGCAAAGTTGTCCTTGGGAATTTCAGAGAAGTTGCCTAGAAACTGCACCAAATGCCTGCAGTGTGTAGACAAAGAGAGGAAATGCTGCTAAATCCTTGGTTTATCTGTGTACAGAAATTACAGATTTGGTCATCTTTCAGCCCTTTCTTCACATGTTAGTACAAACAAACTTAAATTGAGAATCTTACTTAAGTAACTTCTGATCTATATTTTATTTGTGCATATATTTTTATATACGAGTATATATAAATATTAAAATATATCTATGATTGTATACTTGTGTGTATATTAGTATTTATGTATATATGTATTTATGCATTATATTGTTAAAAATAACGTATGTACATATGTGCTGGCTGGAATAGTTCTGTGAGGATATGAAACCAGAATATAATCCCCAAATTCATATTAATTTCCAATTTTCTTTTCCTTCTCATACAAGGTACAAACTCCGAGCTCTCTAATCCCTCTGAAACAGAATCTGAGAGGAAAGATGAACTTAGTGACTGGTCCTTGGCAGGAGAAGATGACAGGGAGAGCAGGCACCAACGTGACAACAGACGGCGTCCTGGGGGACGAGGACGTAGCGTGTCTGGAGGTCGTGGGCGTGGGGGACCTCGTGGTGGAAAGTCATCCATTAGCTCTGGTACAGTCTTCCAAATGGAGTTTGATTGAGATTTTCTTCTGGCACTGTTCTGTATAACTGCTTACTCTTTTAAAATGCTCCATTCTTACAGTACAATCTTAATACCTTGGGATTTCAGTGCAGTTGTGTGGTAGCTGTGTCATACAGCGTGTTTTAGATTTTCATTTATTTTCTATGCATAGTGATCTTAATTTCCTTCCTCTACTGCTCACACATAATAATGTTATTAGCAAAGTTGGTAGATCTTTGGTGTGTTGCCTATAGCAGCCTTCTGAGATAAGCTTATGTTTAGATACAGAATGAAAGAAGAAATCACTGACTGGAAGTTAGGTTTTATCGGAATCTAATCTAGTGCTAATACAACACTGTAAGTGTCAGAAGTACCACAGAACCAGAAAGTGTAAGGTGCGTTTTATATACTCAGCAGTTTTGAGTAAAAGGTCTCTAAATGTCTCCTTGGAAATCTTTGGGGTGAAATAGTGCAAGTGCAGATTGGGCTGTTGTGGTGCCCCAGAATTGTTACTGTTGGGTTAGAGTCAGAGGATCCAGTTCCAGATCAGATACTGCAGCTCTGTGTGTTACACCTCGGCTTAAGGTTGCTTTGTAGTTTGAAACTTTCAGAGCCAGCTGTAAGTCAGCCTGGAGATGGTTACACCTCTCCACAGTATCTTAGATTGCCACTTTGTGTTTCTTTAGTGCTTAAAGACCCGGACAGCAACCCTTACAGCTTGCTGGATAACACGGAGTCAGACCAGACCGTGGACACGGACGCCAGCGAGTCCCACCACAGCAGCAACCGCCGCAGGAGGTCACGCCGGCGGAGGACTGATGAAGATGCTGTTCTTATGGATGGAATGACAGAGTCTGATACAGCCTCTGTTAATGAGAATGGTTTAGGTATGTAAATGGTTGGATGGTAGTCCCAGAGCAAGCTAAGAAAAAAATGTGTTGTCCCTGTAAGTGTAGTGAAGCCCTTGTTTGTTTCTGTAAGTGACAAATTGTTGTTGTGTTCAAGGTTGTCGTCTGATTAAAGAAAGACTCCCTCCGTGGCAGTGCCACGGAATCTTCTGTTTACTGAGCTCCACTAGCCTTTTCATGTGCCTTTTTTGTAAAAACTGTCTGATGGAGACACCAAAGACTTGACTTGTTGTTTCCCATTGGTACTGCTGCTTTGATAGAAACAGTACTGTCAGATCAATGTTCTGTTTTGTCCTTGGTAACCTCAGTCTTGGTGTGGGAAAGCTCCTTAAGTGGCTGTTAATTTGTCTCTATCCAGCTTCTACTTAAGAACTTTCCTTCAGTAAATTCTCTTGATACTCACTGGGATGAGAATACAATCTGTTGCATAATGTAGAAAAAAAAAAAAAGAATCTGGGCTATGTTGCTAAAATTTGACGTATGGTTACTTAATAAATGAAATCTGAGGTCATTAAGTACGTGCCTAAATGTTTTAATGAACCAAGAACAAAAAGTAAAATCTAGCTTTTGTGTTACTGTGTATGCTTTCAGTATAAAATTTTCTTTTAGCTTTTCTGTCTTACTTAGTCTCTGTCTTTAACAGAAGCCATTTTAAATGCCCCATGCTGAAACTGCTGAAGACTTTATTTATTTTATGATCAGAAATAGTTCATTATAAACTTTGCAATTGCAGATGATAGTGACAAAAAACCCCAGCGACGCAATCGTAGCCGCAGGCGTCGCTTCAGGGGTCAGGCAGAAGATAGACAGCCAGGTAATTCGAGTGGAGCTGTGGGTAATCTCAGGTCAAAAGCATGAGAGAATGTTGTGTCTGCTGTTTTACATAGAGCTGCATAATATCAAAAGGTTACTCAATAACTAATAAGACTACTAGATCAAGATGAAAGACATTTCTTCTACTAGGAAAACTTCTAAAATCTGTCTAATGAAACTAATTGATGTCTAACTTTTTGCTTGGACATACAAGTTACGCTTCTGATCCAGTTCTCACTGAAGTCAATGGCCAAAGTGCTGTTGAGTTCTGTGGTCCAGGATCACGACAAACATGAAGGTTCATGGTCTGCACTCACTGCATCTGTGCGCTTGCACTGACTGGGACACAACCTTTTCAGCACTGGCTGAGCAGCAGTGTTGGAGGGGCAGGATGTGGGTCCTGGCAGAGCTCAGTGAGGGAACTCACGTGGGGTTTGCCAGCCCCACAGCTGCATCACACTGCTGCTCTCAGTCCTTGGCTGTTGGGAATAGTTTAAGTCATCTGCAAATTGAGGGTGGGAAGGAGGAGGAATTTAAGTGAAATTGCATGTTTCCAATTTTTTGTTGTTGTGGCTTGTTGCATTTCTTTTGTGTGTACTAACACTTGAAATGTTAAAGGTGAACTGGCTAATTATCAATACAATGCCCTGTTAAGAAAATGCTTGTACATACATGGCACAGGGTAGTAACAGAAGGTCTTCTAGATTGACAGGTTCAAAATTTCACCCATAATTGTCTTTCTTGTATCTGTGGTGCTCATACAACATTTGATTAAGAAGAAAAAAGTTGTTCTATTGCGCTAAAACTTGGGGGAAGGGATAAGTCACACCCCACCCTCCTAAAAAAACCTCAAACCCACACATTTCTTCTCAACATTCCAGTTTTGTAGCAGTGATACAGTTTTGTAAAGGGGCAGAAAAAGTGAAAAGGAATTCAGCTTTTACTTATCTCAGCCATCAATGTAAAGGAATGTTAGTAATTTCTAGAAAACCATGGGAATTCTTCTAAATTCTAAGTATTCTAAGAGCATAACTAAGTTTCCCAAACAAGATTTCTATGACATCTTTGTTAAAATGCTGTAATAATTTAAAGTCTTCATAAATACCTAGTAAGTGTGAATGAAATTAAGGCAGAAGGAGCTCCTCCCTTCTTCCCCCTCCCATGCCAACCACTGTATTTCAGTCATTTAGCTGTATCATTTGATGTACATTGCTGTATGTTATGGTGCCCTATTCATAGAGGAATATTAAGAATGCACTGTGTGCATGAAACATGCTTCCTGTTTACTAATATTAGAGGGGTTGGGTACAAAACCTCATTTTAAAGAAAAAGTACTTGTGCAGAAACTCCTTTGGCCTTCACAGTTCTGGAAGGACCCAGATGTAAGAAGTCCAGTCACTATAAAGAAAATTAATCTGTTGTAGTTCACGGCGTGATTGGGATTTCATACAGTCATTCCTAATTCCAGAAAACTAGCTCACCTAAATACCTGATACACTAAATATAAATGACTGTTCAGTTCAGTAGGAATGTCTGCCAACCCTAATGTGCTGTAGCTCCTCAGAGATACAAGTGTATATTTGAAGTTGCAGTACTCTGTGTTCTAAGGATAGGACTGAGTCTTGGGGTGGTTACAAGAGGGCAGGATCAGACAAAAGCAGGCTACAGAACATGTGATGAGGAGAGCTCAGAGAAGCCCTGGCTGTCCCCAGTGAGTGCAGCTGTACCAGCACAGACACGGCTGTGCTGCCCTGGGCTGGGCTGGCTCCAGCAGCACTGCCTGTGTCCACACACCCCACAGCAGGGACAGTGCTGGTGGCACTCCCAGGACCTCCAGGAGGGCAAGTTCCCTCCTCAGTTGCTTTGTGACACACCAAAGATTTGCTCCCACATCATCCAGAGTGATTCCAGGCTCTGAACCACCCCAGTTCTGGGCACTGTTGAACTGTCTTAATTTCAATTTCATTAGTGTGAAATTCTTCACTGTTCAGCTGATAAAACCCCAGTGACACACACAGTCTATAGTTAGAGTCTGCAGCCAAATCTCTTTAAACTTAGTACAGAAAGCCCTTCTCCAATAAATTTTGCAATTTGACCAAAATTGGTTTTATTAAGAGTCCACCTTCAAATCATTGTTACCACTGATTTTAGTGAAAATTATTCTTAACAACAGAAACAAATTGATCCTTGCTGTGTGGTTGATAACCTGTAAGTGTGAAGGCCTTTTGTGAGATGTCTCCCAGTTAGAGCATAACTTGTGCAGAAAGACTTGAAGGTTCATGCTGAATTGACTGCTGATGTGAGCATCACTGTGATTTTTTTCCTTGAACAGTAACAGTAGCTGATTATATATCACGAGCTGAATCTCAAAGTAGACAGAGAAACCCTCCAAAGGAGACAGTAGCCAAAACCAAGAAAGAAACGGTAAGATTTTTTTTGTGCATTTCCTTTTTTCTCCTTCCTTGCAACAGAACAGTAAAGGAATGAAGGCTTCAGTTAGCTTGCCCTCATTCAACTACAAATGCATTTGAGTTCAAGAACAAATCATAGAAAGCAAAAAGGGCATGGACTAAAGAGAATTTACAGTGATTTGTAGACTGTTGTTGCAGATTTTAGGGACCAAATTAAGTCTGTTCACCTTTTAAAATACTACACTTAGTAATGTTGCATTATGTAATAAAATGTGAAAATTGCCCGTGGTAAGTCTTGAAAACTAATCCTTAAAACACTTTAGGGATAGAGGACACTGTGTGGCATTTTTAGTGACTTGTATAAACTATTTTAGAAGGAATTGGTTTTACAAAGATTGTATGTTTTTGATCCTTTTTCCTTAAAAGGATCAGAATGGCATTACATTATCCTGAAAAATAACCAGAACTGAATAAAGCAGAATTTCTTTACTTCTAGTAAAGTGCCAGTGTATTGCCACAAGTTATGTAAGAAAGATGCATTAACAAAATGTAATCTTGCTGTAGGCTGCAAAAGGGATGTAAAGCTCAGTCTTTCAGTAAACTCCTTCATGGGCTTAGACAAATAGAAATAAATAATCATTGTGGGTTGCTGGGGGTGTGCAGTCCTGGGGTGAAGTTGGCAGGATTTCATCAAAGTGGGTGATCAGGGGTATCCCATAAAGGACAAGGTGAGTGATCAGATGCTTTAAGTGGCAGGATACAGGCACAGACAAACAAGAGGTGTTCCCTCTTGCAAAGGTGCTGCATGAGCCAGAGGAAACTGAGATTACACTCTGTATTGTTATGGAATTTTTAATACTCCCGTTTTTGTTTTTGCAAGGCAAAAGATGCGATTGACGAGAACAGCCCTTCTGAAAAGGCAGTGAATGGTCCTGCCACCACCTCTGGGGATGAGCCTTCTAAACTACAGCACAGCCCTGATGAAAAGAAAGTCACTGTTCAGGAGGATGGAAATAATCAGGAAGAAGCAGTGCTGAATGGTGTTTCATAAACTGAAGTTCCTAGTTTACAGTTCTTTTACATTACATTTAAAATAGTGCTTGTATAAGCTTGCCAAAGATAGAATATGGATCGCCAGTCTTGACACCGCACTTTCAGTTCCTCCATTTTGGAATACAGAAAGGGGAGGGATCCTGGAGAAATCATATGTTAAACATACTTTGACACCTACTGTGTTATAAATATATCATCAGATGTGCCTTGAGATAGTATATGTAACATTTAAATAAACAAAATTGCTGGCTATAGGAAATGTTATTTTGTTTTCAAAATACGGCAAAGATGTGAGGGGGATCCCTAACATAATACTCTTTATGAAAGCATTAGCTGCTTTTGTTACATTTTTAATAATATGCAACCACTTCTTCACCTGAGGAATACTAGAAAGAAATGCAGTCTAAAATATTTTGCACTGAAATGTAATTTCTCCATTAGTTTAGTCTGGAAACTGGTCTGTTTTAATACATGTTTTTTAAATGCTGTATGTAGAGGAAAAAATCTGCAGACCACTGGAATGCATTTGTTAAATTCTCATAATCTGCAGGGATACTGGGTGACATTGGCAGTGACTGTTCTACATTGAGGCTTTGTTTGGTTTATTTATTAAACTGTACAGTATTTAAAAATCAAACATAGCTTTAGTTAACACTAAGCTGAATTAGTCATGTCCATTAAGACATAACCTGAACTACTGAAAAGATCAATTTCCAGAAAGTTTATTCTGTATAAACTACATATGTTAGTCCTTAGTAGAGTATTTTTATTTTTGTTTTGGTTGTTTGATGTGCAATATGTTTTTTTTGTATGCTGGTAGTAAAAGAAAATAAACTTTGATCTTCCATCTGTTGACTGTTTCTATCAGAAATTTAAATTACTATTGACTTTTAAGGTTTTCAAGCTGTTAAATAACAATAGAAACCTACTTGTGAGGCAGCTTGAACCTCAAACTCTTTTTCATAAGAGTTTCTAACATGCTGATCTTCCTTTTGTTAAGGCCATGATGTCAAACATCAGTTACCAAGTCTAAAACCAGACTCCTTATCTTGGAGAACTGTATAACCTGACTAACATATATAGGAATTAATGCAGATGTAGTTTCTGACAAGGTGAAGCAGGGCGCCCCCCCATTAGTCCAGGTACGTGAGCCAGAGCAAGGAAGCACAGAACAGGTGTGGAAAACCATTTGGGCAGCAAGAAGGTGTAAGAAGTCAGGGGCAAAGGGCAACACTGACGTTGTACTGACATGAATGAAAAAACTGTCTTGCCTGATTTTGCCAGAAGGACAAAACCAAGAGTTCTAAACCAGCTGCTCCACCTGAGAGCCACAGCCAAGCTGTCACGAGCACTGTGTGTGCACTTTGTCATAGACTTCATTGTTGGACACTCAGCAACAACCTTCCCCCTGGGAGAACACACCCAGTTAAACGGTGTAACTGAAGTGTGGACAAGTATCACAGCTGATGGGGCAGGCACTGGAGCGGAGAAAATTAAAAAAAAAAAGCTATGTTTAATAATTCAGTAGTATTTGGCTGGGAAATATTAAAGGACAGAAACATTCTGCACATGGCTTGGCATGTGCTGACTCCAGAACTGTGCATGGTGGTGTTCCAGTTGTCCTTCACTCTGCTTTAAATGCTGTAGCAGAGCAAAATTACTGCCTTTCTGGAGAGATTGTAACGTTACCTGTTTGATCCTTCTCCTAAAGGCACCTAACTCAAGCCTGCTGTTTTAATCTTCCTGAACAGCCCAGAACTCGTCCACAGCAATGCTGTGGCACAGCAGGCAGCACCCACAGGATGAGATGCTTCCAGCAGCACTCCCAAGTCCAGGTTGTGGGAGTGGAAGCCTTCAACCCCACTGTTTATGACCAGGTGGGCATTATCTCCCACAAGTGCTGTGCAGTGTTTTCCTGTAGTGGCAGAAACACTGAGAAGATTCTTGGAGTAGGACAGAGCTTCCTGGCCCAGCTGAGATCCTCACAAGTTGCTGTATGTGAGAGGCTCCACAGAACACAAATCCAGATCAGGTACCAGTGACTGATGTAAAGAGATCCCTTTTCCTAATCACCATAAATGCAAACCTGTCTCTGTGAGCTCTGGCTTTGTAATGTACAATAACGTATAAAATTACAGGACTTCCATTACAAATATGGAATTTATTAAATGCTATTAAAACCTGCCAAAACTAAAACTAAATACTAAAAAATCTGGGACATTCCAGATCCATCAGTAACACTTAACCAACCTTGTTTTTCACAAGGCAAGGACAAGGGAGTACATTGTTTCCTGTGCTTTATTTCTCCAGGCAGAGACAACCACACATCTCTCCCAGTTCCTCCCCTCCAATAAATCCTCTTGGTTTTTCCACCCCCTTTCCAAACAGGTTCAGTGTGCTAATTTTAGCAGATGGAAGAGCAGCAGCGTGAACTTTAAACAGGGCCAGTTCAGCAGAAATTAGTAACAGCGCAGTTACCTGTGCCTGGTAACACACACTGGCCACACCGTGTTTCTGCTCTCAAGCACCGAAAAAAGTTCTGAGTGGCAGATTTTGCTGTTTAATTAAGAGCAGCTATGAAAAAAATCATTAAACTTCACTCCCTCACATATCTCAAAAAAAAGAGACCAAGTGGGGAGGGAAGTAACCCTGGATTTGTATTTCCAGCTTCATTTATATTAAGTCAAAGACTGACATTAGAACTTCTTAATCCATTTATCAAAAATAATCATTTGCAGAGACAAACCCTCTGAATGAGTGATTTTCTTTCTCATTCATTTTTTAGCCTGGTCTTCTAGTAGATCCTTAGCTTCATTGATTTTGGCTGCTACATATGGAGATCCACCTAGAAGAAAGAACCTCAAATCAGATGGAAAAAACCCAACATTTGTCTTCTTTGTTGACAATAATGCCACAGGACACAGGAAAAGAGTGTGGTCTGAGTTTCTGCCAGTTGAACAAACTGGATATGACAGAAGGTACCCGAGTTCACTCAGTCACTGCAGGAGCTCAGACCACTCATTCCTGTTAGGCTGCTTTTATTTTACTGGAGTGTTTCTTTCCTCCAGTTTTGTCAGTGATAAATGAGTTGGTCACCACTGATTTGGCACAGTCTGTGGTGAATACGGGCACAGAACTAACAGCTCTGCAGATAACCCTGCCCAGCATAAAGTGCTGCTGTACCAAGGGACCAGTTAAGTTTTCAAACAGCAAAAAATTACTCAGGGAGACTGAGACAGAATCCACAGTAAAATGCACCAACACTTAAAGCCATGAGATAGAATGACTCTGTTGGTAGCATATATATAACATTAATTGAACTATAATGTTCTATTTGATTAATGTGTTTAGGTCATGTACAACACAAACTGCTATTTTTAGCTTCTGCATATATTCAGTAAGGTTAATTTTGAAAGTAACTTTCACTTGATAGTATCTACGAAAGGACAAATAATCCTCATGGATTTTTTGGTGCAGAAAAGTAAGGAATTCAACAGTCACTTTAAAGGAAGCCATTTTGCCTTTTAAGCAATGATTAAGAAGTTAAATGTCAAACACCAACACATGATTCTGACTCACTGAACAGAATTTAGAATAGGTGAAGATGCCCTGAGTTACTAACTTTGAGCATAACTAGATTCTGAGCCTTCAGAGTACCACTAACAGGAATATTTCATAATTTAATGTCTCCAGCAGCTGTAGAAGGCTCAGTATTTGCCATTTATGGTGAACTCTGGAGGCATTCACATGAACTTACAAGTGATATATATAACACACACAAGGGTACTCTGGGTTTTCATCTAAAATTAAAGCGATTTTAAGTCTCATTTTAACAAATCATATTCTAACCTGGTATTCACAGAAGACAGAGCAGCTGACAACTGACCTGCTGGATCTGTCTGCTTGCTTTTAAAACATTCACACACAGAAATATGCTCTAGACCCACGTGGATTAAGGCATCCTAAGATTTGTTTTCACTCCATTTTCTGTGGGTTTTTTAGTAGCTGAGGTGGTTATGTATCACTCACTTCCTCCCTACACAATTCTATTCATCTGTGTTAAAAACATATATTAACTAATCAACTTAATTTCCTTACCTTTATCTGGATGATTCAGAAGCATGATCCGTCTATGAGCTTCTCTAATTTTATTTCTGTTGGCTGTAGGGCTTTGAAAAAGAGAGGAAAGCTGATTTTAAGGGATCTTCATGAAATTCTTCATATGTGGTGTTGGAGAACATGTGAGTACTGTCTTACCCCTAAATTCTCTAGCTAATGTGTGTTTTCCTACCACTGATATGTAGTGTCTAAATCCTGGAGAGGCATTTCAGGGCTTTTCCAAAACACTGAATGCTGAAAAAGACATGCTACAGCAGTCTAATGGGGTGGGGGTCATCCACACAGTTAAAAAGAAACAGAACTACGTTGTAACATTTTTACTGGAAAAACTTCCTAAAGGCCGTTTGGGCAAATTTCCTAAAAGAATTTGCTTGATTTATTAAAGTAAAAAAAACCACCAAAACACCACAGAATCCCAAAGAACTTCACAGTTAAAAGTTCTTATGTGACAGATTTGTGTATATTTGGCCCTAAGTGCTTTGGCAGGGGCTGCCACCATGGTCAGAGCTACAATGTTCCACAAGTGATGAATTTATTCCAGAAAATAGAAGTGGGTTTGCATCCACCTGAAACTCCTCAGCACTGACAGGAACCACAAGGTAACAACAGAATTCTGTTCCTCACGCCAGGTGAGCCCCAAGGCTTCCTGAAATGGCTTAATTGGACCACATGTGGCTTTGGAATGTGCAAGGGAATTGCAGGTGTCTGAAGTCCACACAGAATCAGCTTCAACCAAGCTGAAGTGCGGCAAAGAACCCCCAAAAAGCACAGGAAGTCTTGAACAGCCACTTCCTATCTCCTGACCTGGCAGGGATATCCCAGGGGATGTTGCCATTGGATGTCAACCCTTCCAAACAAGGCCAGCTGTGAGCAGACACCACTACCTGTGTCCACCTTTCATTTCTGATCAGTTTCCTTTACCTCACTCCCAGTATTAAAGCTGCTTCTCGTTTAGTCATTTTGGGTTCAAATCCACCTCTGTAATAACCATTGAAGCCCTGAAAAAGAAAATGTATTAGTTTAAAACACACTAATTTCTAAGTATCAGTTAAAATGAGTCATTATTGCTTTAGTAGCTGCTGAGCTTTTAGTCTGTAAAAATAGCAAAACTTTTTCTCACTTGTAATAAGAAATTCAGTTGAAGTAGAGCATAATTATTTAAATAATTACTTAAATTTACCCAAACAAGTTCTGTATTAGACAATCACCAACAGAATTGTTGCAATTAATTGTTACTGACAAAATACAGGAGAAAACACAGCAATGGTATACAGAGACAACAGTCTGTAATTATCCCACCAAGTAAAGTTTTAAATAAAAAGATGCAACTGATAAAAAAAGAACTTACAGCTTTTGGTAGGTTTTGAAGGGCTTGTTTTACCTGGGGCTCCATATGCTTCAAAGCTTTCACTGCATAGCGACCTTCAAGAGACCAGTGTTGACTGAGGTTAAATATAGTTCCATGAATATTTAGCAAAATTCAGTGCAACTAGTAACTTGCGGAGCAGAGCGTGGAATAAACATTTTTGGGGCACAAAACAGCAAGAACTTGCACCTTCTTTTTAATTACAGCCATTAATACAGACTCTCCCAAAAGAGCGTCCTATTAAGCTACCTTGAGATGAGCCCTGCAGCACGGGTAAGTACAGCGGGGTGTGCAGGCACAGCCGGCTGCTCAGAGTCCGCCCGACCCCACACACCTGCGAATCCGGCTGCCGCTATGGCCAGGCCGACCGCCACCATCGTGCTGGCCTGCAGGGGAACAACACACACAGCGTTTGCCGACCGAAGGGCGAGGGCAGCAGCCCCGCCGGCAGCGCGCACAGCGGGCCGGGCACGCCCCACCGGCCCGACACGGCACGGCGGGCGCCACACGCTCAGCCCGGGGCTCGGCGCGCCGGGGACACGGCGAGGGCAGCGGGGCGGGGAGCCCCGGGCGGCGCGGGGCGAAGGGAACCCGGCCCGGCGGCGCCGCCTTCACCGCGGGGCCGAGAGCGGAGCCAGCGGCCTCTGCGGGGCCCTCACTCCCCGGCCAAGGCCGAGCCGAGCCCGCGGCCCTCGGGAGCCGCCGGGGCGGGCACGACCAGCGCCCCTCACTCACCATGTCCGCCCCCAGCGCGGCCCGGCACGGCCGCCACAACCGCCGCAAACCGCGGCCGCTGCCGTAAAGCGCGGGGCGGGAACGGCGCCGGGAACCGCCCGGGAATGGGCGGGGCCTGAGGGGACGGGGCGGGGCCTGAGGGGACGGGGCGGGGACAGAGCCTGAGGGGCGGGGACAGAATCTGAGGGGCGGGGACATGGCCTGAGGGGCGGGGACATGGCCTGAGGGGCGGGGACATGCTCTGAGGGGCGGGGACATGCTCTGAGGGGGCGGGGACAGGGCCTGAGGGGCGGGGACAAGGCCTGAGGGGCGGGGACAGGGCCTGAGGGGCGGGGTGGGGACAGAGGATGCACAGGTCTCCGAGTTACGGCTTTGTAAAAGTGATACTACAGACCTTACTATTAATGTAATCATGCGATTTCCACCATGATCTAGAGGCTTCTCGCACGCCAGATTAGCTTTTTCGCTTTTTTAAAAATAAAAGTATTTCTTCAGTCCCTCCTGAGGAGAATGTGTCCCGTTCTGGGCTCCTCGGTACAAGAAAGACAGGGAGCTGCTGGGGGGACTCCAGACCCCCAACATGGTTTGGAGCATCTCTTGTGAGGAGAGACTGCAGGAGCTGGGCCTGTTCGGTCTGGAGAAGAGAAGTCTGACAGGGGATCTCATTAATTCACATAAATATCCCCAAGGTGGCGGCCAACAGGATGGTGCCAGACTCTTTTCAGTGTTTCCCAGCAACAGGATGAGGAGCAATGGCCATAAACCAAAACACAGGGACTTTCACCTCAACATGAGGAAAAGCTCATACACACTGAGGGCGGCAGAGCAGGGAACAGCTGCCCTGGGGAGGTCATGGGTCTCCCTCTCACCGGGGTGACAGTGACCTGCTCCGGGTGACCCTGCCTTGTCAGGGGGCTTGGACTGGATCATGTTGGAGTCCAGGACATCCCTTTGGATGACCTGGGACCCGGGAAAGGGAATTTGAGCTCTGGACAGGGGGCTGTGGAGCCAGTCCAGGGGGTTGGAGACCTTGGCACAGAGCCCAGGAAGACACTGAGTTTGATCTTAGCCCTTGGGAAAACTTCCAGCACAAGGAGAGGAATTGCAAATCACCAGGAAGTGAAAATAGTAGTTTGGCACAGTAGAACATGCAAAATTCAGTAGTTTTAGGATTCTTAGAATAGGGGTAAACGGGGGACAAGATGGTGGAATTTGGGTGGTACCTTGTGTCCCTCTCCTTCTTCCTCGTCCTCCATCTTCTAGGGTGGTGATGATATAAGGTGGTTAGAGCGGATTGGGTCAAAGTGCCCCTTTTAGTGTGAGCACTAGGCATTGGTACAAAATAGTAATTAACCTACAAGTAATTATCTGTATAAATGTGAGGTGATGTCCCATTGTGGGCAGTCCCCTCATGTCCCAGCCACTGTCCAGACCTTGGCTGGGAGCGGAGAAAAACTCTGTGATATCAAATAATAAACAACTCGAGAAACCAGAAAACAAGGCCTTGAAGACTCTGCTTCTTTGTACCAATACGACTCGGGGCTTTTAGAGGGCAAGGACTTTTAACAACCTGAATCTCGGGTGAGAAAACCAACCTGAGAATTGGCGTCCCTGGGTGTCTGGCTGAGAGATCATCTCCAGAGCTCTCTTCCAACCTTGGCAATTCTGCGATTCTCCCATTTTCCCATCTTTTATCCCAGTGCTGTGGCCCCATTCCCCATGCTCAGAGCTCTCTCGGCCTCCCCTGGTGCTAATGGGGCCTCCCTGCTGCGCTGCTGGTGCTGACCCGCCCGGCTCCACACGGGCATTGATTGATTGCTGGAGATTGCTGCGGAACGAGGGGCAATTACAGCCACGGCACTCATGTTTGAACATTATTAATAACATCGTGTCATCTGTTAATAGCACGGTGTCACCGCGCAGCGCAGCGGAGTGTCCCTATGTCTGTCCGTGACTCTGGTTTGAAGGGGCAGTTTTGGAAACTGAGTAGCTCAGCAGGGAGAATACGCCAGCCTGTAGCCTTGAGGTTCTCTGCAAATGTCAGAGCTCAAGGCTCAGAGTCCTGCTGTCTGTCTGACACTTAGGGAAAGCTTTTCTACCTTCCCTGTGCTTGTAGAACTTGTCACTGACCTCGGGGACTCCCAGAGGACCCAGTGGCCAACACCAGCTGCCTTTTGACTGTTTAAGGTCTAGGATTCACAAGCTCTCACACAAGCACTTTGGTGTCAGAGCTGACCATTGGCTAAAAAACTTGGATTTTTGCTGATTCTTGCACTGGAAGACAGAATTTTCCTTCCTTGGTGTATATTTTTCAATGAGTAATGAGCTCACTTTGAATGTGGGCTAATTTCACTTTGTGCGTGAATTGTTTTCCTCACTAAAACTTCAAGTGCCTGATTTTATATCTCCTAAGGTAATGTTTGCAGATGTCTCCTGCCTCTTTCCTTCCCTGTCATTCTGGTAGCACTACAAGGAAACAACCTGCTTTAAAAGGGATGGAAGAAAGGTTTTAGTTAAGGTACTTGTACTGTGTACAAGTGTTTCCTGAGGTGGAAGCAAAAGGAAACTTTTATATTTGATAAATGAATTTAATCCATTCATGGCAGAGCACAAGGCCCTTGACAGTCTGCAAGACATTCAAATATGGGAAGGGGAGCAAGTAGAAAACAGCTGGATGATTTACTGGGGGAAAAAAAGTTCCTTCAGTAAAAGTGAAGGTGTACAGGTCTAGTATATAGAAGAGGATTTGGTTTTAAGATGGTTTCTTCTTTGTCCCTTTTCTATCAAAAAAGGCTGTTCAAAAAACCCAAAAACACCAGAACAAAAAAAGAGGGTAATGACTTTACTAGAGTATGACTAAGATTTAGTTTTTCATATCATCTGAACAAATAAGGCTTTTGAATGAGGTTTAACTTTTTTCCTTCTTGAAAGAACCTTTTGCTAGGTCCAGATTTTGGAGGAAACTGTCCGAAGGGGAATTTTATTTTATTTCTTTCCTCTTTCTCCCCAGTCCACGTCTAGAGGAACTGGTAGCTCTACTGACAAAGAGGCTTTTGCAAAATCATATTTAGATGTTCTTTCTGTAGTGAAATTTCTCATTTTTTGAGGGAAAGGACAAACATAATGAAATGTGCAAACTGAGCTGGGAATGGGTTGATAGTGTACCTAATTCTTCTCCTGTGAAAGCCCTTTAAAGAAAATCCAGAAAGGGGGATCTCAGAATCTTAAGCAAGCCTGTGCTTGCTTAAGAGATTTCATCTTTATTAAGGAGAAAGGAAAATTAGTGGGAAGGGCTGGCAAGAGTGGAGGTGGGATGAAGGAATTTGCATTATTGGTACATGTAATATACCAGCAACTGGACAAGACTGAGCCTAGGGGTGGAATAATTTGATTTTTATTATTAGGTGAAACAATACAATGCATCAAAGTGAAATGTCATAATTCCTTTTAAGCATGCTGTATGTATTTTTACACTGAGACAACTCAAACTTTGTTTCTTCCCACAGTTGTGCCTTCCTCTCAGAGCTAAAGGAGAACTAGATGTGTCCCAGGTTGGACATCATGGAGGGTGAAATCAAAGTTCTGTTTGATGTGCCTGGTGAGTTCATTTTACAGCGCCTTATTCCTCTACATCTTCTATTGCTCAGCCTTGTGGGGGTATATGGAAGGTCATTCCCAGGGGAAAAATAATAAGTTCTAATGGGCTCAAGTGAAACAGGTGCACTACAGTTTTTATCCCTTCTACAGAATCTGTATTTGAAATCAGGAGGGAGGCAGAATTATTCAATGCTGGAGAAATACACTCTCAGTTGGAGTATACAACCTTTTATTTTGCTTGTGTTCCTAAACTGTTCCCTTTCTATAAGCCAGAGAAACTTTTGTAGTTCCTTTTGTCAAGTTTTTTACCATAGTGCTTTCTTCAGGTTTCCACTCTGGGGTTAAAATGCCTCACGATAGAAGATGGTATTGGAAGCTTTATCTTACGGGATGATCCAAGGCAGCTGGTACATGGTATATAAAGAAACTTTGCTGAAATCTTTCTGCAGAAATCTGGCTGTACTTTCTCTTAACTGTGTCTTCCACAAACTGAACAGAAGGTGAAATAGATAGCTGTGCTTGCAGAAGGTTTGTGGTGTAGCTGTCAAATGCCTTTAAGGCTGTTAAACATTTGTTTAAGTCAAAATCCGAGTTCTGTGTTGTCACATGCACAGCTGGCAAAAGCTTACACTGCTTGTTCCTGCATGTGCAGTGACTGGACTACCAAGTTGTTAAAGGCTTGCAGATCCTCTACTTGGGGCACCAAGATACGGATTTTCTAAGGCATTTTTAACACATTATTTTTTATTATTTTAAGATACATATAATGAAATTTAAATTTACCTAGACTATCTTGGGAATTTTTTCCCCTGTGAACTTTATTCCTGTTTTTTTCCCCCTACTTCACCTTCTTTTGCTATGCCAGTCTGACATTTATAATTTTCATATCTTTTTTTATTTTCACTTGTCCCTTTTCAAATTCTACTCTCTTTTGTGTGCCCAACATCTGTACCAGAGTACAATGCCACACACTCTTACCTGTGGCTAAATGGCCTTGGTATATGTAGCATCACTCTGTCATTAAACTGGTAATCATAATTATTAGAGCATAGTGTGGATGACACTAATTATAAAGTGAGATTCTCTCACTTGGTAAGAATAGTTCTAATCAAACAAAGCAAGCTTTCAGTGTACTTTGACAGCAGGTGTGAAGTACGTGTGACTGGCAGGTAGCATATCCATGTTCATGGCACTCACGAGAGAACTGACTGACACAAGACAATCTGATTTACAGGAGGCATTATTTGACTCCCTGGCTGAGTTATAAAACAGATTAAGATTCCTGGAAAGTGATGGAGGGGCAAGGTTTGTCATTGTGAGTAAATGAGTCACAGAACTCCCTGAAGCTGAGCTAAGGAATACAGAATCTAGATGTGAATATGTCTTCTTGCAGCTTGGTAGGTTTGATACTTACCATTTTTTACCTGGATTGTTCTGGGTTATGCTTCTTATTGAGGGCCCAGTGAGGAGCATGAGAGAGCTTGAGATTAACAGGGAGTCTTTCTAATGCCTACAACACTGGAATTGTGCATAACAAGTGGCCTGGAAAATTGCAATACCTGCTGGAATGATACTGAGCTGGCACTGGGCACTGACATGCAGCCCCTCTAGTTTCAGTGTCTTAACAGGGACCTGTTTGTGAAACAAAAAAGCCACAAAAGTTTTGGGATTTACCCATACTTGGCTTCTAATGCACTCTGAAGTGTTCCTTCAGGTCATGACCATGACATCCCTCCTGGGAATTCCCCAGTTTCCATCTGAGGCAGGTACAAGCATTTTAAACATCTGCAGCAGGGCACAGGGCACCTTTGTCCTCCCTTTTGCACCTCCAAACCAGTGCTTGCTTCCCTCACACTGAAAGGCCTAGGTGTGCTATTGGCATAAATTATAGGAATGTTATAGAGTGAGTTTGCAAGTTCTGGTTTTCCTTCTCTTTGGGAAAATGGGATGGAGGAAGGGGGTCCAGGCATCATTGATGGTCATGCACATCCTACAGTTGGGGTCCTCCAGCTTTCCGAATGTGTCCACTCTGCACACACCTTGTGATTTCTACACAACTCCTAGTTTCCTGTTAATGCATCTCTCTTTGGTACAAAACACAAAGTATGAAATGTACAGAATGTGCACTGTTGTTGCCTCCACAGAAA